>NW_006408618.1:6445931-6495743 GCF_000296735.1 Chrysochloris asiatica
AACAACACCTCAATGCCTTGACTTGCAAGCATCACGCATTCTATGGGCAAAATACTGAATGATGCAGAAAGCATCAAAAGAAAATGAATGCCATACAAAGTCACTGCACCAAAAAAGAAATGGTCACTGTAACCATTTCAAAAGGCAACATATGATCAACTGATGGTACAGAAGGAAGAAGTCCAAGCTGCAATGAAAAGTATTGGCAAAAAACAAGACTCCAGGAATAGACAGATTACAAATGGAAATCTTTTAACAAACTGACAAAAGTGCTCACTCATTTATGCCAAGAAAATTGGAAAATAGCAACCTGGCCAACCCACTGGAAGAAATCCATATTTGTGTTCATTCTAAAGATAATGCAAAAATCATTAAACATCATTAATGTACCACGTAAGTAAAATTTTCATGATGATAATTTTAAAATGTCTCCAACAGTACAAAGACAGGGAACTGCCAGAAATTCAAGCCAAAACAGAAGAGGATATGGAACAAAGGGTATCAGAGATATCACTGCTGATGTCAGATGAATCTTGGCTGACAGCTGAGAAAACTAGCAAGATGTTTATTTGTGTCTTAGAGACTATGCAATGACTCTGTGGATCATGAAAAGCTATGGTTAAAATTGTGAAGAATGGACACTGCAGAACAGTTAATTGTGTTCTTGCAGAACCTGAACATAAACAACGAGTGGTTGGGACAGAACAAGGGGATACAGAATGGTTTAAAATCAGGAAATATGTGTGCCAATGTTGTATTCTTTCGCCATACCAGGTGTGGCACTGTAGGATCAGCACTAGACTGCGAACCACAAAGTCAGCAGTTTAAACATACCAGCTGCTCCTTAGAAACCCTACACAGGGTTGCTGAGTTGAAATTGACTCGATGGCACTTAACAACAACATTCAATTTGTATTATGAGCAAATAATAAGAGAAATTGGATTATATGAAGAAGAACAAAAGCATAAGGATTACAGGAAAACCCATTAAGAACCTGCGATACTCAGATGATACAACTTTGCTTGTTGGAAGCAACAGGACTGAAAATACTTACTGAAGAAGATCAAAGACCACAGCCTTCAGTATGGATTGCACTTCAATGTAAAGAAAACAAAAATCCACATTAACTGGACCAATAAATAACATCATGATAAATGGAGAAAAGACTGAAGTTGACAAATATTTCATTTTGCTTAGATCCACAATCAACACTCATAGAAGCAGCAGTTAAAAAAGTGAAGGATGTATTGCATCAAGTAAATCTGCGACACAAGACCTCTATTAAAGTGTTGAAGAGCAAAGATACCAGTTTGAGGGCTAAGGTGTGCCTGACAAAAGCCATTGTATTTTCAGTAGCCTTATTTGGATGTGCAAGTTGGAAAATGAATAAGAAAGACCACAGGAGAATTGATGCATTTGAATTATAGTGTTGAAGAATATTAAAAGTACCATGGACTATGAGAAGAACAAACAAATCTGCACTGTATGAAGTTGTCATAATGCTCATTAGAAGCCAGGATGGTGAGACATCAGTTGTCATACTTCTGACATGTAATCAGGGTGGACTAGGACTTGGTGAAGGACATAGTGCTTTGTAAAATGGAGGGTCAGCAAAAAAGAGGAAGACGTCCAACAAGATGGATTGGCACAGGTATTGGTTTAACTGAAGAGCATCAAGAGCTAAGAATAAATTGCTTCCTGGAAAGTGATTCCATACCCACACTGTCTTCCTAACTATAAAATTCTAACGAGTGTTGAAATTGGGAACAGAAAGCTTTCCAACTTTGTTCTTCTTTTCAAAATTGCTTTGGCTATTTGTAGTCCTTTGAATTTCCAAATAAAGTTTAGGATCATGTGGAAGTTGGAAAATAAATATAAAAATGTCTACAGGAGTTCAATGTATCTCCGTGAACGTTTGTAAATTTCAGTGTACAAGCTTTAAAATTATTTGTTTACTCCTTAAGTATTTTATTCTTTGTGATATTATAAATACAATTATATTGTTTTTTCAGATCATTCATTGTTCAAACATAGAAATACCATGCATTTTTGTACTGATTTTCTGTTCTATGACCTTGCTGAACTCTTTTATTAGTCCTAATAGTGTTTTTATAGATTCTTTTAGATATTCTGGATACAGGATGCTTTGATGTTATCTGCAAATAAACTCATCATAATTAATTCTTCCACATCCACATGTTTTTGTTTTTTTCTTTTTCTTGCCTAATTTCTTGGCTAGAACTAACAACACTATGATGAGGTGAAGAGGCAAGAATATACATTCATGTCTTGTTTCTGATCTTTAAGAGAAAAGCATGTATTCTTATACCTTAAGTATATTAGTTTTTTTTTTTTTTTTTTGCAGATGTTGTAGGGACAGAGCACAAATGCTCCAAAACAGTCATCCTGATGCCAACAGAAACCATATGTCCTAGCTTGTCCCCCTGCTATGCATACTGAAACTCTGTGTCCTCATGCTGTAGTTAAACACATGCTAGGAAGAGACAGAAGGTCCAGCACCTTGTGGTTTTTCCTATCTTTCAGTGCTCCAACATAGCACCCTTAACTGCTCTGACCCATGAGGCTTGCTTACTCCAGGAGCTAAAGACCCTAGCATATGCCCCTGGCACAGAATTTGACTGCTCAGCTGGCTGTCACTGGATCTGGTATTGCTGTCCTGGTCAGTTTTTTGGGTCTCTAGGCAACTACCTACAAAGTTTGTTCCATCAATGGGTTGGAGATTTTGCTAAATGTCAAGGGTGTAAGAAATGCTTCTTAGTAAAAGATGAGTTTAAATTCATTTTATTAGAAGTTCATTGGACTTCTATGTGTAGATTACTGTTTCCATCTAATACGGAAAAGTTTTGGCCATTATTTATTCTTATTTGTTCCCATCCCTTTCTTTTCTCTTTTGTAACTCCGATTATGGAGTTAGTGTGCTTGATGGTGTCCCATGGGCCTATGAGGCTCTATTCATTTTTCCTCATTTTCCTTTGATCATTTAGACTGCATAATCACTACTAACCTATCTTATGTTTATTGCTTCTGCCAGTTCAAAGTTGCTCATTAACTTTTCATTTAAGCTATTTTACCTTTCAAGTCTAGAATTTCTGTTTTTAAAAATATCTTTCTACTAATATTCTGTAGTTGGCGAGACAGTTTCTCATATTTTCCTTTAATTGCTTATTTATGATTTATTCTAATTTTTAGATATATTTAAATAATGATTCAAAGGCTTAGTCTATGAAGTCTACCATTGGGACTCCCGTAGGGAAATTTAAATTTCTATTTACTGAATTTTTCCTTCTTCTTTGTGTTTCTCATTTTTTGTTGTTGAAGAGTGGACACCTTAAATAAGAGACTATGGCAATTCTGGAATCAATTCTTTTAACTCAGAGTTTGTTGTTGTTTTTGTTGCTGGTTTTGCTGTTGGGTTATTTTATGATTTTCATGGACTAAATCTGTGAAGTCTGTAATCCATGTTGTGCACAGCCACTGACGTCTCTTCTCATTTTTTCATTTTTATTTTTGACTTAATTTTTGTTTTTTATTTTTAAGCCTGGCTGCAAAGGAATTTATGTTCCTGGATAATCACAGATTAGTAGTCAGATTTCCATAAACACTGCTTTGAGTCAGTATGTCTCCCACCCTGTGTGTGTTAGGACACCCTTTTAGATACATGCTAACATATCTGCCTTAGCCTTCATTTCCTGCCTACACAGGGCCACAGTGTCAGCCAGAGGTGCAGCACTGGAGTCCTCTTTAGTACTTTCAGGACATGAAGACAACTCTGCAAGTACATGCATTATTCTTTATCTCCAGAATTGAATTGGAGCTTTAAAAAGTCCCAAGCTTGTGGAATTTTTCTGTCATCAGGTGAGACTCCTACTCTTGACTCAGCGCCCAGGCTAAGACCACAAAGTTTCCAATAATTTTTCTATGCAGATAGGCAGATAATTACAATCTATTAGGCAAGTCCAAAGCTTCCATTCATATCAGCTCTTCAACTATCTAGGTCCCTGGATTCCTGAATCCATCACCTTTTCAGCACCAATAACCTGGGCAGAACTACTTCAGATTATATGCTACTTCTCTACCTTCTTTGGTTTTGTTTTTATCTACTTTGTGACTTCAATACTATAGAAGGTATGCATTTGAAACAGTCTTGCATATTTTTTCTAAAATAGTTAAGTGTTTGTGGCCAGAGGCCTTTCCATTTATTAAGTCCATCATATTGTTAGAACCAGACTGCCCTCTTTGAAGATCTTATTGCTTTTATTGTGATGAACATTTGAACTGAAGTTCAAAAAGCTGACTGATTAAGGCTGTAACTCATGTACAGTAACTAATATTCTGGTGTTTTGTAACTTCCCCTCCATTTCCAGAGACAATTTCAATTTTCTTCATTCCAAGTTTTGTTCATGTTAGATGCCATCTATTCCATTGCGACTCATAGCAACCCTATGCACAACAGGACGAAACAACCCTGCATCATTCCTCACAAAGCAGCTATGCTTGAGCCCACTGCTTCTGCCATTGTAGAGGGTCTGCCTTTTTTTTTTTTTTTTTACTGTCCCTCCACTTTACCAAGCAAATGTCCTTCTCCAAAGACTGGTCCCTCCTGATAATATGTCTGAAGAATGACAGATGAAGTCTCAGCATCCTTGTTTATAAGGAGCATTCTTATTGTACTTCTTACAACACTGATTTGTTTGCTCTTCTTACAGCCCATGGTACTGTTAGTACTTTAATCCAACATCATAACCCAAATACAACAATTCTTTCACATACATTTGTTGTTGTTAAGTCCCATGGAGTTGGTTCCGAATCACAGCGACCCTGCACAGGGTTTCTGAGGCTGTAGATCTTTATGGAAGCAGAAAGCCTCATCTTTCTCCCATGGAACGGTGGTAGATTCGAACAGCTGACCTTGAGGTTAGCAGCCGGATTCGTAACCACTATGCTACCAGAGCTCCTTATATATATATATATGAAGCTACTGAAAATAACATGGTTTGGGGTGGGTGCACCTTAGTTCTCAAATTGGTATCTTTCTCTTGGAAACTTTAAAGAGGTATTGCGCAGCAGACTTGCACAATGCAATACAACATTTGATTTCTTGACTGCTGCTTCCGTTAAGTGTTGACAGTGAATCCAAGCAAAAAGAAGTCTTTGACAACTTCGAACTTTTCTGCACTTATCTTGATGTTATTTATTGGTCCAGTGGTAAAGATTCTTGTTTCCTTTATACTGAGATACAATTCATTCTGAAAACTGAGGTCTTTGATCTTCATCAGTAAGTATTTTAAGTCCTCAAGGTTGTATCATCTGCATATCGTAGATTCTAAATTAGTCTTCTTCCAATCCTGATGCCAGGTCCTTCTTCATATAATCCAGCTTCTTGAATTATTTGCTCAGCATACAGACTGATTAAGTCTGGTGAAAGAATACAACTCTGGCGCAAACATTTCCTGATTTTAAACCATTTGGTGGCCTCTTGTTCTGCCTCCTCTCTCTCTGTCCCCACTTTGTTCTGTTACTTGCAAATGAGTATTATATTACTTAGAATTACATTTTTATTAAATGTATAACATTAAGTCTATTCTATTTTCCATTGCTAAGTTTATGAAAATAAGCCATTGTGGTACATTGGTTAAGCACTGGTTGGTTGGTTATGTGCTGTGGAGTCAGTTCCAACTCATAGCGACCCTGTACAGGATTTCCGAGGCTGTAAATCTTTACGGGTGCAGAAAACCTCATCTTTCTCCCACAGAACAGCTAGTAGTTTCGAACTGCTGACCTTGCGGTTCGCAGCCCAATTCGTAACCATTATGCTACTAGAGCTCCTGGTTAAGCACTGGTTGCTACCAAAATGATCGGTGGTTTAAACCCACCAGTGGCTCTGAGAGTAATAGTGGCAGTCTTCTTCCATAAAGATTTAATCTAGAAAACTGATGAGGCTGTTCTACTTTGTCCTGTAAGGTTTCTATGAGTTGAAATCAACTCGATGGTAACTACTTTGTTCTTATTTTTGTTATGTCTATCAAGATACGCTCATAGTTAGGAAAATTTTCTTACAGTAATGTGACTCAGTTTTTTTAAACCTAAGTTTATGCCAACAATAACAAAGTAATATATTATACAAATTCTTTTTAACAATCTGATGTCTTGATTAAACCATACTTCAGTTTTACTGAATGACAGGAAATAGAACCACGCATCTCTTTACCTTGGTGGTGGTGTTGAGTGCCGTCAAGCCAGTTCTGACTCACAAAGATACTGTATGGGGTTTTTAAGGAATGGCTAGTGGGTTTGAACTACCAAGCTTGTGGTTAGCAGTCCAGTGCCCTTCTACAGCACCACACCAGGACTCTTTACCAAGTACCTAATTTCATTTATATCACAATTTCTGCAAAGTACTAAAACAGTTCTGTCAATACTAATCAAATGTACAGGACCACAATTACCTAACCCAAAACCCTTGGAGCAGATGAGTTTCATAATTCTGAATTTTTTGGATTCTGAAAAGTAAAAAGATTTATACATGTAACACATCCCAAAAGGTTTATGCCAGATCCCTGTAATCAAACACAATATTTCTACTATAAAACTTAGGAAAAATTATACTATGTGGGATATATAAAGACCAAAATCTCTGGCCCAGATAAAATCTTGTCATCAAATGAATAATGAGTGAATTTTTGGTATTCTAAGCTTTTTTGGGTTTTCTAAATTGCTGATTAATGAACCTATTATACCATCTTAATAATATAATAGGTATCATTATATTATCTTTGAGTTCTGGTGTGGTGCTGCAGGGTATGCCCTAGAGCGCAAGGGCAGTTTGAATCGCAAGGGTGGTGGTTGCCAGCTGCTCCTTGGAAACCCTATACAGGGTCGCTATGAATCAGGACCAACTCAATGGCACCTAACAACAACAACATTATATCATCTTGTTACCACCCATCTGTCTGTTTACTGTGGTGGCATGCTGTGATACTGTAAGCTATACCACTGGTATATGAAAATATACATGGCGTGCAGGTTTCTGTGGAGCTTCCAGACTATGACAGATTACGAAGAAGGAGAGGAGGACTACTTCCGAATTATTAGTCACTGAAAAGCTTATAGAGAGCAGTGGAACACTGTCAGAAGGTGAGGGACTCAGATTGAAAGACTGAAAATGCAACTGGAAATGAAATAGAACGCATAAGTCTTGATATCCTAGGCAGTAGTGAGCAGAAAGGGACTGGTATTGGTCAATCTGAATCAAACAATTTTAAGGTTTACTATGTTGGGAATGACAAATTGAAGAGAAATGGTGTAGTATTTATCATCAAAAAGAACACTTCAAGATCTATCTTGAAGTATGATGCTGCTGGTGATAGAATAAGATCCATATGCCTTTAAGGAAAGCCAGTCAATACTAGTATTATTCAAATTTATGCACCAACCACTAAAGCTAGTGCTAATGAAAGTGAAGAATTCTACCAACTTCTTCAAGGAGTTCTGGTAGTGCAGTGGTTATCAGATGGGGTAGTAATCTCATGGTCAACAGTTTGAAACTACCAGCGGATCCACAGGAAAAAGAAGAGGCTTTCTGTTCCCATAAGATTTACAGCCTAGGAAATCCTATACAGGGTCGCTATGAGTTGGAACTGACTCAATGGCACATAACTACCATCAACTTCTTCAGTCTGATATTGATCAAACATGCAATCAAGATGCACTGATCATTACCAGTGATTGGAATGAAAAGGCTGGAAACAAAGAGAGTGGACAAGTAGTTGGAAAATAGGCCTCTGTGATGGAAGTGATGCTAGAGATCACATGATAGAATTCTACAGGACAAATGACTTATTCACTGCAAAAACCTTTTGGATATAACATAAAAGGAGACTACACACATGAAGCTCATGAGATGGAAAACACAGGAATCAAACTGACTACCTCTGAGGTAAGAGACAGTAGAAAAGCTCAATATTATCAGCCAAAACAAGGCCAGAGACAGACTGTGGAGCAGAATATCAACTGCTCATATATGTATCAGGTTGAAGCTGAAAAACATGAAAACAACTCCATAAAATGCAAAATATGACCCTAAATGTATCCATCTGGAGTCCTGGTGTGGCGCTGTGGATTAATGCACTAGACTGTAAGGTCGGTTTGAACTACAAGGTCGGTGGTGAAACTCACCAGCTGCTCCCTGGAAACCCTATACAGGATTGTTATGGGTAGGAACCAACTCAATGGCACATAACAACAACAACAACATATTCCGTCTGAATTTAGAGACCATCTCAAGAACAGATCTGATGCATCAGACATGAATGACCAAAGACCAGAAGAGCTGTGGGATGATGTCAAGAAAATCAAAAAGAAGAAAACAAAGATCATTATAAATACAGGAAAGGAAAAAAAACACCAAAATGGTTATCAAAAGAGACTTTGAAACTCGTTCTCGAATACACAGAACTAAAGCAAATAGAAGGAATAGGAGGTAAAGGATCACAACATTAAAATTTCAAAGGGTAGCCCATTAAAACAAAGTCTTATGAAATGTGTAAAGACCTGGAGTAAAAAACCAAAAGCAACGAACACACTCAGTATTTGTCAGACTGAAAGAACTGAAGTAAAAAAATTCAAGCCTAGATTTGCAATATCGAAGAATTCTATGGGCAAAATACTGAACGATACTAAATCCAACTTTTTTAAAAAAGATGGAAGAATCACAAGGTCACAGTACCAACAAAGAAACTGGTAGATGGTCAACTATTTCAAGAAGTAGCATATGATCAAGAAACAATGGTACTGAACGAAGAAGTCTAAGCTGCAATGAAGGCATTGGTATAAAAGCAAGGTTCCAGCAATGGACCGAATACAAAATGAAATCTTTGAACAAACTGATGCAGCACTCATCTATGACAAGAAATTTGGAAGACAAATATTTGGCCAACCAACTGGAAGAGATCCATATTTGTGCCCATTCCAAAGAGAGGTAGACACACGGAATGCACAAATCATTAAATATTAATATCAAAATCAAGTAATATTTTCCTAAAGATAATTAAAAAATAGGTGCAATAGTACATTGATAGGAAACTGCCAGAAATTCAAACTAATTCAGAAGAGAACACAGAATGAGAGATATTGTTGATGTCAGATGGATCTTGGCTGAAAGCAGAGAATATTAGGAAGATATTTACTTGTCGTTTACTAATTATGCAAAGTCTTTTGACTGTGCAGATCATCACAAAGTACAGATAACACTGAAGAATGGGTATTCCAGAACACTTAATTGTGCTCATGAGAAACCTCTATATAGACCAAGAAGCAGTCATTAGAGCAGAAGAAGGAGATACTTGTTATTGTTAAGTGCCATGGTTCTGACTCACAGCAACCCTCTATAGGGCTTCCAAGGAGCAGCTGGTGAACTTGAACCACCAACTTTGTGTTTCAAACTGATCTTGCAGTTAGCGCATTAACCTGCAGCACCACACAAGTGTGCATCAGCGTTGTATCTTTTCTTCATATTTTTTCAACCTGTATGCTGAGCAAATAATTCAAGAAGCTGGATTACAGGAAGAAGAATGTTGCATCAGGACTGGAGGAAGACTCATCAACAACTTGCGATACGCAGATGATAAAACCTTGCTTACAGAAAACAAAGAAGACATAAAATACTGTTGAAGATCAAAGATAACACCTGTCAGTATGGATTGCACCTCAATGTAGAGAAAACAAAAATCCTCATTACTAGATAATAAAATTTAGCATTATGATAAACAGAGTAAAGACTGAAATTGTCAAAAGACTTCCTTTTGCTTGGACCCACAATAAAAACTCACGGAAGCAGCAGTCAAGAAACCAAACATATTGTTCTAGGTAATCTGATACACAAGACCTCTTTTAAAGTACTTAAGAGCAAAAATATCAACTGAGGACTAAGGTATGCTGATCCAATCCATGATATTTTCATTTGTCTCATATGTATGTAAAAGTTGGATAATGAATAAGGAAAACCACATAATATTCAATGCATTAGAACTATGGTATTGGAGAAGAATATTAAAAGTAACATGGACTGACAGAAGAACAAGCAAAGTTGTTTTGGAAGAAGTGCAGCCAGAACACTCCTTAGAAGCCAGGAAGGTCAGACTTCTCTCCTTTCGTTTAGACATGTTTTCAGGAGGGACCAGTCTTCTGGAGAAGGGCATCATGGTTGGTAAAGTGAAGCGTCAGTGAAAGAGAGGAAGACCCCTGGTGAGATGGACTGGCACAGTGGCAGCAGCAATGGTCTCAAATGTAATAACAATTGTGAGAATGGCATATGACTGGGCAGTGTTTTGTTCACTTGTGCATAAGGTTGCTATGAATGGGAATTGATTTAGTGGCATGTAACAACAGTGTTATGTGGTATTTTCAAAAGGCTGCAAAAAATACAAAATACTGTATTTAATGTAACTTTGTTAAAAGAGCATTTGTGAAGCTCTATTTTAATTTTTGCTTTAGTATTATGTTTTCAATTCATTTTGTTGAAACTTTGACACTACCAATTTACCTCAATAATTTACATAAATATTTTTTTAAAACCCTTTCATTTTTTAATTAAATTAAAACTATAAATTTTTTTTTCTCTAACCATCACTTCTGAACTCTATTTCTATGACATATAAATGAGTAAGTAGATATGGTGTAAAGTTTATTGCCTGACTGGAATCAGGGGACCCACTTTCAGTCTTCTGTGATAGTGGGGTCTTTGCTCTCTTGAGGCTTACATTGCATACATCGGTTAGAAAAGTCCTTTAAAGAAAAATTACATTAATTTCCACTGTAACTCAACAGATCAAAGTCCAAACATCATAACATGGTATAAAACAAACCTTTTCTAATGCTACATTTCACTCTTAATAGAAATATGGCTAAGAGTGGGAAGAAAGAAAGAAAAAAAGGTACTAGCATTTAGAATCATTCCTTTGTTTAATAACCCTGAGGGCTTTTTTTTTTTCAACCTTGAAACAATGTACCATATTAAGATTGGATTGATGAGAAGTATTTCTTTTGCAAAATAGAGCAAAGCTGTTGTAAAAGACAAATGAAAAAGAACTGGCATGAAGAAAACTTTACTGTCAAGCATAACTTGCATATGCAATATGAGTATCTAGTTATAAATCTATTAACATCTACGTACACCTTGAATGTTTTAGTGTGTTTCACCAGGGTTTCTAGGAGCCTTGGTGGTGCTGTATTGGTTAAGTGCTGGTCTGAGGTTCAAAGCCATCAGTCACTCCATGGAAGAATGATGAGGCAGTCCACTTCTGCAAAGATTTACAACCTCTGAAACACTGAGTTGAAACTGACTCTAATGACAATCAGTTAGTTTTGGGTATATAAAGATTTTCTTAGTTTGAAGTTTTTTTGCTTTAAACTACATATAAATTTTTAAGTATGTATGTGAAGATTTTTAAATGTATGTGTATAAAAGTACCTGAGTAATTTTACTTCTTGTTGTTATGTACCATGCAGTCAGTTTCGACTCATAGCAACCCTGTACAGGGTTTCCAAGGCTGTAAATCTTTATGGGAGCAGAAAACCTCATCTTTCTCCCACAGAATCCCTGGTAGTTTCAAACTGCTGTCCATGAGATTAGCAGCCCAACTCGTAACCACTATGCTATCAAAGCTCCTTAGAATATCTTTTGTTCTCCTCTTGAGGTCAGTCATTAGCTTAAATATATTTTATTCATGGTGGTGGGAGATGAACAAAAATAAGCAAGGATAACTGTGCAAGCACATTTCAAATCTTTGCACAGTGTCATACCTAATACCACTTTGGCCAAAGCAAATCACATGGCCAAGCCCAGGGTCAAAAGGGCAGTGATATAGCCCCATACAGTAGGAAAACACTGCTTCTGGAAAATGGCATAGGTACAGAGAGAGGCAAAGAATTAAGACCATTAATGTAATGTATTTACTGTAAATATTAAAACCCCAGATGCTGTAAATATTAAAATACTTTTTCAGTATCCTACTTAAGTATCCTAAGGTTAATACTTATAAATAGAGGCTACCTAATTAGCACTATTGTTTTTAAGTAAAATCAGTAGAGTCAAAAAGGTGATTTATAGGGTTTAAGATTAATTCAGCATGGCAAAGAGACACAGAGTGACTAAAATATTAATAGACGCAAGCATCAAACTTACACATTAGAAGGTCACAAAAAAGATGAGATAATAACACCATATAAAAAAGATGCCAGCTTAGATAGGATTTCAAGCTTTTGGTTTATAATACTGATACAGCAATCTACATATTCCATCTCTAAATAGTATCGCTGAAGGGGGGACACAATATTATTTTTTCAATTAAACCCTTTAAGATTATTCACGATGGTCTCTGCCTAATGAGTATCTGCAACTCAGATGCTGTGTTTAGTGTCCTTGAGTCGGTTCCGTCCTTATGGAGTTTCGGAGGACCAGCTGTTAAGTTTGAACTGCCAACCTTGTGATTAGTATCCAGTATTTATCCTACAAAGTGGTTTGAACTGCAAGGTCGGTGGTTCAAGCTTATGAGCTGCTCCTTGGAAACCCTATACAGGATCGCTATGGGTCGGAATCGACTCGACGGCATTTAACAACAACATTTATCCTATAGCACTACACCAGGACTTCATAACTCAGATACTAGAGGCTAAATGTTTTGTTTTCTGTAGAGCCTCTGTATGATATATCCACCTTAATATCCTCATTCCAATTCTCTCACTAAGGAAATCACCTATAGATGATGTATATATAATCTTGCAAATAGAATGTAAAAGTACCAAATAAAGGTTCTAATCAAGAAAAATATTTTCAATATTCTAATCCAAGTTTGGAGCTCTGGTAGCATAGTGGTTATGAATCGGGCTGCGAACCGCAAGGTCAGCAGTTCAAAACTACCAGCTGTTCCGTGGAAGAAAGATAAGGCTTTCTACTCCTGGAAAGATTTACAGCCTTTGAAACCCTGTTCAAGGTCGCTATGAGTCGGAAATGACGCGACGGCACGTAACAACAACAATCCAAGTTTAAAAAATATTTAAAATATCTGTAACCTCAGATTGACAATAATTTACAAAAGTATGCTATCCTTAGAACTTTTTTAAAAAAACTTCAGGGAGGAAAAACACATATTCTGATATCTTTTTAGTAGAACACATGCATCATGATATGAAATCCATAGTCTTTCTCCTACAGAGCGAATATGTGAAGGCTGAATAAACAATGACAATCTTGCTTTCCTCTGGCTTTGAGCGTATTCTAATAATTGCCTAAAACATAATTTGTCTTAGCTATTGTTGTTGTAGTTCAGGTTAGTGTGAGTATGTATTTTACATTTATAAAAAGAAAAACAAATGTTATAACTGAGCCTAAAGCCTGAAGTGACCTATTGGGAATAGTAACAATAAAAATGAAATAGTTTTGATGAAGTTTCAATCTTTCATGAAGACATACATGAAAGGGACTACTTTATTCACTTAGCTCAGTTATTCAACCAAAGTATATAAAGTACATTGCAACTTTAAGAAGTTCTTACAGGGTTATTTTAAAAGTCACCAAGAAAACGAATTTATTTAATTTATTTTCTGTGCATGTCTTAGGACATAATAAAAATCTAATTTTAGCATTTATTTACATTATTTTAATTTTTTTCTGTATCTTTCAAAAACTTTCTTTCTGACTAGGAAAAATAACTTGTATATAGAAAAGTGCATTTGGATAGTTCTAACTCCTGTGTGACTACAAGAATTAATATTCCTATTCTTAAAAAGCCTCTAGCATATCACATTTTCTTTTTCTCCATGTAAGAGGTAATCATTACTCTGGAAGTAGTAATATTTATTCTATTGCTTTTCTTTATAGTTTTTACTACCAATGTATACAACCTAAACAATGTATTGTTTACTTTGCATCTTCATAAATGTAATTGTATTATGCTTTTTTCTGTGAATTTTCTCTCAAAATTTATGCTTGTTACGCATCTACATTGATTCATTGAGATGTAATTCATTCATTTTCAATGCTGAATATATTCTACATTATGCAACTCCTATCCACAGACATTTGTGTTGTTTCTATTGCAAACAATGCTACTATAAGCTTTATGTAAATATGTTTCTTCAGAGCAGGGCTTTTCTAACTTTAGAGTGCATAAGAATTGCCTGGGGAGTTCGATAAAAACAAACAAATAAACAAAAAGTGAATTCCTGGGGTTCAACCCAAGAAATTCTGATTCAGAAGGTTGTTGTTGTTGTTGTGTGCCATGGAGTCGGTTCCGACTCATAGTGAACCATAGGGTTTCCGAGGCTGTAAATCTTTACACGAGTAGAAAGCCTCATCTTTCTCCCGTTGAATAGCTGGTAGTTTCAAACTGTGGACCTGAAGGTTCACAGACCGATTCCTAACCACTATGCTACTAGAAATCTTACTGGGTAAGAATTTCTAACAGGATCTCAATTGAAGCTGAATCATGCTACTGCAGACCACACTTTGAATAGTATAGCTGTCCAGTACATTTATGTTGCTGTTGTTGTTAAATGTCACTGAGTCGGTTCCAACTAATAACAACCCTGTATAGGGCGGCTTTGGAGAAGCGGCTGATGAGCCTGAACTAACGACCTATGGTTCAAACTGACAAAGCAGCCCAGTGTATTAACTCTCAGCACCACAACAGTACATGTATGTTTTTAATTATTTGAAGAAACTGTTCATTCACATAATGTGAGTGCTAATACTTGTCAGAGTACTTGGTCTTTTCTGAATATCTTCCCTCAATTAGTTACTTTTTTGAAAGAAATAACTATAGGATAATACACTGGACAGCAAAGTCGGTTTGGGCCACAAGGTCTGCTATTCAAACTCACCAGACTGTTCCTGGGAAACCCTATTGTTGTTGTTAACTGCCCTCGAGTCAGTTCCAACCCGTAGCGACCCTGTGTAGGGTTTCTGAGGAGCAGCTGGTGAGCTCGAATGGCCAACCTTGCAGTTCAAAGTGACTTTGCAGTCCAGCACATTATCTCACAGTGCCACATCAGGACTCTTGGAAACCCAATAACGGGGTCATTATGAGTCAAAACCGACTCAATAGGACAACAACATGGTGTGAGATTGTGAGAAACGTCAATACCATAATACTGCCTTAGTCCCTTCTTGGTTATGAGGTCACCAATGAGTTATCACAAGTGCTTACCAACAAATGCTCAAGAAAACCAATCTGCACTCATTTTAGCAAGTGAGACTTTCTTATTCGATTTTGCAAAATCAGATGCCAAACCCAGAAGACACGGGCAGA
This sequence comes from Chrysochloris asiatica, assembly GCF_000296735.1. Classification (NCBI taxonomy): domain Eukaryota; kingdom Metazoa; phylum Chordata; class Mammalia; order Afrosoricida; family Chrysochloridae; genus Chrysochloris; species Chrysochloris asiatica. Next base: position 6,461,259 of record NW_006408618.1, read on the forward strand.
CATGTTGTGAGGCCACTTTACAAAGCATTTTATTCTCTGACTTGAGAAAGTTCCTCCCCCAGTTTCTCACTGACTGAGTACTATGGTATTAAGAATCTTTCCTTGATGTCAACTGCTCTCCCTTGATGGTTGTTGTTAAGTGCCATCAAGTCAGTATTGACTCATAGTGACCCTGTATAGGGTTTCCCAAGAGCAGCTGGTGAGCTTGAACCACCGACCTCATGGTTTAAAGTGACCTTGCAGTCCAGCGCATTAATCCACATTTAAAGTTCCTAGTCATGGAACAGGTTCTTTTCCCCTCCCCAAGTCATCCTGCTCACATACCACAGATGCATAGGCAACTGTTGCTATGTTAATCAACAATGTATGTCTGGTCCAGTAATCTCCTGGATCCCCTTATTCCTGAAGATGGACCATCTTGAGAATTTATTTCCCACAAGAGGTGAAATTTCATTTTCCCATACAGATAATTGTTCGAGCATGGAAAGTTACGTTTTCCTTACTTCTTTGCAAAACAGAGGATTAATTTTTGCAGGCTATAAAATAGCCATACATTTATTAATTTCTCTTGGGCTCTCTATTGTGTTCTTCTTTGCAAAAAATAAAATTGTTTTCATTTGACATTTCATTCTGTTTTAAAGGATTAGCATAATGGTAGCATAATGATTAGAGGCAGGCTGTTAACATCAAGGTTGGCAGTCCGAAACTACCAGCTATTCCACAGGAGAAAGATGAGGCTTTCTGCTCGTGTGAAGATTTACAGCCTCAGAAACCCTATGCAGGGTTGCTATGATTTGGAACTGACTCCACGGCACACCACCACCATCTGTTTTAAATGTGTCTCTTGTAAAGAGCCACTTGCTCCTTTTTGAAGATTTTTATTAATTTATTAATCCTTTCTTTTTCCCTGGAGTAATTAAACCATTTCCATTTATCATAATTAAATTTATTTAAATTATCTATCATCTCATCTTCTATTCTTTATTTATCCTTGGTTTTCTATGCTGTAACCCTCTTTTTCTACCTTTTGGAACAAATATTTAGTTTCCTCCACAATAATAGTTTGAATTCTGTACACTTTGGTTCTGTTATTTTAGTAGTTGCCCTCTAAAAGAAAAACTGCATGATGCATTTTCTATTTCTTGTTTATAGTGGTTACTGAATATTAGTTGAGAAAATGAATGATGACCATGCTTAAAAGTAACAGCTAAACAACAGATGTCCTACTTTAAGATACACCAGTACTTAATATAATACAAATTTTACTGTGAATTTCATTTTTAAAAGGTCTGGCCAAAGTGGTATTTATAGATGAGAATGTAGGACAAACATATATCTAAAAGAATTAATAGGCTGCTTCAAAGTCATTTCTAGATTCCAGCACTCTCAAAAGTAGATTTTATTTATGACTAAGTAACACAGTAGTTTTGTTTTTGAATACTGGTTTTATGCATGCTACTTCCTTTTGAATTCATTCAAGTGACTTAGAAACTTGAGGGTAAAATATGCTTTAATACTATTTTTTATCATCTATGTATTATGTATAACTGAAAATCATGTTCATTAATGCTGTAACTTTAATAAAAATTTATTAAAGAAAAATTCAGGGAAAAAAGAGAAATATTCAGTCATTTAATTTATTTAGAACAAAGACACAAACAATATCCCCACCACTGGCACATCCTGCATAACACACAAAGTAAAGCACATTTACGAACTGAACAAACCTAAAACGTCATCTGTCAATGCTTAAACTGGTAAAATATAATAAATGACAACTACAAGCACTTTAATTTCTATCTTATTCATGATTCTCCATGTTAACTCCATAAAAAAAAAAAAAGAGTTAAATTACGAAACAGAAACAAACTCATGAATGTATAACCATCTGATACCTGCAAAACTCTATAGAGAGCAGCTTCTTAAATTGAAAGAGATTAATTATTCTTTGGTGACTGTGATGTTGTGGAGGCAGGAAGAAGTACAGAATAGTACATAAACTAACTTCATACATCTGTGAATGTTCTAAAATTGTTTGCAAGTTTTATGTAGTGTAATGTTCATCTTTGAGAACTTTCTCCACTCAAAAAGACAAAAAGCATTATTCTAAAAAAAAGAAAAATATTTATTGGTTTCCTTCTCAAAAAATGTCGAATTACTAAGGACAATACCTGTCAAACTATTAACAGCAGTACCACAGGGAAGGTAGTTAGTTAAAGTTTTATCAAGAGGAACTTGAGCTTTATATATGACATGATTTTTTTTTTAATGATAATACATTCTTGTACTATTTGTATAATTAAATATCAGTAATATTAAATGGTAACATAAACATAATAAAATAGAAGATGAGTGCATTTTAAAGACTCAAATAGCTTCACTATATATCAAGAAGTCTTTTTGGAAGAAGGACCTTTACAAAAATACTTGAGTGAAAATTTCTAGAGGGAGAAAACAGCATGAGTGAAACAGTTGAGAACAGGCTACGGAAGAACAAAACCAGAAAGTAAAAAAAAACTGTATCTATTGTTTGCTGCGGTGTTCTTGTTAAGTGTCATCGAGTCAGTTCTGACTCATAGTGACCCTGTATAGGGTTTCTGAGGAATAGCTGGAAAATTTGTACTGCCATCTTGTAGTTCAAACTGACATTATGGTCCAGTGCTTATCCTATAGCGCTACACCAGGGCTCTTGTTTAGGCAATGAGAATCCACTAAAAGTGCTAGAGTAAGAGGAGCAATATTGATATTTAAAATAAATTAAACATGTAAAACAAACTCCTTTTGAAGATTAAGAGTTATCATACACCAAAGCACAGGAATTAGAAAGTATTATAATTTGATAAATAAATGGTGCATTTATGTGTGAACTATTTACTTTATTAACAGTAACAGTTTACACTAATTGAAACTAAAAATGAACACTGATAATACAGTTAAGTAGAAAATTTCAGACTTGTTTATTTATTCAAGGAATATTAGTTTCTTAAGTGAATACGTTGCCACCATAAATGACCCCTGTGAATCAGTATAATATGAATTTTATCTTAGATTTGTAGCACTAATTTCTGGGAGACATTTTTACTTTAAAATTACACAGATGTCTTGTATGTTACAAAGTGTTGTTGTTAAGTGCTGTCGAGGTGGTTTCGACTCATAGGGAACCTATATAGGGTTTCCAAGGAGCTTGAGCCACCGACCTTGCCATTCAGTCCAGTGCTTAAACCAACAGTGCCAAGCAAAACTGTAAGATACTTCAACTTAGCATGCAAACATATCTCATATTCTATTCAACTATAGATTTCTAGGAGTTCTGCTCATTTTACTCTTCTAATGCTCTCCTGGTGTAGTGCTGTAGGATAAGCATTGAACTGCAAGGTCGGTTTGAATGACAAGGTTAGTGGTTAAAAATCACCATCCACTCTGATGGCACTAACAACAGCAAACTTGCTTTAGAGATGATAAATCTGAGAAAAACACTTTTCACTCTGTTTCTCTTCAATAAGAAAACATCATGTAGCATTAAAATAATAAATAATCAATTCTCATGCTTTTCTGCAAAGAGATTCTAGTAACAGTATAATTCAGAAAATGTCTGGGCTTAAAAATACATTTAAAATGTTTTTTCAAAAAACAAAATTATATAAAATCAAATTTAACTAAAAGATTTGTTCTCAATATTAATCACAAAAAGGGAGCTTAAAATTTTCTACCTATTCTCAACAAACTATAACTTAGGATTAGATATTTTAAAAAGAAATGCTTATGGATTTTAAGTTGATATCAAAAAAGTTTTCAGGCTAAAAGCTCAGAACCATCCCCAAAATACATATATCTTTTTAAAAATGTTATACAAAAAGGTCAAAGAGCAAAATAAGCAATTAAGGCACAGAAAAGAGAAATGAATTTACTATACCAAATATAACATGAGATCTGAATGAAGACAGGCAGGAAGCTTAGAATGAACATGATGTATTACTTGTAAGAAGTGCATTGCACACTAATGAACACATACTAATTACCTCATAATTCCAAAAGCAATGTTTAAACACTAGCAAGTTGTTTTAGCTATTTTTATTCCGCACTGAACTTGAGCAATGCAGTACAGTACAAAAAGGTATACAGAGAGTAAAGGAAAAAGTAAGACTGTCTTAGTTCACAGATGATTCCTAAATGTAGAAAATCACAAGAAGTTCACAGTAAAACTATGAGGACAAATATATGAGTAGCAGAGTTGCTGAATATAAGACGAATACACAAAAATTAATTTTATTTTTGCACACTAGCAATAAACAATGAAAACATGAAAAGAAAACAACTCTATTAATATTAGTACCAAAAATAATAAAATGCATAGGTGTAAGTAAAGAAATTCAAGACTTATACACTGAAAATTACAAGACACTGATAAGACAACTTAACATGTGTGGTGCTGTGGGCTAATGCATCAGACTTGCAAAGTCATCTGAACTGCAAGATTGGTGGTTCAAGCTTGCCAGCTGCTCCTGGGAAACCCTATACAAGGTCATTATGGGTTGGAATCACCTCGAAGACACTTAACAACAACAATACTACTAAAATATATAAAGATGTTTTTAAAAACAGTGGAAGAACTGACCTATAGTTATGGAGGTAGTAGGTCAAAATACCAACTGAGAGGGAAGGACCCTTCACATCAAGTATCAATCCTATCCCCTCAGTATACAGGACTGATAGGGATGGGCAACTTAGACACTGGTTACCTAAAATGGGGGAACTATAAAGGCATGAAGTGAATGGCTTACAAGTTTTCAAGAGGGAGTTTAGTTTCATAGTACAGGGGAAGGTAGAATCCCCAATGAATAGTATTCATCTTGTCTAGATGGGACTGGTGAAAAGAGATAGGGATAAAAGTCTTAAGATTCAATAGTGAGTAACTGTTATCATGAGTAATTGTGACTGTCACAAACGTTAAGGTAGAAGCTTTGTAACAAAAATGGGGGAGTAGTTAATTTTACAGTCCAGGAACAGAAGACCCTAGGACCATCAAGGGAGAAGAGCAGGAACAGAATGTGGGACACTATACAGAGAGGCGGCGACACCAGAGATGAGGACATGGAGAGCTAGAGCACCTGAAGACTCTACACTCATAGAAAGAAAAAGGCTGTGTGCTGGCAGGCAGGAGGCAGGCTTGCAAAATGTGCCCTTTGATTGTTTAAATGAGTATATATTCCTGAGTGGTTTTGTGTACATTCCCCACCACCACCAGAAACAAACAAGAGGGAATGGAAGCAAATACTCTTGAATGATGATGCATGGAGGATATTGTAATCATCACAGTGATGCATGGAGGATATTGTAATCATCACAGTGAAATGATGAGTGTAAAACCGATATTCTCCCATGTAAACTATCCCTTATAAAAACTTAAAAAAAAAAAAAAAAAAGAGTGAAAGAGGAAATTATAAATCATTTTAGTTTATGATATAGATGTGAAAATACGAAATGTATAAGAAATGAAATGTAATTCTATATCATGCCCAAAGTTTATTGCAGTAACACAAATATAATTCATTATTAGACAATATATAACTATAACTCAAATACCAACTAATTAAGCCATATGATCATAACAACTGATGCTGAAAAGGTACTTGCTAAAATATCACACTTAAGTCTTAACTGGGGGAAGAAAAAGTAAATATTAAAAAAAAAGTGAACTGAATATAGTATGCAATATTCTGCAAAAGTAAATCTCCTAAGCACTAAAGCCCTTTCAATTAAATAAAACAATTGAGGGAAGTTACTATCACCAGGATCATATAAGGCTGTCTTGGAAGCAGAAAATGCAATATATCATTGAAAAAGAAAAAAAACAACAACTATTATTTTGTCTGATATCACGTATTATTAAATAATTCAGAAGACTACTAAAAAGCCATTCGAACTAATAAGAAAAGTTTATAAGGTATCTAGTACATGAAAAAAATCCAAGTAGCATCAGCTTTTAATAAATGTAACAATAAGTACCTATAAAGAATGAATGGAAAAATATTTCATTTAAAATAGTATCAGAAAGTATAAAATATATTCTTAAAACTTAAACAGAAAAGGTCCAGGACATAAAAGATAAAAATTATAAAATCGTATCCAATATAGAAACTAATCCAAACAATAAGCATTCCATATAACTATCTGGGAAAACTATTACTATAATGGAAATCCTGGTGTGGCACTGCAGAATAAAGCACTGGACTGCAAGGTCAGTTTGAAGTACAAGGTTAGCAGTTCAAATCCACCAGCTGCTCCTTGGAAACCCTATAATGGGACGTGATTAGTCGGAAACGACTGGATGGCATTTAACAACAATATTATTATAATAACGTCAATAGCTCCAAAATGAACAAATATGAATCCCAAAGAGTTTTTCTTGAATTGGAAAATATAAACCTCAAGATTTAAATGGGAAAAAAATGGTAAAACTTAACTTTAAAAAGCATGAAAAAAGTTTAACATTTGGGGCAGGACAGACCTACCAAATAGTAGAAACATTCTTAAAGCACATTTCCATTTCCAAGACAAAAAAGTCTGAAGATACTCTTATCTGACATTTGTATACATTGTTGTTGTTGTTAAATGCTGTCGAGTCGGTTCTGGCCCACAGAGACCCTGTGTAGGGTTTCCGAGGCTGTAAATCTTTACGGGAGCAGAAAGCCTATCTTCCTCCCGCGGAACCACTGGTAGTTTCGAACTGCTGACCTTGAGGTTAGTAGCCTGACTCGTAACCACTATGCTACCCGAACTCCTCTTTGTATATACTAGATATTGCTAATAACTTCTATATATAGATAATGATCAGTGGTTAGTGAGAATATTTATAAAATAGCACATATCATGAAATTCTCAGTAAATTAAGAATGTATACTTTATTACATGCATGACAAAATATTAATGATAATATTGAACCAATCATTAAGTTGGTGTTACGTGCCATCAAGTCAGTTCCAATTCATAGTGACCTTGAGTAGAGTTTCCAAAGGGAAATTAGTGTGTTTCAGTTATCAGTCCTGTGCTTGTCATGCAGCACTACAATGGTGGTGGTTATATGCCGTGGAGTTGGTTCTGATTCATAGCGACCTTGTACAAGGTTTCCAAGGCTGTAAATCTTTACGGGAGCAAAAAGCCTCATCTTTCTCCTGTGGAACAGCTGGTAGTTTCGAACTGCTGACCTTAAGGTTTGTAGCCCGATTCGTAACCACTACGCTACCAGAGCTCCTTCTTGTTGTTGTTGTTTAGTGTCATTGAGTCGCTTCCGACCCATAGTGACCAAGCAGCTGGTGCTCCTTGGAAACCCTATGTAAGGTCACCAGAGCGCCTTAGGATCCCCTGAATCACCCCAAAGTATATCTCTATTTTAAAGATAAGGAACTTGGACACATATGTTAACTAACTTGCCCAAAGTCACATTTCTAGTAAGTGGCAAAACAAGGATTTCTATAATGGAATAGTAGGTTCAAATGGAAAAGTATTGCATTTAATCATGGGAAATAAACCTTCTATATACTAATTAAAGAATATTTTCCTTACATTCACATGTTAGTCAATACCTCCCTTGATGTTTTCCCTGCTTTGACTTTTATTGCTTTAATAACTCTTCAAGAGGGAATAAAAGGAATTAAGAAAAGGTTGCCTATATGACACATCCTCCAATCCATGTCACATTTCAGAATAAAGAGGTCATTACTATTAATTGTAATGGAACAATAGGTATAAAGTATAAAGTAAGATTGTTGTTGTTAAGCGCTGTAGAGTTAGTTCCAACAGACCTTATAGATTTCCAAGTAGGGACTGGTGAATTTGAACTGCCAACCTTGCGGTTCAAATCAACCTTGCAGTCTAGTGCTTTATCCCACAGAACCACATCAAGTAAAACAGTCTCAGACATATGGTCACCCTAGCTAAAAATTAACAAAAGCTAACTTTTTTTTGAGAACTTATTATGCTAGCATACACTTCATGAAGCAAACTCTACCTTACTCACTGTCCCTAGATGGGTGTTTGAGGCATAGTAAAAACTCAATAAATAACTGCTGAATAAATTATAGACTTCCTTAAAAAATAAATAAATAAAAAGGATTGTTCTGTTTATGCAAAAACAACATATACAACATAGCTTAACTATTTAAACATCATTATGACCTAAGTTATAAGCATTAATTTACTTAATGATTTTAAGAATAACCAAGAGAAACCCATCTTTAAGTATTAAACACAGCTGACACAGAAGTGCAATTCAATTATGGCACTAAAAGAGTAATGATGGCATACTGCACACTTCTAAATTAGAGTGTAATAACCAAAACAAAATTTAAACATACAAGAAGAGTTATTTTTCAAATGCTTTCCTACACTAGCCATGATGATTCTCAGTCATCACAAAACGAAGGCAATTGGACTTTCGTTTCTTACCTGCACAGCCGAAAGCCAAATGGTATCTAGAAGATGGGCTGAATTTGACACAGCACACATTAGCCTTGGCCTCAATGCTTGCAACTGAGTTATCTAGGTTGGTAGACCACAATTTCACTAAAAGCAAAGGTCAATAAAAACAAAAAGAAATATATCATTAGCAAATGCTTCTGACTGAGAAAGTTTGCTTATTGCAAACTCAACATTATAAAATAAAGACCAGGCTTATTGGTCAGTACAGAAACTGGTGGACACCCTGACACTATGGCCGTTATTACCCCCATGGCTCATTTTTCAGCCAAACAATGTGCAGTTCTATAAGTGTGGCAATATTACTAGGGAGGTATGCACTCTCTAGAATATAATAAACCAGTGGAAATTAAAAGGGCAGCATGTGTCTAAGGATAAAATTCAGAAGGGTTAGGGAAGGAGGCAGAATGGCAATGGAAAACACAAGGGGACTGCAATCAATGACATGAAATAAAATGTGTGTGAACTGTTGAATGGAAAACTGACTGCACTGCAAACCTTCACCAAATTCACAATTATAAAAGTTTTTAAAAAAATTATCATAGATACTAATAGATGTATACTGACAAGTAACATGGTACTAACATGGTACTACTATAAGTAAGGCATAAAGGAAGAGTGGAAAGAACGATCTGAGTTAAGCAATAGGTATATGAGATGAATACAGTAAGAACGTGAAAATGGAATTAAAAGTTAATGAGATTTTGCTACAAAGTTTTGAAGCCCCTTTGTATGTACATTCCTTTTAGTATTCTTTAAGTAACATATATGAAGATGAGTCAAAAATTATCCTCACTCCGGTCATATTAAAATACCCATCTATGTCCATAGCTGCTAACACTGAGTGTGCATGTGACATGATTCTGTAGAATAGATGAGTGGCAGCAAATTTTGTGGCAAATCATATGTAAATCAGCCATGGCTATACCTATGAAATAAGCCATGGCAGACAGGTTTCAAAAACTTTGTGCAACGTGGGAACCTAAAAAAACTCATGGAAGAGCATACACAGAAGTGTTCTGACAGTTGCAAACAAAATTTGTACTGCTATTCAAAGGAAGGTAAAAGTCTATAAAAAATAGTTACTGGTGAGGAGACATGGATTCATCACAAGCCTGAGAGTAAACACTAGAGTATGAAATGGAAACATCCTCAACTGCCAACCAATAAAAAGTTCACAAGTCAACCATTAGCTAAAAAATTGTTGCTTCCAGTTTTCTGGGATTTTCAAGGACAAGTATTGGAACACAATTAGGAAAAACGTTCAATAATTAATAGTGTTCCTTACAGTGAGATGCTCACTGAGGAGCTGAAGCCTAAACTTCAGACTAAACACAGAGGATTGCTATTCAGACATTTAGATCTTGCATGACAAAGTGCACCTGCACACCTCTGTCCAGACTGTTGACACTCTGTAAAAGCTTCCTTTTAGGGTGTTAAAACATCCTATCTGTAGTCCTGATCTGGTTCCATCAGATTTTCATTTGTTTGGTCCCCTGAAAATAGCCCTTCGAGGAAGATTCACCTCTGATGAAGTGAAGACCGCAGTGCGTTCATGACTCACAGCCTAAAACATTTTTTAATGATGGACTACAAAGGCTTATTGAGAGATGAACAAAGTGTATTAGAAACCAAGGAGATTATGTAAAAAAATGATGTGCCTGTCTTTTCTAAAAGTTGATTAAAATACATTTGACAGCAAGAGTACGGGTAATTTTTTACTCATCCTCATATATGCTACACACACACACATACACAAACACACTCTTATACATACGGTATATATTAGAGTAAAAACATCTTTTAAAGCACTTGGGAGTTCTTATTTTATCTTTCAGTTAAAAATTCCATGAATTAAAATTTTTTTGGTAGGATTTGGTTATGTAACTTAACTAATCTTAAAGTAATAAAGTCTAAAATTTAGCTAAATTTAAATTTTTGTTTTTATATTTGATAGTTTGTCTAAACTGAAATTTTTAAAGATCAGAAAGTTCCATGATTCAAAACATAGATATGACTTGAAATTAGAAGAAAAAGGTAAGGCATTGTATAACAAATGTTCTAAAGCAACTACTGTATCCTTTACCCTAAGTAATGGAACTCCCATAAAAGCTCTAACCATTGACTCCCCAAGGGTTGGTGGCAAATAGCAATGCATAAGGGAGGATAATGTGTGCTTTTTTGGAACACAAAATAAAAGTATAATTGCAAGTATGCTTTGAGTCGTTCTAGAGAATTATTGAACACAAAGGAGTAGTGTGAATCAGTACATCAGAAGCAAGGGGGAGATTCCTGGGGACTCTCAAGCTTGCAGTTGGTATCCTGAAAGTGTAGATGCTGTTGTTGCTGTTAAATGCTGTCAAGTTGGTTCTGACTCAGAGCGACCCTACATACAAGAGAACGAAACAGCACCTGGTCCTGTACCATCCTCACAGTTGCTGCCACAGTTAGGTCCATTTTAACTGCCACAGTGCCAATCCATCCTGTTGGGGTCTCCCTCTTTTTGCTCACCCTCCACTTTACCAAGCATGATGTCCTTCTCTAGGGACTGGCCCTTCCTGATAATATGTCCAAAGTATGACATGAAGTATTGGCATCTTATTTTCTAAGTAGCACTCTGGATGTACTTCTTCCAAGTATGTTCTAGAAATCCATGGTTATTTAAGTAGTATATAGAACTCTTAAATTTTTAGCAGTACATCAGAAGTAAGGATGCCTTGGGGACTACAAGCTTGAGGCTGACACCTGAACAATTGGGCAGACTTGATATTCTAGGAGGGTGACCTTAACAAGTAAGGTTTGACTTAGTTTTGGTGGTGATGATGTAAGGAAGTAGTACAGTATTTGTGTAGTACAGATGAGGAATAGAATTAAACTTGATTGGACTGCATTTACCCCTCAGAAGCATAGTTGAATGTTAGGATCTTTTTCTGCAGAATTAATACAGTAACCTAGAAAGAACAGGGGAAACAATAGTTCCAAATGTACCAATTGGTACATTATAGCTCCAAATGTACCAATTTATTCGTGTATTTACTTTTACTATTTTTATTGTGAATTGAGTGAAAGTTTACAGGGCAGATCAACAGTTTTACATTCAACAAATCATACACCTTGTTTCATTACAATGATTATAATCCCCTCCATGTACCATCAGTTAACAATGTTTCTCTCTGTTCACTTTAGCTCTTTTCTTTTTTTAAACACTCAGGCATATATAATAATTCACACCAACAAAGGGCACATTCTATAAGTCTGCCTCCATGGATGCCAGATCTCAGTCTCTCTCTTCCATGAATCTAGAGTCCTTAGCTGCTCCCTCTCTCCATGTCCCCATACCTGCTGCCATCTCTGGTGTCACTGCTTCTCTGGATAAGTTCCTGCATTCCACTTGAACTCTTCTCCTTTTGATGGTGCTAGGGTCCACTTTTATGGACTGAAAGATTAACTACTCCCCCGTTTTTGTTACAAAATATCTACCTTTATAATTGTGACAGTTGCAATTAGTCATGATAACAATTACTTAATACTGAATCATAAGAATCTTATCCCCATCTCTTTTTACCAGACCCATCTAGACAAGATGAAAGCTATGCAGTGGGACTCTTAAACTAAACTCCCTCTTGCTTTCTAAGCCAGTCGCTCCATGCCTTTACCGCCCCCTCCTTTTAGGTAGCCAATGTCTAAGCTGCCCATCTCTACCTACCCTGCATACAGGGAGGGCAGCACTGATACTTGATGTGAAGACTCCTTCCTTCTCTGTTGGTATTTTGAGCTACTACCTCCATGAGTATAGGTCAAGTTCATCAAATTGTAGCAATTTACCTACATTTCATTAAAAAAAAATTTTTTTTAATCTTCCTCTAGTCGAGTTCTGATCACCAAGCCATTGAGACTAGGTCAAATGGGTACTATCTGCAAGTTTGGGTGTTCTCGTGCATTTCCCCTCACTTAATATCAGCTGGATGGTTCACTTTGAGCTCTAGCCCGCTGTGGCTATGTCCTTGTCCATGGGTTCAAGTGTCCCCAGGTCTCACCACACTTTGGACCAACCAGCCCTTTCTCTTCTCTCATCTCCAGGTCAACGGGAGTTCATGGAACATGGTTGAAATCAGCCCATTTCTTCATTGCTGCCTTTCCCCCTCTTCCACTCACCAGTAAACCAACGTGGTCGTCAGCAAGCTTACATGCCTGCTCATGTGTTCCCTTTGAGTTTCAGTCTTAGATGGGGGTTTGCTAAGGGAACTTGATTGCTTGCCTTGATGGCTTCCTAGCGAACAACTTGCTTAGTCTTGTAGTAGCCAGTCATGTTGACATTTTCGTTTTGGGTTTTTCCTGATGATCTTTCTTTGAAGATGTACCTTCTGTCGCTTGAGAACATTCTTCTAACATTTGAAATCTCTGCGTAAAAACTAATCATGATGAAGACACTGCTATTTACAATCTGGTGAATCTATTAGCCTTCCCAGAGAAAAATACTCATTATTTAAATAAAGAAAAAGAATTTTTGAATAGCAAATTTTGTTTCATGTTATTTTTCCGAAAGAAGTGACAGGTGGTTTCAATTAATATATAATCTTTCTAGCATGAGATACACAATTCTGGTATGAGATGGCTGGCTATATCTAAAAGTTTACACGCGAAACATAGCACTCAATATTATTAAGTGGATTTTGGTAGCCTTGTATTCTAACAATGAAGCAAACCAAAATTAATCCTTAACAGGTACTTATGGGAAACCCACTGTACCTATAATCCCACTATTATTCACTGAGAACCTTTACAAACAAGGGTTAGTTATCAGTGTTTTACGGTGGTTAAATACAATTAAACATAAAAATAAGGAGCTCTAGTAGCGTAGTGCTTACAAATCAGGCTGCGAACCAGAAGGTCAGCAGTTTGAAACTACCAGCTGTTCTGCGGGAGAAAGATGAGGCAAACTGCTCCCATAAAGATTTACAGCCTCGGAAACTGTGTACAGGGTCGCTATGAGTCGGAACTGACTCCACAGCACATCACCACTACCACAACCACCACCACCAAACATAAAAATGAATCAGAACTAAGAGACTAACAGTACAACTAGAAGTGTCACATGTGTTTTTTATTTCTGTAGCAAAATTTTCAGTGGAGTAAAACATTAACATTTAGAAAACAAGTCACAAAGGCAGCTGCCATAACTTCAATTTCTAATATAAAAAAATACTCGAATTCAACGTAACCGTCTGAATTATTATGTAAGTTTTAAAATATGAAGATATGGAAAAATGAAGTTATATAAATACTATACTTTCAGAATGGTTAGTAGACAACAGGTATGATGAAATAAGGTTAAAATAATTTGAAGATTCTAAGGTAGCATCGTAAATGACAAGGTATTAACCAATCATGAAAGTGTTAGAAGAAAATGTCTAATCCATATAAGGTGCTCTTCAGAATAAGGAGACAAAATATAAGTCATTCTTTCTCAGTATATATATATATATTCATTAGTCTGGAAGCCCTTCTGAAAAGAAACCTTTTTTTTTTGTGTATGTATATATATATATATACATATACATACACACACACACACACACACACACATAAATAGCACAAACATATGTATACGTACGTCAGTTTGTCATACTGTGGTGGATTGCATGTTGATGAGATGCTGGAGACACCAGCGTCTCAACTACCAGTAGGGTCACCCATGGAGAAAGAATTTCTTTTCAGAGGGGTTTACAGACTAGGAAAAAAGTCCTGGTGATCTACTTTCAAAAACTAGCCAACAAAAACCCTTGACTCAAAACAAATATGCCAATGATCAAGAACATGGCACAAGAATGGGCAATATTTATTCTCTTAGACATAAGGTTGTCATGAGTCAGAGGCAACTTGATGGCAACTAACTATAATCATAAGCGTTTCATTAAACTTCAAAAATTACAATTTCAGCATTTATTAATGATAATTTCCTTCTGTAAGGAAAATCAAATAAAAACATTTTAAATACATTTATCATCCTCAAGGAGAAAAACTTAGGGCAATTAAGTAAAAACATACCACATTTATGTATATATTGGTTTCTCAAACAGTATATAATCAAAATAGTGACCACTAGAACAACTGCATTCATTGTTAGAGAGGATTTAAAAAAAAAAAAAAAAATTGTCCTGAATAGTATCTATAGTTAGCTTAGGAAAGAAACTGTTACCTGAAACTTGTGTCTTCAGTTTAATTTCTTTATTATTAACTTGTCTTTATTATTAACTTGTAAAGGAAAGTTTGTTTTTTTAAGTATAGCCTGAGTTTTTAGTCTAATTAGAAAATACCCAATTAAAAAATCCAATTATCCTAGATATCATCTAATAATCTTTAAAATTGGTTTTAATAGTCTCTAAATTCCTTAGAACAATTTTTCCCTCCCAAATCACAAAACACATTGAATTTCTTTAATAATGTCAGAATCATTTCTAATGTACAGCAGATAGAAACCCTCAGGCAGAACCCACCATATGTCTGTCCATTTGCACCAAATCTTCCTAAGAAAGAGTTCATTGTAGAAGATAAAAGAGACACGGACAGAAGTTAGACACACTAAGAAAGCCTAAGTTGTTATTAAGGACTTGCAGGGATGAGTAAATTTGGTTATCTGATACTCTTGAACAAAATGCCAACCAGTGAAGTAGTGGTATTTCACAAAAAAAGTTTATGAAACTTCAGATCTATATAAAGCATGAAGAATTAAGTACAAAGTTCTGCTTTCTAACAGTAATAATTACCAAACATAAAGACATTTTTTCTTTAAAATTTAGTCACATAGAGACACTAGACCTTTGATTAGATAGTTATATTGTTGTTAAGTGCCATGGAGTCGGTTATTACCCACAGAAACCTGGTATAGGAGGAGTTTCTGTACCAAATTTATCTCCAAATGCAGTGACTTAAAATACAAAAATTTTATTATCTCACACAGTTTCTTCAGGTCAAGAACCTAGGAGCAGCTCAGTGGGTCAAGAACTGACACATTCAAACACACATGAGCAATTTGTTTGAACACAGTTGCAAAAGCAACTCAATAGAGAAAGAAATTTCTTCAACAGATCAATCTGGAACAACTCAGAATCCACAAGTCATAAAAAGAACTAAAACAAACAAATTAACTTCAACCCATCCTTTTACAAAACTGAACTCAAAATGGATCATATAGAGAAATACAAAACCTGTTAAAATAAGACTTCCAGAAGTACATGACAAAATCTTTATTACACTACGTTAGATAAAAGCTTCTTAGATAGGATACTATTTTATCTATATAAGAAAAATATTAATAAATGCCAAGCTCATTAAAATTTAAATCTTCTGTTCAAACACTGTTTAACACAATGAAAAGATAAGTCACAGACCCACCCTCTGCCATCTAGTAAACTGTAACTCACAGCAACACTAACGAACAAGAGTAGAACAGCTTGCTTAGGTTTCTGAGACTATAAATGTTTGCAAAAGCAAACAGCCTCACCTATTTCCTGCACAGAGATTGGTGGATTCGTACCACTGACCCTTAAAGCTAACAGTCCAAAGCTTAGCCTACTTTGCCACCAAAAATCCTTTAAGTCACAGATGGGAGAAAATTGTAAATCACATACCCGACAAATGACTTTGTTGTTGTTGTTAAGTGCCGTGGAGTCGGTTCCGACCCATAGCGACCCTGTACAGGGTTTCCGAGGGTGTAAATCCTTACGGGAGTAGAAAGCCTCATCTTTCTCCCGTGGAGCGGCTGGTAGTTTCGAACCGCTGACCTTAAGGTTCGCAGCCCGATTCATAACCACTACGCTACCAGACAACAAATGACTAATGGCCAAAATATACAACTCATTGCCTTCAAGTCAATTCTCACTCAGTGACTCCATATGTTATAGAGCAGAATTGGTCCATAAGGTTTTCTTGCCAGTAATTTGTATGAAAACAGTTTATTTTCATAACAGATTGTTAGATTTTTCTTTCATGGTGCTATTGCGTGAGTTCCATCCTCAAACTTTAGGTTAGTTGTTGTTGTTTAGTGCCACTGAGTAGGTGGAGATGCATAGTGACACTGCATAGGGTTTCTAAGGCTTTAAATCTTTGAGGAGTAAAAAGCCTCAAGTGGAAAATTCTAAAATATATAAAGAATTTCTTAAGCTAAACAATAAAAAAAAACAACCTGGCGGAAAATCTGAATGGGTACTTTACTAAAATCTGTATTTATTTACAAGTGACATGAGTGGCAAATGAAACTATGAAAAGATATTCAACATATAACAAATTTACAGCTACTCTGCAAAACAACTTGTCATATTTTGATGCTGAATATATATTTATTGTATGACTCACCAATCTCACTGGGTATTTAACAACAGAAATAAAAACTTTTATAACTAAAAAAATTTAAAGGTGGTGCTTTTATTCATGCTTGCTTAAAACTGGAAATGAACCAAATGGCTTTTAACTGGTGAATGGAAAAAGTGTGGTATATCATACTTTGGAATATTATTCATCAATAAAGTAAAAGGACTTAGCATATACATGAATAAAGCTAAAATACATTCTGATAAGTGAAAGAAGTCTTGCTTCAAAGGCTACTTCTTGTATGATTCAATTTAATTTTTTACTGAAAAAAACATATAAAGTAAGGGAATACAAAAAAGTGGATGTCAGGGATTTGTGGAACACAGAGTGAATGAACACAAGAGCATTTGGGAGAAACGAAGGAGCTGCTCTTTATCCTAAGTATGTGGTTGTTTCCACACTTCTATACAAGGGTCAAATTATTTCACACACATACTTGAGTGGCTAGAGCAGTATCTGCAAATTATAGCCCATAGGCTAAATCCAGTATACTAAATAGGTTTTGCATGGCACAAGAGTCAGGAACAGATTTAACATTTTTAAACAACTGACAAAAGATCAAAGCAGTAATATTCTGACATGAAAATAACAAAAATTAAAATTAGTGTATACAAAGTTTTATTAGACACATTCACGCTCATTCCTTATGTACTTCCCATGATTACTTTTATGCTGTAATAGCAGAGCTGAGAGAACATATGTTGTGCATTCATCCCTTCATACAGCTGTTCAGCACGCTACAAATCACTGTGATACAGTTAAACTAAACAGTGTTGTAAGTGCCACCTGTATTACTGCTATACTGAGACATTTGATAGTTTTTTTTTTAACTTTTATTGTAAATTGAGTGGAGGTTTGCAGAGCAGATCATACATTTTACATTCAACAAATCATATACATCATTACAATGATGGCAACCAGTTAGCGGTATTTACCTCTTTCCACTTTAACACTGCATTCCCCACTATGCCTCCCGCACCTTCATCTTTACTCCCCTGACCTTCCTGTTGCATACTGCCTGCCATGTCACCCTTGTTAATATGTGTCTACCCTATGTTGTTGTTGTTATGCGCCACTGCGTCAGTGCCAACCCACAGCAACCCTACATAGGGTTTTCAAGGAGCAACTGATGAGCTTGAACCGCCGACCTTGCAGATCCAACCAACTTTACAGTCCACATCAATCACCAGCGCCACACCAGGACTCCATCTACTCTATAAACTGTTAATAATTTTCCTTCCCCTCCATTTCCCTTAACCATCACAGAATGTTTTTTATTAATAAAACGTTTCCTAATTTTTTACAACATTGGTCTCATACAATAATTGTCATTTTATGATTGACTAGTTTCATTTAGCCTAGTGTCCTCTAGGATCAACTGTGTTGTAAGGTGTTTTGCAGATGCATCAATATTTTTCAATGTTGCATTGTTCCATTGTATGCTTTGTACTGAAGCTTGTTTAGCCATTCCTCTGTAGATGCGCATTTAGGTTGTCTCCATCTTTTTGATGACTCTCTTATAGACAGCATATTGAAGCACCTTATCCATTTTGCTCTGGCTCTTGACTGCTGCATCTAATCCATTTAAATCCAGTGTAATTACTGATAGGTATGAATTGATTGTTGCCATTTGCTGGTGTGTTTTTTTGTGGTACTGTTGTTTTCTTTGTTCTGTATAAATTTCTGTTCTAAGTTCATTTTGTATGTGAGTTTCTTTCAGTTTCATTTCTATTGTGTTTACTAAATCTTTCAGTTTTTTTGTTTTTTTTTTCCAATTTTGATGTGCAGGTACATTGTTTTTCTTTAAGATTACTTTGTAATTGATTAGTTTTCACCCTATTTAAGACAGTCTGTTTTATCTTGAAATCTACTTGACTTCCTTTACATTTGGAAGTTTTGTATCTATGCTAGTTCCTCTTTTTGCTTTGTAGCTGACTTCATTATAAATTGGTGTTTCTGATCCCGTGTTTTCTATGGTAATCTCAGGTTGTTTTCTGCTGTTGTTGGTTCTTAGCCCAAATAACACTTTTTAGCATTGTCTATAAAGTTGATCTGTAAAATTTTTAAAATTAAAAACAACAACAACAAAACAATAAAAAGTCATGTAATTTTTGTTGTTTGGAACATCCTAATTTTGCCATCATATTTGAAGAATAGCTTTGCTGGGTGTAAGATTCTTGTGTGGCAACTTTTTTCTTTCAGAATTTTGTGTATGTTATACCATTGCCTTCTTGCCTGTATAGTTTCTGCTGATAAATCAGAGCTTAGTCATTTGGCTCTCTTTTGTAAGTAGCTTGTTGTTTTTCCCAAGATGCTCTCAAGATTCTTTCCTTGTCTTTGGAAAATTTGATTATGGTATACCTTGGTGATTTTCTTTTGAGATCGATCTTATTTGGGTTTTGTTCAGCTTCTTGGATGCTTACCTTCTTGTCTTTCATGTTAGGGATGTTTACTTCTAACAACTCTTTAACAAGTTTCCAACAACTCTTTAAAAATAACAAGCAGATTGTCTTGTTATCAATCTGGATGACAAAATAATATTACGTAATGACACTAAACCTATGCTAACAAAAAACAAAAAACAAAAAAACAGGCAAGTGTGTGTGTGTGTGTATATATATATATGCATATGTGTGTGTGTGTATATGAAAAATCATGAAAAACAAAACAACAACATTCAACAATTATGTCCCAATTTACAGGTAAGCAATGGTCAGAAAAGCTACAGATGTTTTAAAACCTCCTATGGTGAGTTGAGTGAAGGCTTACAGAGTAGATTATCAGTTTTACATTCAAAAAGTCATATACTTGGCTTCACTGTAATGATTGCAACCCCCTCACATATACCAACAGTTAACAAAATGTTATCATAGCAAAATTTCTTTACAAAATTAAAACATGGTGCTACAATTCAAGTAGACATACAGCTTCCAATGATAAATTTACCCTTGACTATATAACCACTGTCTAGTCTGGATGTCATAAAGAAAAAAAGGAAGGAAAGGGCAAAGAAATTAAGACTACTATCTACAAGGTAAAAAAAGACATTTAGAAGGGCTACATAATCCTAACAATGAGGATAACAGAAACTAAAAATGGGCAGTAAGTACAACTGAGTAAAAGAAATAATAGAGACATGAAAGAAAAAATAGAAAAGACAGATTCATTAAATTAGCAGAAGAGATAGAATTTTTAGATGGAAATCTTATAAAGTTCACTAAGAGAATCTTCTTGCACACATTGGATATTTACACCATTAAATGAGTCTTCTTACTTTTTTTGAAAGCATCTAAGGGGCCTGGTTAATGTCACCAGGTGGCATGAATACAGAAAACATAATCATGAGGCTGAAATATAGTCATTTTTTCATTTCAAAAGAGAAATAAGATTGTTTTGCTTAGTAAATCAGTAATCACAAAGGCCTGCTATGAGTAATAATAAGTGTTTAATCTTGACAGCAAATGGAATTATGGGCAGAGGTTGAAGCGAGAGCTTTAAGCAGTACCTTTTGCATCATCAGAACCTGAAGCCAAGAGTTTAGGATCCATCAAATTAAAGTCAACACTCCAACACCTCTTTTCATGCTCCTGGAATTAGAAGAAAAATTAAACTCCAATAGAGTATATATTCTTAAATAATTAAAGCAAATTTTAAAAAGAAACAACTTGATAAGATTCATTCTTATGTGAAAAGAGAGAAAAAGCAGGCTATATGGAATTTAAATGAAGAGCAAGTTAAGATGGTCATTGCAATATATTTCCCAAACTTTTCATATGTGGATTAACCAAAATCATTGTATTTGGAAATTCATTTGATATAGTCCACAAATGTAAACATCTAAAGGGATGCCTCAGGAAAGCATATTTAGTTATTACACAAGTACAAAAAGGAGCTCTGATAACGTAGTGGTTATGAATTGGGCTGCTAATCTCAAGGTCAGTAGTTTGAAACTACCAGTGGTCCCATGGGAGAAAGATGAGGCTTTCTATTCCTATAAAGATTTACAGCCTCGGAAACCTTATACTGAGTTCACTATGAGTTGGAACTGATTCCATGGCACATAACCACCACCACCACCAAGTTAAGAAAAAAAAAAAAAAGACCCTCAATAGTGACTTTAAATCTGTAGTTATAAAGCACATGAACCTGTATAATTATTAAGAAAGAAAACCAAAAATTATTTACCTGGTAGACCTTTGACCTCTGCCCTGTGAATCCATCCCATAGTATGACAGTGCCTTCATAATCACTGCTAGCTAACAAGTTCTTATGATAACTACTCCAACTGATACAGCTAAAAGAGAAATAGAGTTAAGCAATATTTTAAATAAAAATAAGTAACAATGGAATATAAAGAATTTTAATGTTTTCAGAAAAAATAGTACTCTTTGAAAATGGTATACATGAGCTTATAATCATTGTTCTGCTTACAAGACAGGAAAAAAGAGACATGTCACTATTCCTAGATTTTTATTGAAAGTTATCAGTATCAGGTGATACCTACCACTAGCCATCTTCGATATTCGAGAAGACTTATCTATAAGTGAAGGTCACAGAGGCCTAAGTAAGGGGCCCAGAGCATTTTGTAACAGAATGATAGAGACCTGATCACATTGAGTAAGCTTCAGGATCCAGCTGTGCCAGAATCATATGAATTGAGTTTCCAAGTTAACATCTAGAAGACTGACTAATAAAAGTTTATGGCTGAAATTATAATTAAAAGTAACAACCAAATGATTTAAACTATTCTAAAAACAAAACACAACACAATAAACCCTCTGCCACCAAGTGGGTTCTGACTCATAGTGACCCTAGACTGGGTTTCTGCGGTTATAAATCTTTGCAGGAGTAGACCACCTCATCTTTCTCCCAGAGTGGCTGTGGGTTTGAACTGCCAACCTTGTGGTTGGCAATCTACTGCTGATCTTACAGCACCACCAGAGCTCCTATCTATATGTAACCTTTTATTCAACACTCCATCAAAGGCCATCTCCAGCAAAGATCTTTATCTAATTAAGTGAATGAATGCATTTTCATTTGGCAATTAGAAAAACAACACATAATATCTCTCAACGGGGAAAAGCAACAAATTATCTATAATTTAATATAATATAAATATAATATAAACATATTATTTTAAGCTAAATATCCTCTCTATATAAGGGAGCTTCAAAATATACATGGAAAAATAGAATTAAAAGATAATAGAAATTATCTATGAACTTTTTGAACCTCCCTCCTACATAGTATAATATTCACCTGATGAGTAAGATGTCACATAGAAAAGCAAATTAAGTCTCATGCAAATTATAGCTAGTGGTGGTTGTGTACCACCGAATCGTTTCTGATTCACAGCAAACCTACAGAGGCTTTAAATCTTTATGGGAGCAGAAAGACTCATCTTTCTCCTGCCAAGCAGCAAGTAAATTCACACTACTGCTATGCTGTGGTTAGCAGCCCAGATTGTAATCTACTATGCCACTAGGGATCCTTGTTATAGATAACTAATATTTTTGTTGTTAAGTGTTGTTGAGTCAATTCCAACTGATAGTGACCCTGTCTGTATAGGGTTTCTGAGGAGCGGCTGATGAGTTTGAACCAATAACCTTGCACTTCAAATGACCTTATCCTACACCTTATCCACACCAACTCCACAGACAGCAATAGCTATACACATACTGCATCATGCCAACAAAATAATCTAAGTACCTGATTTTAGAATTGCAGGTCATTTCATTCTCGGGGTAATGAATATCCACTGCATCTTGGATGACTGTGCCATACTCATAGACTTTAATCTTCTTTGTAACCCCAGCAATGGCAAAATAGTCACAATCTCGGTCAAATTCAATACTAAGGGCAGAAGTATATATTTGGTTAGTAGGACTACTTACCTATCCTAGTGACATTTATAATGACATTTAAGAATTTAGTATTTCCTATTTCTAAAGTTATTCAGTCTTCCAGGATAAGAGATTTACTTAAAATGCCTTCAAACTGTTATGATTACCTCTGTCCAGATTAAGTTAACAAATTACAAGTAGCAGAGATTGTGTTTTGATGCACAGCTCTGCTTACAAACAAACTTTTGTTCTTAAATATTTTACAAGCCTTTTAATTCTACTCTAGTAATCATACTACAACTTATTCAATTATTAATGCTAACAA
Source organism: Chrysochloris asiatica (assembly GCF_000296735.1). Classification (NCBI taxonomy): domain Eukaryota; kingdom Metazoa; phylum Chordata; class Mammalia; order Afrosoricida; family Chrysochloridae; genus Chrysochloris; species Chrysochloris asiatica. Next base: position 6,484,272 of record NW_006408618.1, read on the forward strand.
CGTATTAGGTAAATAGTAAAGAAAGATTTATAAGTTTAGCAAATTAATAACATGTCTTAAGAGAATTATCAGTAATTATTTTTTATGTGTAAATTCTAGCCATTTCTCTTTCTTCCATTATGAGAGGATGATAGAATATCTTAATACTTAATGTTATTTCAATAAATAAACTAGCATACAAGCTGAACTACTGAAACAATCAGGAAATCTGTGATGACAAAAGGAAATGATACAGATAACAATGTAAACACTAAATGATCATTATGATATCCCTTACTTACAAATCTCTAATATACATTTCTTACTCCACAAGGAAACCAGCAAAATCCCAAAAAAACTTCCCCCTAAAACAATTATTCTCTAAATAAAATCATCCCTTCTTGATGATCTTTCTATATACATTTCAAAATAAGCTATTTCAAACACAAGTTCAAGATCTTGCTCATCTTGCTTGAACTTAACCTGGAGCCTCAACAAAGCTGTGATACAAGAAGACTCCAACAAGTTTGTGTAAAAATGGAATTAAAAAATAATAGAATGTGAGACTTCTGGCGCTTCCCTGACCGGGCAGCACAGGTGCACGAGCTCCGGAGAAGGTGTGGATGGTATTGCACAGGGGAGGTGTCCGCCTGCTAGACAGACAGCCTTTGGGCAAACGTAAGACTTTAGCCTTCAACACTGTGGACTTGCTTTTTTGAAGGATCAAGCTGCTGGGGAGTTGTGGGCATTTTGAGCTTCCGCCCACCTGCACTCGCCTCCCACTCCTGGACTGCGCCCGCCCACTACGAAGCTTGGAGTGTGGGGCTTGAGCGGACCCGTTCGGAGGGTGGGTGCGCCCAGAGAGCCAGCGGGGCCACAGGAACTGGCACGGTCCTTCGTGGTGGTGGGGGTGGGGGGGCTCATTGCCACAGGAGGCATTGTCGGTGTGGATGTAGGGCGGGTCGGGTGACCACGGCGCAGGGAGACAGAGAGGCATTTTTTGAAGTCGTCAGACAGGGACACCATCTGCCTGCAGCAACTAACCCCGTCCTCCACCCCCTTTGCCTAGGCTAGCCCTCTGCCCAATCTCCGAGGCTTAGGCCCGTCCATCAAGGCACAAGCCAGCACAAGCTGAGACGCCTTGAGGTGGTTTTTACCACCAGCAACAAGGAAGTCCTGCCATGGCTCTGCGGGTTAAGGCACGAGACTGCAGAGTCTTTTGAACTGCAAGGTCGGTGGTTTGAGCCCACCAGCTGATCCTTAGAAACCCTATACAGGGTCTTTTTGTGTGTGTGTGTGTGTGTGTGTGTGTGTGTGTGTGTGTGACTAGAGATTGCCTTATTTAATCTTGTTGTTTTTTCTGATGCTGAATTCTTTTTTTTTTTTTGTCTTGTTTTGTTTTTCTCTCATTATTGCTTTTGTTTTTGTTTTTGTTTTCTACCCGACTGGTGTTGCTTGGCTGTCACATAGCCTCCCTTCTGCTATCGGAAGACTCCGCTTTTGTTTTTTATTTTGGCTTTGTTTTCTACCCGACTGGTGTTGTTTGGCTGCCACATAGCCTCCCTTCTGCTATTGGAGGACTCTTTGTCACCCTACATTACATGAAAAGAGTCAGCAACTGCTGCCAAATAGCCAAGCTGCAATAACACTTTATAAAACACAATCCAAAACCTACAGAAAGAGGTCCACACAATCAACAACAAAATGGCAGAAATAGAAAACACTCTGAAAGGGCAGAGGAGTAGAATAGATGAGATAGAAGGAAGAATCAGTGATGTGGAAGACAAGTCTCTCAATATCACTAAGACAGAAGAACAAAACCAAAAAAGGGTAAAAAATTCACAATAAGACATGAAAAAAAAAAATAGAATGTAACAACAATAACGGTTGCACAACCTGAAGAATATAATTACCAACACTGGATTACACATACAGAAATTGTTTTAAAAAAACCAGTCATATACATAAAAGATAAAATTTAAAAGTGATCTGATGAAATTAAAAGGTGAATGAACCATCAAATATATTAATTCATCTGTCCTAACTCAATTTATATCCGCAGCTTCATACTATTGAAGGAAAGGAACCCTGTAGCGTAGCAGACTAAGAGCTGGACTGCTAACTGAAGGGTCAGTAGTTCAAATCTACCAGTCACTTCGAATGAGAAAGATGAGGCTTTCTGATCCTGTAAAGATTTATAACCTTGGAAACCCTATACAGGGTCATTATGAGTCTGAACTGACTAGATGGCACACAATCACCACTATTGGAGAAATACCACTGTGTCTATTTAGCTGCTACTGTTCGTAACTGAAAAGGTTTGGGTGTGACTGGGACTTCAAGAGAGAACCACTTTTAGCCCTAAAAACTTTTCCCTCTCCCTGCAAACACATATAGCTAATACCAATGTTATAAAAGAAAAAGTGAATGTGTCATTACCAAAATATATTGGTTTTGAGTATAAAACTAATTTAAATATTAACCTATTGAACTAATAGTTCAAAGACATGACAAAGAGAACTCTAACACAGAAATTAAAAATGCTATCTGCCTGGAGCGGCTGGGAACTCTAGACCTAGAGAGGGAGAGGGGTTGTGTGCTGATGACCAAGGGGCAGGCTTGCATGGTGAACCCTTTGGTTTGTTGATGATGCATAGAGGGGATTGTAACCATGGCAATGTAATGATATATAATAGGATAAATGTAAAGCTAATGTTCTCCCATGTAAACTATCACACAATTCACAATAAAACAGTCAAGAAAAATAAAAAGATACATTCTGCTATATATAAAACAAACAAAAACATTACCCAATTGTGGGGGAAAAAAATGCTATCTGTCTAAAGAATTGATTAGATAGCCTAAATACATAGACATTGGAGTCCTGGTGTGGCTCTGTGGGCTAATGCGTCAGACTGCAAAGTCGTTTGAACTGCAAGTTTGGTGGTTCAAGCTCATCAGCTGCTCCTTGGAAACCCTATACAGGGTCGCTATGGGGCGGAATCAACTCGACGGAACTTAACAATATGTTATTGCTATGGTCAATGACATTAAAGTGAATGAAATTTCTTTTTTAAAAATGTGTAAAATGAAGGATTCAAAGCTGTAATGAAAAGTGGGCAACTTACTGTATTTAGGGAAACTGTCTCAATGAGTCTTGGGTTGGTGCTGTAGGATAAGCACTGGACTACTAGCCACAGGTTGGTGGTTCAAATCTACCAGTTGCTCCTCAGAAATCCTATACAAGAAATCCTACACAGTTGGAACCAACTGGATTGCATCTAAAAACAATTATTACTTATGCTACTATCCTGTTGTTTAAGACAGTTTTACCACCTTTTTTCAATAAAGGTTACTATTTAGCTTATAAACTCACCCTTAACTCTCAAGAAATTAGCTTTTTGTTTTGTTAACACTGCTATTATTTTCTTATACCGTGATTGTTTTGTTTTTAATATACTAAGGATATTAAAAACAACAAGAAGGTTTTAATAGAAATACTAATCAAAATACATAAAGACTTTTACTATTTCTGGTGTTGACAAAACAGAGAAAGGAAGATAGCTGCCTTTTTAAATGTTTTCATACGTGTACTTTCACATCACTAAAATGTAGTAGGATTTAAGTACTTATGAACCATGTGCTCCCTATCTCTGGCAGGTTCAATCATATTTGTTCTGAAAGATAAATATAATGAGACCTTGAAAATAAATCATGGAGTAACTCAAGATGAACATTGTTGTACTCAGGTGCACAGTTTTTCAGAGCTAATCCAAAGTAAATGTCTTCTTATTTTGCAAAACAATATTTCAGTTGTTTTTACTATGAAATCAAATAATACAAATAAAAACAGTATAAAAAAATTAAACTAGTCAGCAGCTAAGTTTGAAATAAAAGTAAACAAATTAATCAAAACATCCTCATGTTATTCTATTAAAAAAAGAATTATAAAAACCATATAAGGTCCATTTCTGCCATCCACTAGCACCAGTAATTCTTAAAACAAGAAGTTTACGAAAATTTACTGCAATGATAAATTCAGTTTCATAGAATTTTTTTTTCTCCCAAAAGCACAAACATATATTTTTTAAAAAACTAATATTACTTGGACCTTACTTTAAGCATGGAAATAAAACGTATTTTTCTTCCACACTTGAGAGGTTTCAACTGTTTTTTAAAAAAACAGGTGATTTATTTCAACAGTTGAAAAATGTAATTCAGCTGTGGGAAACTGGCTATATTCTTTGTCAAGAGAGCCATCAGTCAAGTGATTAAGCAGCTAGGCAACAGAGCACACAGGACAACTGATTAATGCACACCTCTAGTACAATGGGGCACAGAGCAATGCAAAGCTGTCAATATGCCCAAGCAGTGAATTCTGTCAGTGTTCCACTGTCTGTCATGTCTCTCTGTACTTGTTAAGTAGGAATTAACAAACGATGTAGATTAACATCCCTGAATGCTAGAATCCAATTAATCAAAATAAAATACAAAGACCAGTTGTTAAAGGTCTCATACATTCTCATGGTAGTGTGCCTCTGGAGAGACAGGTTACTAAAGTTTCAAGGAAACAAAGAAAATATAGGGTCAGACAAAGGTGATTTCAATAAGAGAAACTGGGAAGATCTTTAAAGAATACATACAAAGGAAAAGGAAATAAAAATCCATGTTATTCAATAACTTTCTCCCACATCATTCATTCATAAGAGCTAAAATTACATAGCACTTATTAGGTGTCAAGCACTTTTTTAAGCACTTTTTGTAAATTATATTTATATATCCACTGCGCAGATAAGAAAGCTGAGGCATGTTGCTGTTAAGAAATCTATACACGGTTACTCGGTTGTTGTTGTGTGCTTTCAAGTTATTTCGGACTCACAATAACCCTGTATAGGATAGGGTTTCCAAGGAGCGGCTGGTAAGTTTGAACCATCAGTGTTGTCGACAGCTTATCTATCCTATGGCGCCACACCAAGATAATTCAAATCCAGCAACCTGGTTCAAGAGTCTATTCTCAACCAAGGGGCTAGAGTTTTAGTCTGTGTTACAGGTCAAAAGCTCTCCAGTATGGATTCCAGTCTGACTAATTCGACCCTATAGCGAGAGGACAGCCACTTCTCCATCTTTGGAGCAAGACTGCCTGAGGGAGCCAGCATTCACCAAAGACCCACCTGAAAGAGGGATGTCATCTGCATCTCCATTGAGGCCCCCCCGGCAAGAGCACCAAGGAGCCAGCCAGCCCTTTCCACAGCAGAGAAGACTTTAAGAACTGTTTAACCCTTAGAGAACTAGTTAAACCCCAGAGACATTCTGCTGCTTTTCTTGTCGGGTGTGGGGAATGGGGAGTTAATAGATGTTACTGATTTTGCAATCGTCCATCAACCATCGTAGGTTTTATTGCCTGTTAAAGCTTTCAGAAGCTATGCAAATCATTGCGGTGCCTGGCCCTTAAACGTGCCATGTGTCTTTGCTCTCATGTCAAGAATCACTGCACTAATAGGAATTGTTACCTTTTTTTGACCTGCCCACCATGTAAATCAACTGTCTAGGGATATTAGTCTCGCTCATATGATCTAAGAGTAAATAGATAAAGGTTTACAAAACAGACTAAATGCTTTAGAGAAAGGAAGATCGCTTAAGGGAAACAAGACCCAATATATCCAGATTACACTCCCATCTAAGGTTATTCACGGTATAAGTAGATTTGTGTTATCTTTCAGTAATCCAGAACTTGATTGGAACTTAATCCAACAGCATTTTAGGAGGCTGTGGAATAATATCCACTTGTCTGTGGATATTCATCAGCTACATGCTCAAATTTCTGATATAAGTAATTCTCAAAGAGAGCACTGAGTGGCTACTAATTTGCTACACCTGCTAGAGAGTAAGATCCCTTAAGAACTTGATTGAATCTCAGCATAGTGATCCTGCTTGATCACCTTAGAGGAGGTGGTGGGCTGGCAACGTCTTGTGTATGGGGTCCCCAGCCGATCTCCTCCCTCCCTGCCTTCCTCGGATGGCGGCTGTTTATGCTGGACGTGTGGCCAGAGACGGGTAAGGATCACGTGGAACCTCGGCAACCTAAGACAGAGCCATTGCCATGCTGCAATGAGTTTCGATGATGGGTAAGACTGAGGAATTTGCACTGACCACCTAAGACAGTCAGTGTCCCTTAAACAAACAATAAATAAGGGGGAATCTGATACAGACCATGCAGACCCGGTCAGGAGGTCAAGACCCTGTGGGCCTAAGCATTGTTGACCATCTAAACCATAGGCTCTGAGGATCAGGCTTTAGCCACCTAGTAGACATAGCAAACTGTCCCTCATCTGATTATTCAGTAATGCTTGTTAGTAATCTCATACATGAGCCCTGGATATCTACAGACAAATGTAAAAACCTTCCCTAAAAGCCGAGACTGTAAAGGCAAGTCCCCCCGCCCCCCCGCAACCCCCCCCCAAACAAAAAAAAAGCTAAAGAGGATAGAGAGAAACACTGTTAACTGATGATATATGGAGGGGATAATAATCAATGTAATGAAACAAGCTATATAAATGGTTGAATGTGAAGCTGATGATGTGCCCTGTAAACTTTCACTGAATCCAAAATAAAAACATTAATAATAAAAAAATAAAAATAAATAAAAAAAAGAGTCTATTCTCTCATACACTTTACTATTTTAATGAGAAGAAATGGTCTGGTCTTCAAAGAACACATACACAGGTAAAATAACATAAAGCAATACTGGTAGTATGGTGCTTACATGCTAAGAAGCCGGTTCTGACTCATAACGGCCCTGTACAGAGTTTCTGAGGCTGGAAATCTTTACAGGAGAAAAAGCCTCATCTTTCTCCTGCAGAAAGGCTCGTGGTAGTTTTGAACTGTTGACTTTGAGGTTAGCAGCCCTATTTGTAACCACTAAGCTGCCAGAGCTCCTAAAAGCAATACTGTGTACCATTAATACAATTAATACATATAATGGTATATAGAGTTTCCTAGGAGCGGTTGGTGGGTTTGAACCACTGACCCTGGGGTTAGCAGTCCAGTGTTTATCCTATAGTGCTAGACTAGTGCTCTATTTTTATTGCTGTTAAGTCAGTTCTGACTCATATCGACCCTGTAGAACATTCCCAAGGAGTGGCTGGTGGGTGCTGAGGGATAATGTACTGGAATGAAAATTTGGTTTCAAATGTAAGTTTGTTGGTTCAAATTCACCAGCCACGCCATAGCAACCCAATATAGAGTTTCCAAGGAGTAGCCTCTGTACTTACTCTCCTACTACTTCTAGTTTTCCTCTTCTCTAATTTATTTTGTTGTTGCCATTTAGTGTCAAGGAGACGATTCTGATTCAAAGTGACTCTATATGACAGAGTGTTGTTGTTGTTAAGTGCCACGGAGTTGGTTCCAACACACAGAGATCCTGTACAGGGTTTCCAAGGAGCAGCTGGTGAGCTTGAACCACTGACCTTGCGGTTCAAACGGACTTTGCAGTCCAGCGCATTAACTCACAGCACCACACCAGAACAGGGTTTCTTGGGTTATTTTATCGATAGAGCCACTGAGAGGGTTCAAACCAACAATCTTTCATTTAGCAGCTGAGCACTTAACTTCTGCTCCACAAAATTCCTAAAAACACATCTCTGGTCATATTATTCTTATTTAATACCAAGTAAAATCCAAATTGCTACGAAAGTTCCTTTGCAACTGGGCTTGAATCTTTTCTTAAAACTTAGATGTTGAAATATGTAAACAAGTATACCTTGTTTTACTGTGCTTTGCAGATAATATGTGTTTTTGTTTTTCTTTACAAATTAAAGGTTGTGGCAACCCTGCGTTGAGTAAGTCTATCAGCATTTTCCCAACAGAATGTGCTTACTTTGGGTCTCTGTGCCCAGTTCGGTGATTCTCAAAATATTTCAAACTTTTGCCTAATATATTACATACTTAATAGGCTACCGTATAGTATACACATAACATTATATGCACTAAGAACCAAAAAATTCATGTGACCCACTTTATTGTGACGTTCACTTTAAAGCAGTATTCTGAAACCAAACCCATAACATCTCCAAGGTATGCACGTACAGAGAAAAGCAAGTCTCTCTCCTACAAATGAGCACCAAGCTGTTCTCTTTACAGGCAACCCTGAATTGGGTTTGCGCACCCTACTAGTGCTATTCTATGCATATGTAAATATAAATGTATTTGTCATTCTTTTAAATTTGTACTGATTCACTTCTTGCTTTTTCCCAGTCACCTGATAAATATTTTAACAATCACTTTTTATCAGAATATATATTAGGGATACCTCATATTTTTTCAATGGATGCAGAGAATCCCATCATATTAACGTACTACAAATTAATTTACCAGTGTAGTATTGAGAGACAGTGATATTATATCACTGAACAGTGATATAATACATACCCTTGTATATGTGTCACTTGTATGTATGAAAATTCTTGGGTTTAATAACTAGAGTATGATATGCTAGGTCAAAAGTCACATCCATTTTAATACTGTTTTGCCACTAGTTGCTGCCAAGTTCATTCCAACTCATGGAAACCCCATGAGTTTCAGAATAAAATTGCATATTGGATCCTTAATGGCAGAGATTTTTTCAGAAGTAGACTGCCAGGTCTTTTCCCAAGGAACCTCAGAATCGATTCAAAACACCACTCTTTCAGAAAAGTGAGTTGAGTGCTCAACCATCTGCATCACCTCATGTCACTCCAATTCAATTCCAACTGTTGGTGACTCCATGTGTTTTCATAGTGGAACTGCACTCCTTTCAACGGATGTAGTCCTGATGTGCCACTGTAGAATAAGCAATGGACTACTAACCGCAAGGTCAGTGGTTCAAAACCAGCCAGCTACTCCTTGGAAAGTTTATGTATGACCGCTATAAGAAGGGAGTCCTTGTGGCACTGTAGGATAAAAACTGGACTGCTAATGGCAAGGTTGGCAGTTCAACCCCACCAACCTCTCCTTGGAGACCTTGGTTACTAGAGTCAGAACTGACTTGATGACATTTAACAACAACAATCTTGAAGAAGTCGATTTTCAGGTCTTTCTTCTGCTGGATGGACGAAAACCACCATCTAATTATGCTTTTAAATTGTTTCAATGAGGAGTCCTTGTGTGGCAATGCAGGATAATGCATAGAAATACAAGGTTGATTTGAACTGCATGGTCAGATGTTTAAACCTACCACCCGCTCATTGTAAACCCTATATAGAGTCTCTATGTTTCATAACTGTCTCAACAGCACTAAACAGCAACATCAACAATAACATAGGGTTTCCAAAGAGTGCCTGGTGGGGTTTGAACAGCTAATGTTGCAATTAGCAGTCCAGTGCTCATCCTACTGGATTCTTACTAAACGATAACATAGGGTCTCCAAGGAGTGGCTGGTGTGTTTGAACTACTGGTTGAACCACTAATGTTGTGGTTAGCAGTCCAGTGCTTATTCTAAATCGCCACACCAGGATTTCTGTGAATCTTTATTGTTGTTAAGTGCCACTGAGTTGGTACCAACTCACAGCGACCTGTTGCAGGATTTCTGAGGAATGGCTGGTAGGTTCCAACTACTGATCTTGTGATCCAATGGTTTATCTTACAGCACCACACCAGGACACCAGTGTATGTTTGTTGTTAAGTGCCATCAAGTCAGTTCTGACCCATAGTAACCCTGTATAGGGTTGAACCTCCAACCTTGTAGTACAAATAATTTTACAGTCCAGCACATTAGTATTCAGCCCCAAATCAGGACTCCAGTGTATGTTTGTTGTTGTTGTTAAGTGCCATTAAGTTGGCAGCGACTCATAGCGACCTTATGCACAGCAAAAGGCAACAATGGCCGATTGTAGGCCAGCCTCACTACTGCTGCCAAACCTGAGTCCATCGATGCTGCCACCTGGCCAATCCATCTCGCTGGTGGTCATCCTCTTTTTCTCTGACCCTCCATCTCACCAAATATGATATCCTTCTTCAAATAATGTTCCCTCCTGACAATATGTCCAAAGTATGAGAGACAAAGTTTGGCCATCTTGACCTCCAAGGAGCACTCTGGCTGCACTTCTTCCAAAACAGATCTATTGGATCTTTTGGCAGTCCATGGCACTTTCAGTATTCTCCTCCAACACCACAACTCAAAAGCATCAATTCTTCTACACTCTTCCTTACTCACTGTCCAGCTTTCACATCCATATGAGGTTATTGAAAATACCATGGCTTGGGTCAGGCTTATCTTAGTGGTGACATCTTTGCTCTTATACACTTTTAAAAGGTTGTGTGCATCAGATTTGCCTAATGCAATATATCATCTGATCTCTTGACTGCTGCTTCCATGAGTGTTGATAGTTGATCCAAGAAAAATGAAGTCCTTGACAACGTCAATCTTTTCTCTGTTGATAAGAATGTTGTTTATTGGTCCAGTGGTGAGGCTTTTTGTTTTCTTGACGTTGAGATGTAATCCATACCGAAGGCTGGACTCTTTGATCTTCATCAGTAAATGTTTTAAATCCTCTTCATTTTCAGCAAGCAAAGTTGTATCATCTGCATATCTCAAGTTGTTTATGAGAAGTCCTCCAATCCTGATGACACGTTTTTCTTCATGGAACCCAGCTTCTCGGTCCAGGTACAGATTCCTCATGCGCACAATTAAGTGTTCCGGAATACTCACAGTTCGCAATGTTGTCCATAGCTTGTCATGATTCACACAATCGAAAGCCTTTGTGTAGTCAATAAAGCACAGGTAAATATATTTCTGATATTCTCTTCTTTAAGCCAAGATCCATTGGACATCAGCAATGAATGGTATCTCTCATTCCACAGCCTCTTCTGAATCTGGCTTGAATGATTGGAAGTTCTCTGTCAATGTATGATTGTAGCTGTTTCTGTATTACCTTTAGCAAAACTTTACTCGCTTGAGATATCAAAGAGATTGATGATTTCCGCATTGCGTTGGGTCACCTCTCTTTGGAATGGGCACAAATATGGATCTCTTCCAATCAGTAGGCCAGAGAGTTGTCCTCCAAATTTCTTGGCATAGATGAGTGAGTGCCTCCTGTGCCGCCTCACTTTCTGGAAAGATTTCAATTTTAATTCCATCAATTCCTGGTGCCTTGTTCTCTGCCAATTCCTTCAATGCACCTTGGACTTCCTCCCTAAGTTATCATTGGCTCTTGATTATACGCTACCTCTTGAAATGGTTGAACATTAATCACTTCCTTCTGGTACAGTGACTCTGTATAACTTCCATCTTCGCTTGATACTTTCTGCATCACTCAATAATTTTCCCAGAGAATCTTTCAATAACGAAAGTCGAGGCTTGAATTTTTTCTTCAGTTCTCCAAGCTTGAGAAATGCTGAACGTGATCTTCCTTTTTGGTTTTCTGATTCCAGGTCTTTGCACATTTTATTGTAATATTTAGCTTTATCTTCTTGAGTTGATCTTTGAAATTTTCTGTTCAGCTCTTGGACCTCCTCATT
>NW_006408618.1:6496474-6497942 GCF_000296735.1 Chrysochloris asiatica
GCATAAATTTGAATAATAGTGGTATTAACTGGGCTTCCCTGTAGGCGTATGGATATTATCCTATCACAAACAGCATTGTACCTCATGACGGATCTGGATATGTTCTTTTTGATGATGAATGCAACACCATTCCTTTTCTATTTGTCATTCCCGGCATAGTAAACCATGTGGTTGTCAAATTCAAAATGGCCATACTAGTCCATTTCAGCTCACTAATACCTGAGATATCGATGTTTATGTGTTCCATTTCATTTTTGTAAATTCCAATTTTCCCAGATCATACTTTGTACATTCCATGTTCTGATTTTCGATGGATATTTACAGTTGTTTCTCTTCATTTTGAGTTGTGCTCCATCAGCAAAAGAAGGCTCTGTGGGCTTTTCTCCCACGAGGTTAACTCCATTCACATCAACTCTACTTTGAGGAGGCATCATGTTTAGAGAAATGGTAATATTCACTAATTTTATCTCAAGAATAGTGTCTCCGTTCCAAGAAAACTTGATCTATAGACATTTAAATTTGAATCCCATGTAATTTGTACACATCATAAAATAGTATTCTTATTTTGATATTTGCTCAGCCTTTAAAAACATGAAAACTATGCTTAGGTCATGGGTGTGCAAAAAGAGGCAATGAATCAGAACTGGTCCACAGGTTGTACTTTGCTAATCCCAGTCCTGAATTAATGCATACACCTGATTTCATGGAGTCCTGGTGTGATGCTGTAGAATAAGCAATGGACCACTAGTTAGACACTTAACAATGACAACAACAACAATAAAACAAAATAAGGTGTTACAAGTACATGTATGTTCTTCATTGATTATTTTCATGTATTAATTGGTTTGCTTCCTTCTTAATTCATAAAACCACAGAATCTTAATTTTGTCTTTATTTTTACTTTCTTATTCCCTCTAGCTATCACTGCCTAGCTAAAACAAATATAAGAACTAGAAGACTACCTAAAAACACTTTTGTGAATGCCAAGCAATGTTTACACTGCAACAAAATGTCTCCTCTCAAAGGATTTATCATTACATATGCATCTTGAAACCCTTTAATACTTTGCTCATATAAGATTATGTTTTTGTTGTCGGGTGCCATCGAGTCGGAATCGACACATAGCAACCCCATACACAGCAGAACGAAACAATGTCTGATCCTGGGCCAACCTCACTACTGCTGCCACACTTGGGACCATGAATGATGCCACCTGGCTGATACATCTCGTTGGGGTCTTCCTCTTTTTCTCTGACCCTCCACCTTACCCAGCATGACATCTTTCTCCAGCCACTGTTCTCTCTGGACAATGTGTCCAAAGTAGGAGAGACGAAGCCTAGCCATCTTGGCCTCCAAGGAGCACTCTGGTTGCACTTCTTCCAAAACAGATGTATTGGATCTTTTGGCAGTCCATGGCACTTTCAGTGTTCTCCTCCAACACCACAACTCAAAGGCATCAATTCTTCTA
>NW_006408618.1:6502375-6503494 GCF_000296735.1 Chrysochloris asiatica
ACCAGAATTTTAAATAACCAGCAGGGTCACCCATGGTGGACAGGTTTCAGATGAGCTTCCAGACAAAGACAGACTAGGAAGAAAGAGTGACGGACTACGCCTGAAACTTTAGTCAATGAAAACCTTATGAATAGCAGAGAAACACTGTCACATATAGTGCTGGAAAATGAGCCCCTCAGGTTGGAAGGCACTCAAATTGCAAATGGGGAAGAGCTGCTTCCTAAAAGTAGAGTTGACCATGATAACACAAATGGAGTAAAGCTAATGGGAGAAAAGCCTACAGGACCTTTATTTGCTGATGAGTCACAATTCAAAATGAAGAGAAATAGCTGTAAATATCCATTGAAAATTGGAACATGGAACGTATGAATCTGGGAAAATTGGAAGTAGTGAAAATTGAAAACGAATGGCCTCGCATTCAAAGTCAAAAAGAACATATCTAGATCAATCATGAGGTACAATGCTGTCTGTGATAGGATAATACCCATGCGCCTACAGGGAAGCCCAGTTAATACCATTATTATTCAAATTTATGCAGCAACCACTAAAGCCAGTGGGGATGAAATAGAAGAATTCTACCAACTTCTTTAATCTGAAATTGATCAAACATGCAATCAAGATGTATTGATCATTACTGGTGATTGGAATGCACAGGTTGGGAACAAAGAGAAAAGATCAGTAGTTGGAAAATATGGCCTTGGTGATAGAAAATGATGCTGGAGAACACATGATAGAATTCTGCAATGAATGTTCATTTCAAAACAAACAAAATAATGATTTGTTCATTTTAAATACCTTCTTTAGACAGCATAACAGACGACTATTCATATGGACCTCCCCAGATGGAATACATAGAAATCAAATTGACTACATCTGCGGAAAGAGAAGATGGAAAAGCTCCATATCATCAGTGAAAACAAGGCCAGGGGCAAACTGTGGAATAGACCATCAATTACTCATATGCAAATTCAAACTGAAGCTGAAGAAAATGAAAACAAGTTCACAAGAGCCAAAGTATGACCTCGAAAATATCCCCCCTGAATTTAGAGATCATCTGAAAAAAATATTTGGTACATTAAACACTAAAGACTGAAGACTAGAAGAGTTGTGGGATGACAT
>NW_006408618.1:6503594-6513233 GCF_000296735.1 Chrysochloris asiatica
GGCTCTTGTTCATATGGTACCTCTTGAAATGGTTGAACATTAACCATTTCCTTTTGGTATAATGACTCTGTGTATTCCTTCCATCTTTTCTTGATAATTTATACTTCTTTGAATTAACCAATTGTAGCGTGTTCACTTGTTTAAGCCACCCTCTGGCATAGTGGAAGTAAACTCTGGAGCTAAAGATTAATAGAAAAATTTAGTTAAATTATCTAGTAGAGAAAAAGAAATAAACCCCAAGAGTTGGAAAATATATTCCTCTCCCTCTCCCCTCAAACTATTATTACATTTTGGTCTTCTTGAAATGTGTTCCTATTTAGTAAAACCATGATTCAACAGAGATCCACATGTAAGCAAAAGTTCTAATTCTTTACTTTTGGAATTATAGTACAACGTATATCTAATTTCTCAGTTCTGTTTTCTCCAGCAGTATTTACAAAAAATCAATGCGATCATAATATAAAATAGTATCATTGCTATGATGCTACATCAGAAACTATTCCATGCTAGAAGACTACTGTAGAGGAAAAATGAATATAGTCTAGGGAAAATGTCATCATAAATATTTTAAAATTTGCTTCTAAAATACCAATTAAAAATGTACATTTAAAATCAGAAATCCGTCTTTTACTTCCTACCGAAACAAGTACTCATAAACCCTGGAGAAAATAGAAAAACAAAATAAAAATGTGACTTTTACCAGAAAAACATACTTTTAAACCATGATGAACAAATCAGTCTTGCAAAGAAAGAACACAGAATCACACAATATGTAAGTGACCCCATGCACAACAAAACAAAACAAAATTGCCCGATCCTGGGCCAACCTCACAATCGTTGCCACATTTGAGCTCACTACTGCTACCTCTGTGCCAATCCATCTCATTAGGGACTTCCTCTTTTTCACTGACTCTTTACTTTACCAACCAAGTATGATTACCTTCTCTAGGGATTGATCCCTCCTGAAAATATGTCTGAAGTATGAGATGAAATCTGGTCATCTTGGCTTTTAAGGAGCATTCTGGCTGTAGTTCTTCCAACACAGATTTGTTTGTTCTTTTGGAAGTCAGTCCATGATACTTTTAATATTCTCCTCCGACACTATAATGCAAATGCTCAGTTCTTCTAGGGTCTTCTTTAATCATTGTCAACTTTAACTTGCATATGAAGTTATTGAAAATACCATGGGTTGGGCCAGATGCATCTTAGACCTTAAACTGACAACTTTGCTCTTCAACACTTAAAAGAGGCCTTGTGCAGCAGATTTGCCTTATGCAAAACGTCGTCTGATTTCCTGACTGCTGCTTCCATGAGTGTTGATGGTTGATCTGTACAAAATGAAGTCTCTGACAACTTCAATCTTTTCTCCACTTTATCTTGATGTTATTTATTGGTCCAGTGGTGAGTATTTTTGTTTTCTTTACATTGAGGGCTAACCCATAGAAAAGGATGTGGTCTTAGATCCTCATCAGTAAGTAGTTTAAGTTCTCTTCCCTTTCAAAAAGCATGGTAGCATCATCTGTATATTGCAAGCTGTTAATGAGTCTTCCCCTCCTGATTTCACATTCTTCTTCATATAATCCACTTCTCAAAGTATTTGTTCAGCATACAGATTGAATAAGTATGGTATAACTTACTTGTTTTTGTTGTTGTTAAGTGCTGTCGAACTGGTTCCTACTCATAATGACTCTGTATAGGGTTTCGAGGAGTGGCTGGAGAGCTTGAACCACCGACCTTGTGGTTCAAACCAACCTTGCAGTCCAATGCATTAACCCACAGCACCACAAAATAGTAATTAATTAAACTATAATGCTAGCTCAGGAATATTCCCAAAGCTTATTCCTCCTTTCTACTGCCATAATGTCTGCCATATTTCAGGTCTTTCTCATTTGCCAAAAGGGCTACAAAATTTTACTACAATTATTTCTGTAAGTTGTAAAACACAGAATTCACAGTATCAAGCTAATTACCAACACATTTGTCTAATAATTCCACCAATAGCTATAACTAGCATGGTATTGTCATAAATAAGGAAGCTGTATTTTGTTGAAAATGCATCTACAAATGACATAGGATATTTAAATGAACACAAACAAAAGTCACACTTTGAAACAATTAAATGGAGATATGATAGTCAGTGTATTCCATTCAGGTCTTAAAGACAAAGGTAAACTGCAACTACTACAAATAAAATTGCAAAAAATATGGTTGACAGTAAAATCCATACTATGAATGCAAAATCGTCTAATACTTATTTTATTTGGAATATTAAAACAGCTAAAGATTAAATCATGCAAAATAATCTTTGGATATTTTAATGCACAATTAATAAATAACATTTAGGGTACAATCGCTGAATTTAAAATGTTGCTTAACTATTGAAAACTTTAAGAGCCTACAAACAGATTTAAATGAAACACTCAATTTAGCTAGCAATCAGAGTTTGGACATATTAGCTTAGTAAATGAAAAAAGAGCAACAAAGTATTGATATATATTCAAAACTATATATATATATTTATTTAAAAACTAAAATTATAAATTAGAATAAGAGAACACATACTTACACCACTGGCCATGATTTAAGTGACTGGGAGTGGGTTTGCCCTACCACCAATGTAATGGAACTATACGGCTTGAAAGAGTACATGAAACTACTGTCTGCATATAATAGACAACAGGCAACACAGGACTGATACCAGGTAGCCATAGAGTAGGCTAGATTTCCCCCAAAGGCTCTCTTCACACCTCTAAGTAGGGAGGGGAAACACAAGCACAAAATGTTGGTGATCAAAGGGATTCATTAGCAAATCAAGTGCCACTGCCTCTCTTCCTGCAACAGTCTTTAAAGGAAGGAAAAACTCCAATTTCGACACATATACTGTCATCATAATTTACTAAACATACAAGGCAGAATTAACATGATCAATAACCAGAAGAAAAAAATTAGTCATTAGAAACATACCCTGAGTTTAGAAATTTTTGGTAATGCAGAATGAATAAACATAGAAAACAATAACAGGGGAAACAACTATTTAAATGTACAAAAAAGAATTTATTTAATTAAAAGCATAAAAAAAGTTCACCAGAATTGGAGTTTGCTCTTAAAATATTTCAGTTGGGAGGAGTGCAAGACATGAAGATAACAGAGGTAAATATTATTATAAATGGGCAATCCTGCAATGATGGTGATCTATAAGCAAATGCATGGACAAACGGGTGTGGAAGGGAGAGTAAGACTAACTCCAAGGATACATAGGTTTGGTAGAGAATATTTCAACGTATATATTTACCTATGTCCCCACTTGTCTGTCAGTTTGTCACACTGTGGTGTCTTGCATGTTGCTGTGATTCTGGAAGCTATGTCAACAGTATTTTAAATACCAGCAGTTACTCATGGTGGACAGGTATCAGCTGAGCTTCCAGAATAAGTCATAGAAGGAAAGATGGATATTTCCGAATATTTGGTCACTGGAAACATTATGAATAACAATGAAATACCATCAGCATACTGAATAATGAAACATAATGAACAGCATTAGAATACTGTCATGAATAGCACTATAATATTGTCAGATATAGTGCTGAAAGACAAGACCTTTAGTTGGAAAGCACTCAAATGGTAGAGCTGCCAGCTCAAAATAAAGTTGATCATGATGATGCAGATGGAATAAAGCTTTTGTAACCTTCAATTACTGAGGGTATAAAAGACAAAATGAGGAGAAACCGATGTAAACGTACATTAATAATTGGAATATGGAACATATGGAGTATGAATCTAGGAAAATTGGAAGTTGTCAAAATGAAATGGAATGCATAAAGATTGATGTCCTAGGAATTAGTGAGTGAAATGGACTGGTCTTGGCTATTTTGAATTTGACAATCACATGCCATACTGTGCCAGAAACGAAAAATGGTAGAGGAATGGTATCATGTTCATCATCAAAAAGAACATTTCAAGATCTATCTTGAAGTACAATGCTGTCTGTCATAGGATAATATCCACACGCCTACAAGGAAGACTAGTTCATACAATTTTTATTCAAATTTATGCACTAACTACTAAAGCCAGTGATGATGAAATTGAAGAATTCAACCAAATTCCTCAGTCTGAAATTGATCAAACATATGATCAAGATATATTAACAATTACTGATAATTGGAGACAACAGAAAAGCTCATATCAACAGCCAAAACATAGCCAGGGGTAGACTGTAGAACAGATCATCAATTGCTCATACGCAAGTTCAGACTGAGACAGAAGAAAATTAAAACAAGTCCAGAAGAACCAAAATATGATCCTGAACACATCCCACCCTAAATTTAGAGGTCATCTCAAGAACAGATTTAATGAATCACACACTAATCACCAAAAACCAGAAGAGTTATGGGATGACATCAAGAACCTCATACAGAAAGAAAGCAAGATGTCATTATTACAAGAAAGGACAAAAATGGATGTTAGAAGACTATGAAACTTATTCTCCAGCATGAAAGATAATGCAAATGGAAGAAATGAGGAGGTAAAAGAATTGAACAGAAAATGTCAAAGGGCAGCTCAAGAAGCCAAAGTCTAATATTATAATGAAATGCAAAGACCTGGTTAGGAAACCAAAGGGGAAGAACAAGCTGAAAGAGCTGAAGAAAAAATTTAAGCCTTGACTTGCAGTATTGATGGATTCTATGCACAAAATATTGAATGATGCAGAAAGCTTCAAAAGAAGATGGAAAGACTACAGAGAGCCATTTTACAAAAAAAAAAGGTCAATGTTCAACCACTTCAAGGGTAGCATAAGATCAAAAGCCAATAACACTGAAGAATGAAGTCCAAGGTGCACTGAAAGCATAGGTAAAGAACAAGGCACCCAGAATTGATGAAATACAAATTGAAATACAAGCTGATGTAGAACTGGAGGCCTTATCATCTATGCCAAAGAATTTGGAAGACAGCCACCTGACCAACTGACTGGGAGAGAACCTATTTGTACCCATTCCAAAGACAGCTAACCCAGCAAAATGCAGAAATCATTGGATAATGTCATTAATATCGCATGCAAGTAAAATTCTGTAATCAAAAATGGCCAGAGGTTCAAGCTAGATCCAGAAGAGGACATGAAAAGAGAGATGTAATTGCTGATTTCAGATGGATCTTGGCTGAAAGCAGAGTACCAGAAAAATGTTTACCTGTGCTTTATTAAGTAATGAAAGCCTTTCAATTGTGTGGATCATGAAAAGGTATGGACAACATTGTGGAAAACGAGTTTTTCGGAACACTTAATTGTGCTCATGAGGAACCTATGCACAGACCAAGAGGCAGCTGTTCAAAGAGAACCAGAGAACACTGAATAGTTTAAAATTAGGAAAGATGTATGCCAGAGTTATATTTTTTCACCATAGTTATTCAATCTGTATGCTGAGCAAATAATTTGAGAAGCTGGATTATATGAAGAAGAATGTGGCATCAGGATTGCAAGAAAACTCATTAACAACCTTAGATATGCAGATGATATAACCTTGCTTGCTGAAAGGGAAGAGGACTTAAATCATCCACACTCATGGAAGCAGAACTCAAGAATTTAAACAAGATACTACATTAGGCAAATCTGCTGGACAAGTCTTCTTTTAAGTGTTGAAGAGCAAAGCTATCAATTTGAGGACTAAGGTGTGCCTGGCCCAACCCATAGTGTTTTCATAACCCCATATGCATCTGAAAGCTGGACAATGAGTAAAGAAACCCTAGAAGAATTGAGCATCTGAGTTATGGCGTTGCAGAATATTAAAAGTGCCATGGACTGCCAAAAGAACAAACAAATCTGTGTTGGAAGAAATACAACCAACATGCTCCTTAGAAGCCAGGATGGCCAGACTTCGTCTCTCATACTACAGACATTTTATCAGGAACAAATCCCTGGAAAAGGACATCATGCTTGGTAAATTGGAACATCAGAGAAAAATAGGAAAACCCCCAATGAGATGGACTGGCACAGCAGCAGCAATGGGCTCAAGGGTGGCAAAAATTGCTAGACTGGCATAGGACCAGGTAGTTTTAGCCTGCTGTGCATATAAGGTTGCTGTGAGTCAGTACTGACTCAATGGCACCTAACAACAACAAAAAATGTACCTATGCTGCAGGAGTACTGGTGTGGTCAGTTTGAACAGCAATTTCGGCAGCTCAAATTCATCAGTGGCTCCTCGGACATCTTACACAGGGTCACTATGAGTCAGAACCAACTTGATAGCACTTAATGACAACATGCTGCAAATATAGCCATGACTGTGGTGAAGCATATAGGGGGCAAAGTTATGAAAGCTTCTTAGGAATAACCAATAACCTTGAATGAATAAGTCCTGGGCCTTCAGGCCAACGGTCACAGTCTCAAGGTATAATTGGCATGACACAGGACAGAATGACAATGTTCTACATCCTACTTTGGTGAGTATTGACTGCGGCATTAGAAGTGTGTAAGTGGCCATCGAAAGTGCAACTACTCATTTATCCCCATCCATAGCAAAGAAGAGTGAAGAAAACCACATCCATGTAGAAACAACTAATCAACTGGCCTAATGGAACACATGAACCCTAGCCTCCATGTCTCTGAGACTAGAAAAACTAGATGGTGCTAACTTACCACTTCACCAACTGCTCTGAAAGTGATGGCATTAGGAGGTCTTGAATAGAGTGGGAGGAAAACATGGAGAAAAAAATAAAAAACATGAATAAGTCCAGCTAACTGGTGGGAGAGAAACAGGTGGAACCCTTGAGACTATGATTCTTAGTTACCATTTAGGTCTGCAACTAAAATCACCCTCGTGACTCAATTTTCAGTGAAACAATTGACAGGTCTACAAAGGGAACAGTAACACTATGGAGGTACATAGTCCTTTAGATAAATAACAACTATTTGAGATCAAAAGGGCAGCATTTACCTAAAAACCAAGTTCAGAAGGGTTAGAAAGATGAAGGAATAGAAACAAGATATATGGAGCAAGTGGGATAAGTAATGTTACATTGTGAGAATTGCAATTAATAGCCTCAAACAAAATCTGCAAAAATTGCTGAAGGAAACACTGATTCAATGATTTCAATCACATCAATACAACAGTTGAACTGCTTCCTCCCTGGGGGTTCATGTACAAATATCCTCTTTCAAACTCTCACATATTTGTAGGGTGTTTAAATATATAAACATTCCACTCTTCTTCCATTATTCATTCAGGCTATGTCTCTGTCCATGTATCTACAAACAGAAAACTGTTGTTCCAAGGTTGTGTATATATCATTATTTACATCTATCTACCTTGCATACCTCCGTATCTTCAACTGTCTTCTGCCAAGCTCCCTCTTCTTGTATATTGCCCTCATCATCACCTGAGTTAGCATGTGTCTACCTTCTAGTCCATGTATGGGAAATGTCAGGCCCTAGAAATCATTTGGTCTGCCCCTGCCAAGCCATCCACCACCATGGTACTTTTGTTGTTGCTGCTTATTTTCACTGAGTCAGTTCCGACTCATAGGGTTTCAGAATAGCAGCTGACTAGGGGTGAGTTAAGTGTTTGACCAAATACAGTAAGCTAATTTTGAATTAGATTTTTATATGGCCTGTAAATGATGTTATAAACTTTGGCAGAATAAAGGTTCCCCATCCCTGCTCCAGCCAGTGAAATACTCTCCCTTCCCCACCCCTGGTAATATCAAAGAATGTTTCTTTTAGTATGAAAAACTTTTCTTGAGTTTTGACTTATTTCACTAAGCATAATGTTCTCCAGGTTCATCCATGTTATGAGGTGATTTACAGACTCACTGTTATTTTTCAATGTTGCACAGTATTCCATTGTGTGTATGTACCAGAGTTTATTTATCCATTCTCCCATTGATGGGCATTTAGGCTGTCTCCATCTTTTTTTATTTTCTTCTTCTAGCTATTATTTTTTTTTTTAATGTTTTATTGTGAATTATGTGATAGTTTGCATGCGAGAACACTAGTTTTACATTCATCCTATCATATATTATTTCATTGCCATGGTTACAATCCCCTCCATGTATCATCAACCAACCAGAGTGTCTCCATCTTTTTGCTATTGTGAATAGTGCTGTGATAAACATCAGTGTGCATATATCATTTCCTGGCTCTTATTTCATGTGGATATACATCAAGTAGAGAAATTAAAAGACAGGAAAATGTTTAAGTCCTCCTGTACTTACTAGCAGCCCATGTGAGATGGTTCGCTATGAGAGTAAAAAAAGATAGGATTCCTTTTAAGAACAGAATACAGACTTTGCGGGTCAATCATCAGCATGGAATATCAGTATTTTAAACATTTAAGGAGTTCAATCTCAAATTTTACTCTGAAATTCCTGGGGAACTTTTTTAAAAAAGAAATTCAGATTTTTCATATTCTCTAAGCAAGAATTTCGCTATTACTGTGGAGGAGCATGGCAAGTATACCTATGTCATTAATCCCCTCTGTACTCGGGACAGCAGGTTAAGAGCTGTCAGACCCAAGCTACTCTCCTCTGTTTGTTCCAATTGCTGTTAAGTGCCATCAAGTCAGTTCTGAATCACAGTGACCCTATGTAGGGTTTACAAGGATCGGTTAGTAAGTTTTTATTGCCAACCTTGTGGTTAGCAGTCCAGTACTTATCCTATAGCACAAAACCAGTACTTCTTTGTTCCAGTAGGCAGTACATATATTGTTATTTTTTTTTCTTTTACCACAGCAGAAAACAGCAGTCTAAAATTATATCTGAGTATCACATTATCAACTAAACTAAACAATCTACACTATTTTGCTTCTCTTCAGCTATGAAGACTAGCCTGGGTGGACTGATTTAAGGGTTCTCCCTGTCAACCCCAGCCAACTGCCCTAAAATCAGATGAAATAAATATATCAACAACCCACCCATAGCATGTATGGTAGTTAACTAGTTAGGAAGCTCTGTACACTAAATTATTTTTTTATCCTATTTTCTTTCATACATTCAAGAAGCTAAAGTAAGAATATAAAAATACAAATAAGTATAGTCTTATTAAGATACAACCAAGATGGCGGACCATGTAGACGTGCAGTGAGGAGCTCCGTCAGCAACAACACAGATTACCTGGCTAAGCAGGCTCAAGGGATGGTGCTAGAACTCTGAACCATATATAAAGGAATATTTAGAAGATTAGAAGGCTTACAGCCAAGGGAACTTGTAGCAGAATCAAGAAATCCATTGCTTTCAAATTCAAGATGCTCACCTATTCCCAGAGACACCGTCTTTGGAGAGACCAAGTGGGGGAAGGATCAGAACAGCCACGAACACCTGACAGAACCGTGGAGATACAGGTGTGGACATTCACTTTTTGGTATCTGTTCACTGGTCTCTTACCGTCTGCACACCTCCATTCTGGTGACTAGAGGGGATGCCCAATTGAATGGATACCCCACCCCCACCCCTGAGGGGTTCTACTACGCATGCATACAGATCTTCTCAGAATTTAAAGTAACAGTTTCCACTTAAAACCAAATGGCCACCACTCGTCTGTCCATTTGTCGTACTGTAGTGACTTGTGAGTTGCTATGATTCTGAAAGCTAAGCCACCAGAATTTTAAATAACCAGCAGGGTCACCCATGGTGGACAGGTTTCAGATGAGCTTC
>NW_006408618.1:6514285-6537510 GCF_000296735.1 Chrysochloris asiatica
AAAAGTCATTAAGAAGACAAGAAAGAAGGAAAAGGTCAAAATGGATGTCAGAAAAGACACTGAAACTTGCTCTCCAGCATAGAGATGCTAAAACAAATGGAAGAAATGAGGAGGTCCAAGAGCTGAACAGAAAATTTCAAAGATCAGCTCGAGAAGATAAAGCCAAATAGTACAATAAAATGTGTAAAGATCTGGAATCAGAAAACCAAAAAGGAAGAACACTGTCAGCATTTCTCAAGCTGGGGGAACTAAAGAAAAAATTCAAGCCTCGACTTTCGTTATTGAAAGATTCTCTGGACAAATTATTGAATGATGCAGAAAGCATCAAGAGAAGATGGAAGGAATACACAGTCACTGTACCAGAAGGAAATGGTTAATGTTCAACCATTTCAAGAGGTAGCATATGATCAAGACCCAATGATACTTAGGGAGGAAGTCCAAGGTGCACTGAAGGACTTGGTAAAGAACAATGCACCAGGAATTAATGGAAGAAAAATCGAAATCTTTCAAAAAAGTCAGGAGGTACAGGAGGCACTCACTCATCTCTGCCAAGAAATTTGGAGAACAACTACCTGGCCGACTGACTGGAAGAGATCCATATTTGTGCCCATCCCAAAGAGAGGTGACCCAACGGAATGCAGAAATCATCGGACAATCTCTTTGATATTTCATGTGAGTAAAGTTTTGCTAAAGGTAATACAGAAATGGCTACAATCATACATTGACAGAGAACTTCCAGGGGTTCAAGCCGGATTCAGAAGAGGCTGTGGAACGAGGTATATCACTGCTGATGTCCAATGGATCTTGGCTGAAAGCAGAGAATATCAGAAAGACATTTACCTGTGCTTTATTGACTACACAAAGGGCTTTCAAATGTGTGGATCATGACAAGCTATGGACAACATTGTGAACTATGAGTATTCCAGAACACTTAATTGTGCTCATGAGGAAACTGTACCTGGACCAAGAAGCAGTTGTTCAAACAGAACATGGGAACACTGAATGGTTTTAAATTAAGAAAGGTGTGCGACAAGGTTGTATTCTTTCACCATACTTATTCAACCTGTATGCTGAGCAAAGCATCCAAGCAACTGGGTTCTACGAAGAAAAATGTGGCATCAGGATTGGAAGACTACTCATTAACAACCTGCGATATGTAGATGATAAAACCCTGCTTGCTGAAAGTGAAAAGGACTTAAAATATTTACTGAGAAGATTAAAGAGTACAGCCTTCAGTATGGATTACATCTCAAGGTCAAGAAAACAAAAATCCTCACCACTAGACCAATAAACAACATTCTTATCAACAGAAAAAAGATTGAAGTTGTTAAGGACTTCATTCTTCTTGGATCAACTATCAACATTCATGGAAGCAGCAGTCAAGAGATCAGAGGACGTACTGTATTAGGCAAATCTGCTGCACAAAAGCCTTTTAAAGTATTGAAGAACAAAGATCTCAACTTGATGATTAAGGTGCGCCTGACCCAAGCCATGATGTTTTCAATAATCTAATATGCATTAGAAAGCTGGGCAGTGAATAAGGAAGACCGTAGAAGAATTGATACTTTTGAGTTATGGTGTTGGAGGAGAATATTGAAAGTGCCTTAGGCTGCCAAAAGAACCAACCAATAGATCTGTTTTGGAAGAAGTGCAGCCAGAGTGCTCCTCAGAGGCCAAGATGGCCAAACTTTGTCTCTCATACTTTGGACATATTGTCATGAGGGACCAGTTGCTGGAGAAGGATACCATGTTTGATAAGGTGTAGGGTCAGAAAAAAGAGGAAGACCCCAACGAGATGGATTGGTCACGTGGCAGCACTGATGGACTCAAGCGTGGCAACAATAGTGAGGTCGGCCCAGGATTGGGGAGTGTTTCATTCTGCTATGCATAAGGTCGCTATGGGTCGGTACTGACTCAATGGCACCTAGTATCAACAACAACATAGTCTTATTAGAAGTAAACTGCAACTTTCTAAGGCTGTGATTCTCAAAGTACGATCTCAAACTAGCAGCATCAGCATCGCCTAGAATCTGTTAAAAATGTTAATTTTCAGCCTTGTACAAACTACTAAATCAGAAACTCTGGGGGTGGCGTCCATCAAGCTGTTTTAAATTAAAGTACAATTTCAAAACCACTATCTTAAAGTCATGCTAGTCAATCTTAAAAGGACAAGAGTATTACAGATTGCAAGTGAGATCTATCCCTAAGTCCTTAGATATTGTAGGGAAGTTGGAACAAGTGTATACACTTATTATTTAGCCTTATTTGAGTGCAAGAAATGAGCCCTGTAGGTGGTGCAGTATCAGTATCGTACTGCTAATCACAATAGTTCAAATCCACCATGGAAGAAAGATGGGACTTTCTGCTCCTGTAAAGCTTAATACCTGAGATTTGGGCTCTATTGAGGGTCACTATGAATCAAAAATCAAATTGTAGGCAGTGGAAATGAAGGGGAGGGTGAGCGCAAAAAGGAGCCCTGATGATGCAGTGGGTTAGACTGCTACCCCAAGGTCAGTGGTATAAACCCACTAGATGTTCCATGGATAAAGATGAGGCTATTTGCTACTGTAAAGTTCTACAATCTTGAAAATCCAAAGGAACCGTTCTACTCTTATCCTATAAGGTTACTATGAGTTGGAACTGACTTGATGCTGTGGCTTTATTTTTCTTTACTCCAAGAAAGAGCTATGATGGCACAGTGGGCAAGCATTAAACTATCTACCCAAGGTCAATGGTTCAAAGCTACCCACTGATTCTCCTGAGAATGGTGGGGCTGTCTGCTTCCATAAAGATCTACAGCACTGAAAATCTTAAGGAGTAGTTGTAATCTTTCCTATAAAGTTAACATGAGTCAGACTTGACTCCACAGCAGTGGGTTTGGTGTTTTTTAAGTACATATAAAGTATGGAAGGTTTTTCAATAATTTAAAAGTTGCACATGCAGCCAATTAAGGTGATTGTGATGAAGACTTTAGCAAAAGTAGGGTTGGTTTACATTTGAAAGTGAGGGCAAATGAGCAAGTAGGAGCTATCCATAAATCTGATGCTTGTAACCTAGGAAGGGAAAACTGTCCATAAAATTTATTTTGTGTTTAAAATGTGCAGCATAATACATTAGCATAATTTCCAATAAGTTCTCATTTTCCTTCATTTAATTAAACTTAATTAGACCTATTTCTAGATAGGCTAGATAGCTAAAAGAATTAAAATTACCATTGTCTAAAATTCCTTTTTAAAATGAGCCTTTACTCATTTCAACTGGTCATTCTTATCACAAGTCCACTTATATCAGCTATAAGTGAAAAGACTGACTTAGCCTTTTTCCTAGGAAGAGTAGGAGCTCTGGTGGCAAAGGGTTAGTTAAAACATCCAGGCCCTAATGAAAGGCTGGAGGATTGAATCCACCAGGTGCTATGCTGGAAAAAGATCCAGCAGTCTGCTTCCATAAAGATTTACAGCTTTGGAAACCCTACGGGCCGTTCTACTCTGTCCAACAGGACTGCTATGAGTCAGAATTGACTCGAAGGCACTGGGTTGGTTTGGGGTTCTCCTACTGAAGTAGTCTTGTCTATACAATTAAGTATTGTGAATATGTTTTTACTCAGCCTTCCACGTGTTAGATAGAGAAGGAACAAAATAAAGATGATCTTCCTCTTAAACTTGTTAAGTACAGTGACTGCGTAGCCTTTAATAATTATAACAATTCTACTAAAAACTTCTGTAGGATATTATATAAGATCTGGTTTTGGACGTAAAAATTAGAAAAAAGTATGATAGTGCCATTCTCCATCTTAAAAATCAAGTACAGAAAGAATCATTTACAGAAATTCTGAAGAAAAAACATAAAAGAACTGTATCAAATCTCTATTGGAATCTGAGTAAAAGCCTAAAGTAAACTCCATCTTTAGACAATTCCCACATTTTATCAGATCTCTGAGGCATTTACTACAAATCCAATAGCCAACATTTTTCTCAATTGAGAGAAAACTGAAAGCATTCCCATTGGGAACAGGAACCAGACCAGGATGCCCGTTATCACCACTCCTATTCAATATTTTGTTGGAAGTCTGAGTCAAAGCTATATGACAAGAAAGGAAAATAAGAGGCATACAAATTGGCAAATAAGAAGTGAAACTCTATTTGCAGATGATATAATTCTATAATATAGAATATCCTAAAGATTTATCAAGAAAATTACAAAAACTCATTGAAAGATTCAGCAGAGTGGCAGGGTACAAGATCAATATACATAAATCAGTTCAGTTACTCTACACTAATAAAGACAGTTCTGAAAAGAAAACTAGGAAAACAATACCATTTACGATAGCCAAGCAAAAGATGAAATATCTAATAATAAATCTAGCCAGAGAAACAAAAGACCAATACAAAGAAAGCTGCAAAACATCACTACAAAGAAAACAAAAGAGAGGTACATAAATGGAACTCATGGATAAAAACACTTAACTTTGTGAAAATGTCAACACTACCCAAAGCGATCTAGAGATATAAGCAATTTCAACCTGAATTTCAACATCCCTCTTTAAACAGATGGAAAAAATGATCACTAACTTCATATTTGAAGGAAAGAGACTTTGGATAAGCAAAGCACTGCTTAAGCAGAATAAAGTTGGAGACCTCTCACTCCCTGACCTCAAAATCTACTCTAGCTACAGTGATCAAAACAGCCAAGTAATGATATAACGACAGCTACATAGATCAAGGGAACAGAACTGAGAATGCAGAATTGCTAAGTAAATCCATCCACATACAGTCAGCTGATCTTTGACAAGGGCTAAAGCACATTAAATGCAGAAGAGATAGTCTCTTCAAAAAATGGTGCTGCCAAAAAAGAAAATCTATTATAAAAGAATGAAATCATACCCACATCTCACAGTATATATATACAAAACACAAACTAAACGTGGATTAGAGAACTAAATGTAAAACCTAGAACTATAAAGCTCACCAATGAAAAAATAGGGACAAACTTGGGGGTTCTAATTCAAGGCATAAATATATGGTCAAGCATAAACAAAACCTAAAAATAATTGACAGAGATGACTGAGGCCTCTTAAAAATTAGACACTTGTGTACATAAAAAAATTTCATCAAAAGAGTTAAAAGAGAGCCCACAGTCTGGGGGGGGGGTGAATTGCAAGGATATTATCAGACAAAAGACTAATCTCTAAAATTTAAAGAAAACTACACCAAGTCTAAAAGAAAACGACAAAGCAGTTAACACATGGGCAGAGGACATATACAGACATTTCACCAAGGAAGACATTAAGGAAACCAAAAAGCACACAAAGAAATACTCATGATCACTAGCCATTAGAGAGATGCAAATCAAAATAACAATGAGATATCGTCTCACCCCAGCATTAATAGCAAGTTCAAATAAACCATAAACAGCAAATGATGGCATTAAGTGTGGAGAGACTGGGACGCTTCTATACTGCTAGTGGGACTTCAAAATGTTTCAACCTCTGTGGAAATCAGTATGGTACTTGCTCACAAAGTTGGAAACAGACATACCATTTTTTGTTGTTAACGTGCCATTGAGTCAGTCCCGACCCACAATGACCCTGAATAGGGTTTTCGAGGAGTGGCTGATGGGTTTGAACCACCACCTTATAATTCAAATCAATCATGTGGTCCAGTGCTTATCTTACAGCACCACAACAAGACCCAACAATCCCTCTACATGGTATATATCATCAAGAAATGACAGCCATGACATGAGCAGATAGACGCACACCATGTTCAATGCAACACTAGTCACAATAGAAAAAAAAATGGAGAGAGCCAAAATGCTTGTCAATAGAAGAATGGGTAAATAAACACACAGTGGGATACTAACACAACTTTGAAGAATAATGATGATTCTGCAAAACATCACATAACACAGATGAACCTGGAGGGCATTATGTTTAGCTCAGTGAAATTAGTCAAATACAAAAGGACAAAGATTGAATGAGACCACTATTGTAAAAATTCAAGAAAGGTGTTCATGCTAAAGAAAACATTTTTTAATGGTTACTAGGAGTTGTGAGGGAAGGGAGAGTAAGTCACTAGCCAGAGGGTAACTCAGGTGATGAGGAGAACAGTATACAAGAAGAGGGAGGTTGGCAGAGAATGATTACGGGTAAAAACACACAGAGGTATACAAGGGCTAAAGAAGATAGAGGTAAATAGTGTTACATACACAACCCTGGAATAGCAGTGTTCTGCAAGTAGAAACAAAGGCTCAACATGTATAGGAGGAAGAATGGGATTATAACTACAAATGACCATGGTCTCAGGGGACACCACGGACAACTGGTGTAACACAGTCCACAAAAACAATGTTCTACATCCTACTTTGGTTAGTAGTGGCTGGGATCTTAAAAGCTCATGAAGAAAAAGATAAATAAAAATTTTTTTAAAAGAAAAGCTCATGAGCACTAATCTCAGGTGCACCCATTGCTCTCTCCACGTGTGAAAAAAAGAAAAGTGATGAAAATTGTAGATGCCTGGGATCAATTAGTCAATAGACTAATGGAACATGTGAACATCAGTCTCCATGAATCTAAGACGAGAAGAACTAAACTAGATGGTACCCAGCTACCACTACCAATTTCTCTGAAAGGGATCACATTAGAAGATCCCAGATAGAGTGGGAAAAATGTGGAACAAAATTTTAAAATATAAAAGAAGAATGAGTTTAATGGTAAGAAAGAGACTGGAGGAACCCAAGACTACGGTCCTTTACAACCTTTGAGATCTGAAAAGGAACTCACCCTCATGCCCCAATTTTCAGTCAAACAGTACATAGGTATATAGCAAGGAAAACAACCCTAGCAAGGTATGCTGAGAATGATAAACATGGGCAATCACTCAAAATCAAAAGGGATGGAGAGATGGATGGAATGGAAATAGGAGCCGCAAGGAAAAGTGGGATTAATCGTGTTACATGGAATGGACAGCAGGCATTGAGATGAAACAAAAGGTATGATTTGTTGGATGAAAAACTGATGATTTTCTCTGTAAATCTTCACTCAATTCACAATAAAAAGTAAAAAACAAACACACACACACACACACACACACAAAACCCCACCAGTTCAAATCCATTATTTACTCCTTGGAAACCCTATACAGGATTGTTAGGAGTCAGAACTGACAAGATGGCACTTAACAAACACATTTATAAACATTTTCTAATCTCTAATTTTGACTTATTGTCAAAGTAAACAAATGCTGCCACCTTGTGGACTGCTGAATATGTAATTATAGAGACCAAAATGATCAAGAAAGGAAGAAAATTTGTAAAAGCAAAGCTTCAGTATGGCCTTGTCTCTGAGATTCTCAAAACATTATTAACCAATATTAGATATGCTTACTGACATTTTACATTAAGAAAACTGTTTCTTCTACAATATATAGAGAAAATGTGTACAAAAACTTACTATTTTGAGAGAACTCTAAAACATTTACAATGAACTTATTACTATCAATGTACTTGAATATGAAAATAAGTAAAGCAAAAACTATCAGTGCTGTGAAATATGCAAATCCCTTGGTTTCTTTGTTAACTATCTTCTTCTGTATTTAGTAGTCCTCCTCTGCCCTGCTTAACATACTTTGAAAAGTGAAAAAAATGTATTAAATCAATGTAATGAAATAGAACAAATGTTGGCATCTAAGACAGACCAACAAAACCTTTAACATTTTAATTAAAATATTTTTCAAATTAAAAAGTAACTAACTCCACCACTGGAGTTCTGGTTTGGTATTGTGGGCTAAAGTACTGAACTGCAAAGTCGGTTTGAACCACAAGGTCAGCGGTTCAAGCTAACCAGCTACTCCGTGGAAACACTATACAGGGTTGCCATGGATCAGAACCAACCCGACGGCACATAATAACAACAAAAACATGGGCAAAATTCTGCTTCAGAATGCAGAGTATGCTGATACAAATGTCTTGGTATGTTCCAGGTTTAATAAACTCATTGCTATCAAATTGATTCTGACATATAATGACACTAATGGACAGCTAAGAACTGACCCATACTGTTTCCAAGGCTATAAGTCTTTTTGGAAGCAGACTAGTACATCTTCTTCCCAAAGAGCAGCTGGTGGATTTAAATTGCCAACATTTCAGTTAGTAATTGAGTTTTAACCACTCATCACCAGGTCTCCTTCAAGGATTAATGGCACTTATAAAATAACTCAGGATTATATTCAAAGTAAAACAGCTTTCAAAATCAAGGAAAAACAATGGCTCTTATTTTTTTCTGAGATTATCTGAAGATTTGTAACTGATGGCATATTTTAAAATGAAAAATGCTGCTTTTAAGACATGCTATTAAGGAAGGTTTTAGTTTGTGTGGGGTTTTTTTTGTTTGTTTGTTTTACATTATGCTTCTAGTGGAGAAGAAAATACAATACAGTATGAATAGAAAATGACAAAGGATTCTGTTGACATTACAGGAGAGCTCTGACCCAGACAACTTTTTAGCTTGGGTAAATCCTTGTCATTAGGCTATTACGGTTGTTGCTGGGTGATGTCAGGTTCATTTCCACTCATAGGAACCCTATGCACAACAGAATGAAACACTGCCAAAAAGAACTTTCCTCAGCATGATACCGTTTGATTTCTTGATTGCTGCTTCCATGAACGTTAATTGAGGATCTAAGCAAAATGAAGTTATAATAACATTGATCTTTTCTCCATTTAGCATGCTGTTATTTATTGGTCCAGTTTTGAGGACTTCTGTGTTTTTTTTTTACAGTGAGGTTCAATCCATACTGAAGGCTGCAGTCTTTGATCTTCATCAGTAAGTATTTTAAGACCTCTTAACTTCCAGCAAGCAAGGCTGCATGATCTGCATATTGCAGGCTGTTAATGAGTCTTTCTCCAATCCTGATGCTATGTTCTTCTTCATTAAATCCAGCATCTTAGATTATTTGTTCAGTAAACAAATTAAATAAGTATGGTGAAAGAATAAAACCTTGGCACACACCTTATCTGATTTTAAACAATTCAGTATCCCATTGTTCTGTTCTACAAACTGCCTCTTTGTCTATGTACAGATTGCTCATGAGTACAATTAAATGTTCTGGAATACCCATTCTTCACAATGTTAACCACGGCTTCTCATGATCCACAATAAAGCACAAGTAAACATCTTTCTGATATTCTCTGCTTTCAGCCACAATCCATCAGATGTCAGATAAGTGAGCGTTCCTGAACTGAAACATACCTGACGGGTTTGTAATTACATACCTAGCACACCTCACACTAGATGTTCAATAAATTCCTGAGATGGAATAATTTTCAAATTGTACTCAGTGCAGTGCATACAAAGAAAAACTCACATTGCTAATATACAGAAAAATGGGAGTATAATTTTTGTCTTATTCATTATGTAATTAAAGCAGCAAGAATATAAGAAAAGGTTTACTGAGATAGCAAGTAAATCAATCAACAGATTATTAACTACACAAATGAAAAGTATGCAAACTTTTAGCAATACCAGATGAGATAAAACATGCTAAATTCTGATGTACTTCAGTATTAATAGCAAAGTTCAAAAATCAGAAAAGAACAAATGCTGGCAAAATTATGTACAGACAGAAGACTACTACACTGCTGGTGGGACTTTAAAATGGTGCAACCACTGTGGAAAACAGTATGGTGCTTTCTCAAAGAACTAGAAATAGTAATACTGTATGACCCAGCAATCATTTTGCTTGACATATATTCTCAAGTACTAAGAGCCACAGCACAAATAGACATATGCACAACCATGTTCATTACAGAACTATTTACAATAGCAAAAAGATCAAGATAGTCTAAATGTTATCAAGAGAAGAATAGTTAAACTAACTTTGGTATGTACACATAATGCTGAAGAATAAGATGAATCAGCAAAATACTTCACAACATTTATGAATCTGTAGGACACTATACAGAGTGAAATCAATCAATCACAAAAGGGCAAATATGAGACCACTGATATAAAAAAGTTAAGAAAAAATTTTCTTGATAAAAGAAACATTCTATTAAAATTAAGGTGTTGTTGTTGTTGTTGTTGTTATGTGCCATCGAGTCGGTTCCGACCCATAGCGACCCTGTACAGGGTTTCCGAGGGTGTAAATCTTTACGGGAGTAGAAAGCCTCATCTTTCTCCCGCGGAGCAGCTGGTAGTTTCAAACCGCTGACCTTAAGGTTCGCAGCCCGATTCGTAACCACTACGCTGTAGGGGGTGGAATTATTCATGGTCTAGATCTCTGGTAGCGTAGTGGTTACGAATCGGGCTGTGAACCTTAAGGTCAGCAGCTTGAAACTACCAGCTGCTCTGTGGGAGAAAGATGAGGCTTTCTACTCCTGTAAAGATTTACACCCTAGGAAACCCTGTACACGGTCGCTATGGGACAGAACCGACTCGACGGCACTTAACAACAACAACAACAAGAGTGCAAACTCAAGTTAACATGATGACAGAAAAGGCAATATACACCAAGAGGAAGGTAGGCAGAGTAAAGATGAAGGGGAAGGGAAATGAAGGTAGAGGGAGACAGAGAGGGAGAAAAGGGTTAAAGTGAACAGAGGTAACTAGTTAACTAATGGTACATGGAGGAGGTCACAATCATTGTAATGAGGCAAAGTATATGATTTGTTCAATGTAAAACTGATTATGTATTTTGCAAACCTTTACTCAATTCACAATAAAAAGTTAAAAAAAAAAATCCTGTTCAAAACCAGGCTTACTGGAGGAACCCAAGATTAAGGCCCTCACCAACCCTTCAGGCCTAGAACAGAACTCACTTTTATGGCTCAATTTCAACTAAGCGGTGAATAGGTATATAGAGGGAATAACAACAGTAATGGTCAACCATTCACATTAAAAGGACAACATTTACCTAAGGACAAAGATGAAAAGGGTGGGAAGGAAGGTGTAATGGAAACAAAAACCATAGGAAGAAGATGGGATAATAGTCATTACAAGGAAGGGATTGCAGTCATTGAGATGAAATAAAGTGTATGATTAGTTGAATGCAAAACTGATGATTTGGTCTGTAAGCCTTCTCTCAATTCACAATCAAAAGTTTCAAAATTTATACATGTCTCTATGAGGTTTTTTCATTATAGGAAATTTGAACATGGAATGGTAATTTGATGACATCAAAGAATTTCTGTTAATTTTCATTTCAAAAATTTAAAAAGAATTATCATTAATAGGACATTAAAGAAAATATTTAAATTATAAATTAATAATAGGAAGATAACTAGAATATCTGAAAACTAATAACATATGTCTGAATAAATGTTAAAGAAGAAATCAAAATAGAAATTACAAAGTATTTTGAATTTAATGAAAGGAAAACACATTAAGATTTGTGTGATGCAGTTAACACTGTATGTGACTGTTGTTGATTAGTGCTGTCCAGTCAGTTCCAACTCATAGTGACCCTGTTTTCAAGGAGCAGCTGATGGGTTTGAAGCGCCGACCTTGAGATTCAAACCAACTTTTCAGTCCAGTGCTTATCCTACAGCACCACACCAGGGTTCTAACACTGTGCTTTGTTGTTGTTGTTGTTAAGTGCCATCGAGTCAATTCTAACTCATAGCAACCCTGAGTTTAAACCACCAATCTTATGGTTCAAACGAACTGCAGTTCAGTGCATTACCCCACAGCGCCACACCAGGACTCCAACACCGAGCTTAGATGGAAACTAATAACACAGAAATGTCTAAATTAGCAAAGAAGAACGGTATCAAGTCAATAATCTTAATAGCTTCCATGTACATAAACTAGAAAAAGAAGAGCTCATTAAACACAAAGGGCAGAATAAGGAATTAATAAAACTAAAAACAAAAAATCAACGAAATAAACAACAGAAATAGAGAAAATAATCAATGAAACCAAAAGTTGGATCTTTGAAAAGTACATAAAAACTGTTAAAATTCTCAGCCATTATTCAGGAGGAAAAAACAAATTTCCAGTATGAGGAATGAGAGAGGGGATATCATTAAAGAATCTAAAAATAGTAAAAGGGTAATAAGAGAGTAATATGCACAACTTTATGCCAAAATTTCAACAACATAGATAACATGGACCAATCATTGAAAGAAATAAACTACAATGCTCAATCAAGAAGAAAAGGTCAACTTGAATAGCCCTTAGTTTCTTAAAGAAACTGAATTTGTTAAGAATCTTCCTTCAAACAAAACTCCAACTTCAGATGGCTTCACTGGAGGAAAAAAAAAAGCCAACCAATTCTATGCAAAGTCTTCTAAGAACAGAAGAGGAGGGCGTTCTTACCAGGAAAAATCACCTTGCTACTAAAACAAGACAAAGAAATGGTAAGAAAACATACTGTAACCCTACAAGGTGGAAATTAACAATCAAATTTTAGAGATGAAGAAATTAAGGACTAAAACTCAGAAACTTGCCTAAGGCCACAGAACTAATAATTGACAAGCAACAAGCAAAAATAAAACACTTATCAGAATTGGATTCCAGATGCTCTTACAAAAGAAAATAATAAGGACTGTGCCCAATACTTACCTAGACACAATGCTGGAACCATTATAGAGATCACTAGCATATGACAATGTGGCCAAAGGTCGTACTGAATTGTATCGAGTAAACCTGGACAAACATTCCTGAAATTCATCCAACTGGCTTGCAGTTCGACTGTCATCTACATGAAGAAACAGAATAAAATAACTTGTACTATAAAATCAGTCAAAGAACAGTAACGATAAATTTAAAATTATACTCCAAATTTAAAAAAAGTTCTTGACAAAGCATTTAGAAAGACCACTATCCACAAATTCATCAGTGCTCTTTCAGTTTTAGTAAAAACAGATTTTAATGATTCTTTGAAAGATAATGGTATTATACTGTCTCTTTCCACAACAATAAAATATAACTGCATTCTCTTTACATTTTAAGAAAAAAGTTCTCAGAAAGTGGGGGTGGGGGAAGGAGAGAGCTACTGGTCAAGAGATATTAAATCAAGTATTAAAATAAAACTACCATGGCAATGGAGAAAGAGAGGGTACAGAGCGGAGTATCTATACTGGACAGGGTGTTTGTTAGTTTCAATGAACATGCTTATAAGTATTTACAGTCACAGTCATGTTTATTTATTCTCATATTGTATAACAACATGTATTTAATAAAAAATGCTAACCAAATGAAAAGAAAGTGAAATATTTCTTCATAAAATGTTTTTAATTCAATCACAGGGATTAGAAAACTAGAGTGTGTGAATGATTAATTCTAAAACCAAATTTTAAAAATGTTTGAAATGGTTCCCTTTTCACCCGTTTCCACAGAGAGTGCCTAAATTGAGAAAGATACTAAGTTTCATTCCAGTGGTTGGATGGAAATAGAAAATAATAATAATCCTAAACAATACACTGTACAAATAACTTTGGGTTGGTTACTTCCATATCTATAAACTATTTATTGATGAATCATGTGAAATACATATTAACAAATCTTAGGAAAGACAAGTATACAGCTATTCTAGCCTAGTGTGGCTCTGTGGGTTAATGCATTGGACTGCAAGGTTGGTTCAAACTGCAAGGTTAACAGTTTAAGCCCATCAGCTACTCCCCAGGAAACCCTATACAGGGTCACTGTGAGTTGGAAAGGAATTGACAGCACTTAACAACATTCTTCATCCTAGAAACGTCAAAACTGAAAGCACGAATTTTAAAATAAAACACGTTTTTCAAGATTTAAATCTGGACTTTGATTTTCCTTTTGAAAGAATTAAAACGGATACGTCATTGCAAAATTTTTTTCCCCAGTCTGTGTAAAACAGCCTCAGAATTTGAGCTTCCAAGAAACGAATCTGATACAAGCTTGTTACAATATTGTCTGTAATTTCTTTCCTATGTAATATCATACATATACGTGCAACTTTTACAAAGTAAACTACTGTGATTTCCCTTCTTTGATGTCATCTAAAATTGTTGTTGTTGTTGTTAAGTGCCATCGAGTCAATTCCAACCCATAGCAACCCTGCATAGGGTTTCCAAGGAGTGGCTGGTGAGCTTGAACCGCCGACCTTTCAGTTCAAACCGCTTTGCAGTCTGGAGCATTAACCCACAGAGCCACACACAGGGATAATGAATTTAAGGTATAAGAATCATTAAGTTAAAAGACTTACTACATACATAATTCATACTATATAATTTAAGAAGCTCTGGTAGTGTAGTGGCTATGAGTTGGGCTGCTAACCTGAAGGTCAGAAATTCTAAACCACGAACCTTTGCCATGGGAGAAAGACGAGGATTTCTGCTCCGGTAAAGATTTACAGATTCAGAAACCCTATACAAGATTGCTAGGAGTAGGAACCAACTCCACGGGACACAACCAACACCATCACCACATAATTTATTTTAATTGTAAACAGTAAGTTACCTTGAAAATATATTTTAATATGAATATCAAATAATTAATAAATATATTAGCAATCTTGTGAAGAAACTAATTAAGCTTCAGTACCTAATATTTAGGTATTACACATCCAAACACTAACTAAGCTAATTCATCTAACAAACTAGATTTAAAGGGTTCAATGTTCTAGTGCTTCCATTTAAAAACAGTAAAAGAGAATAAACCTAATTTGCATACAGTAACATAATGATGCAAAGATGCTCTTGCATCATAAAATTATTCTCAAGTTATAAGTAAAACATGGTTATTACCAAAAAAAGGAAAAATGTTACAGTACTTAATAGTTAATTGCTTTTTTTACATATAATTCTGCTACTATGAGCCTATTTAAGGAATTACTTATTGAGAAGACAATTACTTTAATATTTTTAAATTGTTTTAAAACAACATTAATCTTGTAACTCATATTTAGACATCAATGTCTAAGCAAATAAAATTCATAACAAGTCCTGGTGTGGCATTGTGAGTTAATGTGTTAGACTGCAAAGTCTGTAAGAAGAGAAAGTGCGTGGCTCAAGTTCACCATACACTCCCCAGAAATCCTTTACATGAGACTTATGGGTCGCAACCGACTTAACAACCACAACGAAATTCACAAGCATTCAAGAACGTATATCTTGTTGAAAACCCACAATCCTTTGCCTAGACTTTCTGGACTCATTAACACCTGTATTTAATAGATGCTACATAATGAAAAAGTATCTGGGGCTTTGGAAACCAGGATTTTATTTCCTTGATCAGTTTGTGATAAATATCTATACATATTTGCTGACATATCAACTCTGTATTCTAATTACAAATTGGTTTGCAAAACTGATTTCAGTGTCTCCCCTCTCCTGGTGGTTATATGCTGTAGAGTCGGTTCCGACTTACAGCCACCCAGTACAGGGTTTCCGAGGCTGTAAATCTTTACGGGAGCAGAAAGCCTCATCTTTCTCCACGGAACAGCTGGTAGTTTCGAACAACTGACCTTGAGGTTCGCAAGCCGATTTGTAACCACTATGCTACCAGTGCTTTATAATTTGCCTTCTGTTTCAATTACAATTAAGAATCCAAGGCATTAATATCTTAACCTTTCTCTCTCATTTTCATAGATGGAAATAAAAATGGATAGGAAGAAAGCATACAAAAGGGCAATCAGCGCTTTATATACCACATTACTTGGAACTGAAAATTTCCTCTTTACAGTTAAAAGCACAAGGAGCAATTTCATATTTGGCAATATGCAGTCAATGTGTAAAATTGATTATGATAAAACTTAAGATTCGTAAAACTTTGAGATGTGCAAACAACAAAATATGTGCCATTTTAAATACTGTCAAATCTACAAATTTGTGACATGAAATATATTCATCATATTATAAAACCATGTATTCCCATATGTTCTTCATTACCTGCAATAGGCACTTGGTACACCGCAAGCATAACTTCGTATTTCTTCCTTTCCCAGCCCTTGGTTAGAACTAATTAAGTTTTGTACCTATGCGATTCAAAACCATCAGTTTCTTCTTGACTCTTTCATTTGTCGACTGAGTTCAGGTTGATGCTGCCATGTACGTCATTCTGTAACTGTTATGTGTTCTTGTTGGTTCTCAGTCCACAGAACTTCCTTTAGGATGTTTTTCATAGCAGGGTTGGCTTTGGCAAAATCCCTTAGCTTCTGCTTATCCTGGAATGTTTTGATTACACCATGATATTTGATTGACAGCTTTGCTGGGTAGAGGATTCTTGGGTGGAAGTTTTTTTCCTTCAGGGTTTTATATCTCTCTCCCCATTGCCTTCTTGCCTGCATGGTTTCTGTTGAGAAATCCAAGCTTAATCTGATTTGCTTGCCTTTGTATGTTATATTTCTCTTTTCCCTAGATGCTTTCAAGATGCTATCTTTATCTTTGATTTTGGAGAGCTTGATTATTACATGTCTTGGTAATTGTCTTTTAGGGTCTATCCACCCTGGGGTTCGTTGAGCTTCTTGAATGCTTATCTTTTCCCTTTTTATGATGTTAGCAAAATTTTCTTCCAGAAGTTCTTTAACTATCTCCTCTGTGGGCTTATGTGATTCTTCCTGTTCTGGAATGCCAATAATTCTTATGTTATTCCTCTTCATGTTATCCAACATGAATCTTAGGCCTTCTTCAGATTTTTTTATCCTATTTTGTATTTGTTCTTCTATCTTAGTAGTGTTGAGAGATTTATCTTCTAGCTCACTAGTTCTAGCTTCTCTATCTCTTCATTTCTATTCCTTTGCCCTTTCAATGTATTGTCCATTTCTGATATTCTATTATTAATCGTTTGGACCTCTTTCTGTAGGTTTTGAATTGTTTCCAATGCTCTATCTATCTTACTTGATTGTTCCTGTACCACTTTCCTGACTTCTTCATTATTTTTCTCAACTGCATTGCATAGTGTTTTGATACCTTTTATAATCATTTTTAGGAATTCCTTCTCAGGCATTTCCAAAGCCTGCCCATCTTCCAGTATGGAGTGTAGGTTTCCTTCCAGCTCATTTGCCTCAGTCACTTTATCTCGTTTCTGGACATGTGCAGATATGGTCATCTTCTTCTGTTTTTTGGGCATCTTCAGAGGTTATCTGTGGCCTTAATACTTAGATGGGTATGTATTTGGGTATTTTTTAGGCTTTCTGAATGCCTCCAGGTAGATGTGATCAGGAAATGGGTTTCCCTTTTCACTCTTCTTCCTGAGAAGTTTCAAGATACCACTGTTGGTCGTTTTGACATAACTTAGGATTTAATTTTCGGCCTCTTTCCTCTTTTGTCTGCTTGTCCCGCTCCACAATCCCTGTTGAGGCCTTTTTTCTAGTTGGAAACAGTTCAGGGCCGCCTGTGGCCGTTTGGTTTTAATTGGAAACTGTCTCTTTAAATTTCGAGATCTGTGCGCATGCGTAGTAGAACCCTCTGAGGGTGGGGCTGGGGTGCCCGCTAGCTCAGGCACCTCTATAGTCACCAGAATGGAGGTGCGCAGACAGCAAGGGACTAATGAACAGATACCAAAAGAAAAGAATGTCCACACCTTTATCTCATTGGTTCTGCCAGGTGTCTGTGGCCGTTCCGATCCTTCCCCCACGTGGTCTCAGCCAAGACGGTGGCTCCTGGAGCAGCCAAGCATCCCGTACTAGAAAGCAATAGATTTCTTGCTTCTGCCACAAATTCCCCCAGATGTAGCCCTTCCAACCTTCTAAATATTTCTTTATATGTGGTTCAGAGTTCTGGGACCATCCCTTGAGCCTGCTTGGTCAGGTATTCTGTGTTGTTGTTTGCGGAGCTCTGTACTACACATCCACCCGATCCGCCATCTTGTTTGTTCTCCAGTTCTATTCTGATTTACAGGGTCACTATGAATCACCATCAACTCCACAGCTCTGGGTTGTGTTTTGTATTTACTCATTTGCCCTTGTTAAATATTTCATATTGTAAGATGATGGTAAAATGCAGATTCTGATTCAGTAAATCTGAAACAGAAATGTAAATTCTCATTGACTCTTAAGTCCTGGTTTCACTCTTTGAATTTGTTTCAGCATACACCTAGGAATGGAATTGTGTGGCGCTGCACTGCAAAGTTGGATTGAAAGGCAAGGTCAGTGGTTCAAGCTCACCAGCTGCTCCTTGGAAACCCTGTACAGGGTCGCTATGGGTCAGAACTGACTCGACAGCACTTAACAACAACAACAACAACAATCAGGAATGAACGCTGGATTTTGTCAAATGTATTTTCTGCA
Organism: Chrysochloris asiatica; assembly: GCF_000296735.1. NCBI lineage: Eukaryota > Metazoa > Chordata > Mammalia > Afrosoricida > Chrysochloridae > Chrysochloris > Chrysochloris asiatica. The sequence continues at coordinate 6,532,483 of NW_006408618.1, forward strand.
TCAATAAATAAGATTATGTGGTTCTTTTTCTTTATTTTATTTTTGTGGTGGACACTAAGTTGATTTTTATACTAATACTGAACAATCCTCGGGGTATGAATCCCATTTGTTCATGATATAGTATTTTTTTGATGTGTTGTTGAATTCTCCAGGATTTTCTTGAGAATTCTACACCGACGTTCATGAGGGATACTGGTGTATAATTTCCTTTTTAAGTGATGTCTCTGCCTGGTTTTGGTAGGAGAGCTATGCTTGACTCATAAAATATATTTGGGAGTTTTCCATCCTTTTCAATGTTCTGGAATAGTTTGAGTAGAACTGGTGTCAGATAGTCTCTGAGTTTTTGGTAGATTCACCAGTTAAGTCATCTGGGACCAGACTTTTTTTGTTGTTGTGAGTTTTTAAAAAACCTAGTCAATTAATTTTGTTATAAGTCTGTTCCAGTTTTCTACTTCTCTCGGTTAGTTTAAATAGGTTGGATTTTTCTAAAACTTGTCCATTTCCTCTATACTTTCGGATTTGTTGGAGCACAAATTTTCAAAGAATTCTATTATTATCCCTTTCATTTCAGTTGGTTCTATTGTGATGTCACCCATATTATTTTTTATTCATGTTATCTGCATTTTCTCCTTCTTTTACTTTGTTAGATTTGCCAATGGTCTGTCATTTTGTGAATCCTTTCAAAGAACCAACTTTGCTCTTAATTCTTTCTATTGTATTTCTTTGTTTTGTTTTCTATTTAATTTATTCTACTCTAATCCTTATTATTTTTTTATGATGGCAGCAAGCTTAGATATTCTTTTACCAATTGTTAGAGATGTGCTAATGTGCTGATTTTGGTTCTTTCTTCTTTTTGGATGTGTGTGTTTAACTGCTATATATTGCCCTTTAAGCACTGCTTTTGTTCTGTTCCCAAAGGTTTTGGTGTATTCTGTTTTTGCTATTTAATTCAAGGAAATTTTTTTTTTTTTAAGTTTTTAAAATTTCTTCTGTTGCCCAGTATAAGTTTTAAACAGAGTGCTGTTCAATTTCCATTTATTTGGTTGTTTTCCTTGCTCTTCCTATTGTTACTTTCAAATTTTACAGCACAAGTGATCTGAAAAGATGCTTTATAGTATATTTCAATGTTTCTAAATTTATTAAGGATTGCTTTATGGCCTAACATATGGTCTATTTTGGATAATGTTTCATGTGTACTGGAAAACAATGTGCATTGTGCTATTATTGTTGGGAAGAGTGCTCTGTATAAGTCTACAAAGCAAAGTTGATTGTGCTCTTCTGTGTCTTTGTTGAATTTCTAATTGTTCAGTCTATCATTCAAAGTAGTGTATAAAAGACTCCTAATATTATTGTAGAGTTCTGGTGTGGCACTATAGGTTAAGTACTGGACTGTTAACCACTGTATCTGCTGTTCACAACCCCCAGCTGCTCCTTAAAAACCCAACACAAGGGTTGCTATTGAGTGGAACCAACTCGACATCACTAAATAACATTACTGTAGAGTTGTCTTTCTTCAATACTATTGTTGTTGGAGTTGGTAAGCACCATCGAGTGTATAGCGACAGGTAAGACTGAACCACCAATTTTATGGTTAGCAATTCAGTAATTATCCTACACTGCTATATCTGGGCTCAAATCTACTAGTTTTCTTTTTGAATTTCTTTTTTTTTAGATTTCTTATTGTGAATTGAGTGAAAGTTTATAAAGTAGATCATCAGTTTTAACATTTAACAAACTATAAACTTTGCATCAATAAATGACTGCAATCCCCTCTGTGTACCATCAATTAACAGTACATACATCAACTCCTGCACTATTCCCTATGTCTCCTGCTACCTTTGCTTTTCTCTGTCAACCTCCCTCTTGTTCTATATTACCTGCCCTATCTATCACCCATGTTAACATATGTCTACCCTCTAGCCTAGAGGCCTGGTGTGGCAATGTAGGATAATGTGGTAGACCACAGGTCAGTCTAAACAGCAAGGTCGGCAATTCAAACCCACCAGCAGCCACTCCTAAGAAATCCTATACAGGGTCGCTATGGATTGGAGTTAACTTTTTGAAAAGTTTGATTATGATAAATCTTGATAATTTTCTTTTGGGTTCTATTCCGTTTGGTGTTTGATCACCATCTTAAATTCTTATCTTCTCATCTTTCATGAACTTAGGAACACTTTCTTCCAACAACTCTTCGACTGTTTTTTCTATGCTTTTCTTTGTATCTTCCTGTTCTGCAATTCCAGTCAACCTTAAGATATTTCTCTTCATGGTGTGCTACATGAATCAGACTTTCTTTAGATTTTCCCTTCTAAAGAACGTAGTTCAACTCAGCCCACTTCTTCCTTGCTGCCTTCCCCCCTCTTCCATTCACCAGTAAACCAACGTGGTTGCCAGCAAGCTTACATGCCTGCTCATATGTTCCCTTGCAATTTCAGTCTTGTAGTGGGGTTTGTCCTGAAGCGACTTCATTGCTTGCCTTGATGGCTTCCCAGTGAACAACTTGCTTATTCTTGTAGTAGACAATAATACTGCTATTTTTGATTTGGGTTTTTCCTCCTGCTGATCTTTCTTTGAAGATGTATCTCCTGTTTGCTCTAGCACTTTCAGGATGGTCTGCTTGTCCTTTCTAGTGGAAATGTCCCAACTCAGAAAGTTCTGGATGGGGCTCAGAATTCCACCTAAGGTTCTATACACTGCAAAGGCTCTACAAGAGATCTATTTCACTGGGCAAGTTCTAGAACCCTTTTTAGGTATTCCAGTTACAGGCTGAAGACATGCTTACAAGCTTTCTGTAATCATGTTTCCCAACTCATAATATTCTTTGCAAACTTGCGTAACACAAAATACTACTACATAGAATTATTTATTGCTTTCCCCCACTAGATTTTATACTAACAATAATAGCTGTTCATCTTTTTATTCCTAGCAAAGGTCCAAGTGACTAGAATTATTAAAAATTGAACAGGAGGCAACAGTTATTTTTGCTAGCTACATTTTCATGGTTTGTTTTATACACCTCTCTATATAAAGACTGTTGTTGTTAAGTGCTGCCAAGTCATTTCCAACCAACAGCAACACTGTATAGGGTTTCCAAGGAGTGGCTGGTGAGCTTGAACTGCTGACCTTGTGATTCAAACCCACTTGGCAATCCAGCGCATTAACCCACATGCCACACCAGAAAGGGAACAAAAATAATATGAGAAATAGTATTTTCCAAGACCTCTAGGAATTGCCACAATACTTTGGAAAACTATGTCAAAATACATGCACAGTCAGCCCTCCGTATCTGCAGCTTCCCTGATCGATAGATTCAACCAGCTGCTGAAGGAAAATATTTGGGGCTGGGAGAAGCAATTCAGGGGTCAAAACAATCCTTCAAAGGCTTAAGAGGAAGCATAAAATGCTACTAATACAGCATTTACATTGCATTGTTATTATAAGCTATAAATGATTTAAAGTATGTGTGTGTAGGTTATATGCAAACACCACACCATATTATATAAGGGGATAGAGCAACCTGGGATTTTGGTATCCACAGAAGTCCTGGAACCAATCTCCTGCAAATTGTAAGCGGCAGCTGTATATACTTGGTGAACAGAACTGTTTATAAATATAAACATAGCAAAAGATTTGAGAAAAGGATCTAATATATGAATCCGAGATACTATAAGAGAATACCAGAATATTTACCTGAGATACGAGACATTCTTGTAGAAAAGTAGCATTGCTCTAAGTCTTCAAAATGAGCAGTGAGTCGTTTTCGTCTCGATGCTAATGTGCTGTTATACCAAGGCTGTTTCTTTGTCTAAGGTGATAACAAGAAAAGATAGTTTTAAGTTAGAACAAATCATTATACTCTTCTATGCAGAGTACCCAAATGCTTACAAATTTAGTTCAAAAGTCCATTATATTAAAATAATTATGAATAGTAAAAAAAAAAAACAACTACTGTTCTTAAAATGCTATTTTCTGATTTTTTATTTAAAAGTAAATATAAGAACAGAAATATGTTTATTTCTTTAAGAACTAAAAAGTGATCAGAAATAGATCCAAAGGCCAGTTTTGTTGTTGTTAAATGCTATTGAGTTGATTCAACTCATAGCTGCCCTGTTATAGGGTTTTGGAGGAGCAGCTGGTGGGTTTGAACAAGAACCTTGTGACTATGTGGTTAGCAGTTCAGTGCTTATCCTACAGTTTCATGCCAGGATACACAGTTTTACAAGCCTCAGTCAGTTTTAAAAGACTAAAATGAGACATTTCTTTCAACTCTACAAAGTAAATGAAAATAGATTAGGCATTCTGAAATTTAGAATTTTTAAAAATCCCAATACATAGAAAAATTATCAAATTAAAAAACTAATTCTCTTATTTATACCTAAATTACAGCTCTACATCCTTTGAATTATAGGAATAGTACTTGATTATAGAAAATAGCTATTTAAATTAACACTGACTTTTGTCTCTTGTGATTATTAAGTACTGACCCATAGTGACCCACAGCGATGCTCTATAGGGTTCCCAGGGAGCAGCTGGTGACCTTGAACCTACAACCTATGGTTCAAAGCAACTTTGCAATCTATCTCATTAACCCGCAGCGTTTAGGAACAGCCATTTGTATGTACCAACACTTTGGAATATTCGTTATAAGAGCAAAATAATGAAATCAGATATATGGCGTCCTGGTGTGGTGCTGTCGGATAAGCACTGGACTGTTAACTGCAAGGTCAGTGGCTCACACCCACCAGTCCATACCGGGTCACTATTGAGTCAGAACTGACGTGATGGCACATAACAACAACGATATATACATATATATCTTTGTTAAGTACCGTGGAGCCCGTTTTGACTCATAGTGACCCTGCACAGGGTTTGCGAGGATGTAAATCTTTACGGGAGCAAAACGTCTCATCTTTCTTCCCGTGGAACAGCTGGTAGATTTGAATTGCTGACCTTGAGGTTGGCAGCCTGACTCGTAACCACTACACTACCAGAGCTCCTTACACACATATATATACATATTATGTATAT
>NW_006408618.1:6537910-6539890 GCF_000296735.1 Chrysochloris asiatica
AAAGATTTACACCCTCGGAAACCCTGTTACAGGGTCGCTATGGGTTGGAACCGACTCGATGGCACTTAACAACAACAACATACACACATATACATATATATTATATATATGTATATGTGTGTATATATGTATATATGTATCTGTGTGTGTGTGTATATATCTGGAGAGAAGGAATAAACTTGAAATTTATGGGCATATTATACTGCTGTTCAGATTATTCTATCTCATGGCAATTCTATGTGCTACAGAGTAGAATTGTTCCACAGAGATATACTGACTGTAATTTGTACTGAAAGGAGCTCTGGTAATGTAGTGGTTATGAGTCGGGCTGCTAACCTCAAGGCCAGCAGTTCAAACCTACCAGTCATTCTGTGGGAGAAAAGATGTAGTTTTCTGTTCCTATAAAGTTTATAGCTTCAGAAAACCTATACTATAAGGGGCACTATGAGTTGGAACCAATTCCATAGCATCCCACCACCACCAATCATGACTGACTCCAGGGCAATTAACAACAACAGCAACAATAATCTTTACAGAAAAGAGACCTGGTGATACAGTGGTCAAGTACTGGACTGATAGCCACAAAGTTGACAGTTTAAACCCACCAGCCATTCTTTGGGGAAAAGATACAGCAATCTACTCCTGATGAGATGTACAGTCTCAGAAAACAGACGGAATAGTTCTGCTCTATTCTATTAGATTGCTATGAGTTAAAATCTATTTGATGGTAGTGGTTTTTTGGTGTAATCTTCACTAAACCACATCAATACACTTTTCTTCCACGGTGCTTATTGGTGATTCTGAACCTTAAGGTCAGTTGTTCCTGCAGTTAAGTGCTGTTGAGTCGATTCCAACTCATAATGACCCTGTTTAGGGTTGCCAACATTGTGGTTTGCAGTCCAGTGATGATCCTACAGCACCATACCAGAAGTGGCAAATACCTGAAGTATTTGCCAGTAGGTAAATACAAACAGATTAGTAACTCCAAAGGACGTACTGACACTTTGTTAATGTTGTTACGTGCTGCTGAGTTGGTCCCAACACACAGAGACCCTGTATAGGTTTGCTGAGACTGTAAATTTCAACAGGAGTAAAAAGTCTCATTTTTTTCCTCCAGAGTGGCAGGTGGACTCAAACCACTAAACTTGCAGTTTGAAGTCTGGTGACTATTTTACAGAGTCACCATGCTCCCTCACTCCCAGCAAGGAATTTATTGGCATATAAATTATGTAAAAAGCAAAAGTCAATGATCCTAAATATATATTATTTATTATTGTTGGGTTTTTTTTTGTTTTGTTTTGAGTCCATGCTGCAGGATAAGCACTCAACCGCAAGGATAGTTTAAACCATAAGGCTGGTGTTTCAAACTCAACAACTGTTCCTCAGAAACCTTACAGGCTCGCCATGAGTCAGAAACACTTGATGGCATTCTAACAACATAGTTTTACAACTCAAAGTGCAAAACAATTGCATTATAAATTCTATCAACTATGCTTAAGCATATAGAGAGACGAGATTATGAGATTATACAAATTCACAAATAAATATACCAAAATGTCAAGTATATTAAGTAAGAAGTATGAAGGCACTAGGTGAACCCAACACTCCTTGTTCAGGCTAATTAAACGAAATATGAATTTTAGTTTACTTCCTCCACTCACAGGAAAATAATTCAAAAGACATAAAAACTAAAAAAAAAACAAACAAAAAAACCTTAAGAAATTAAACTTAAAGAGGTAATGTCAGATCCCCTATGAACTTAATTGAACCTCAGCATAGTGATCCTGTTTGGTCAACTTCGAGCAGGTGGTGGTCTGGCAACGTCTTGCGTGTGGGGTCCCCACCCAGACTCCTCCCTCTCTGCCTTCTTCGGATGGTGGCTGTTTATGCTGGAAGTGTGGCCAGAGACGGGTAAGGATCACGCGGAACCTCGGCAAATTAAGATAGAGCCATTGCCATGCTGCAATGAGTTTCGATGAC
>NW_006408618.1:6540598-6551733 GCF_000296735.1 Chrysochloris asiatica
AATTAAAAAAAAAAAAAAAGAGGTAATGTCAAATAAAATAAAACCACAAAGGAAAAAGGGGAGAAACGAAAGACAGGACTTATCGGGTATTCCTTGGATGGTACAAGAGGTCTGTGATTGATTGCTAATCTAAAGGTTGGCAATTTGAACCCACCCAGCAGTACCACAGAAGAAAAGACCTAGCAATCTGCTTCTATAAAGACTACAGCCAAGAAAACCATACGGAGCACCTCCACTTTCTAAGACATGGAATCACCCTTTGTCAGAATGGACTCAATAACAATGTGGTTGGTTTACCTACACAAGGACTGCAAGTGGAATTTGGAGACTCAAACCAAGAGCTGACCACAGATGGGACAACTGAAGACAGAGTGTGCAATACAGAATATACAAACTAGAAGAGAAATCTGAAGGAATTGCTGAGAATGAAGCAGAGAGAGTCAAGAAGATAAAAAATCTGAAAGATAGGAGACATGGAAGATACAATGATAAGGTTTAAAAGACTGCCAAGGCCACTCAGTGTCCCAGAAAAAGAGTAAGAAATGAAGCAAGAAATGCTTGAAGAGTTGATGAATGAAAAGTTTCCAAAACTTATAACAGATATGAATCCACAGATGCAGAAAATTTCACCAAGTGTGACATTTTAAAAAGAAATGAGCTATCATACACAGTAAGGTGAAACTTTTTTTTTGTCATAAGATGAAAAGATACTCTTTAAAAGAAAAAGATGATTCACCTAACAAGAAGAATATTTAAACAAATGACATATTTTAAATAGCACTAAAAGACAGAACATAATAAACTTATCTCTTCAAAATCCAAACCAAACCAAACTCACCGCCACTGCGTCAACTGCAACTCATAGCCACCTATATGGGGTTCCCAAGACTAAATCTTTACAAGAGCAGACAGCTTCGTCTTTTACCCTTGGAATGGATGGTGGGTTTGAACTACCAATCTTGCAGTTAGCAGACCAGTGTTTATCTCATATCTTCAAAGATCTGAGAAAAAATAACCCCACCCTAACATTTCTTTACATCTCAATGTAAAGAAAACAAAAATCCTCACTACTTGACCAATAAACAACATTCTTATCAATGGAGAAAAGACTGAAGTTGTCATGGACTTCATTCTTCCTAGATCAACTATCAACAGTCATGGAAGCAGCAGTCAAGAAATCAAACGACACCCACTTCCAAGACTAAGACTCAATGGGAATACACACTCTGATTGGTGACCATGTTCATTACCGATAAGTGGAAGTGAGGGAAAAACAGCAATGAAGCTGCAAGCTAAACCCTACAATGTTCAATAGACTCCTGTGAACCTGGGTGGAGACCTGGTTGGCCAGCACTGTGGAAAGACCTGGGGACTCCTGGGCCCAGAGTCAGTGACACAGACACAGAGGACTAGAGTGGAGAGTGAAGCGTCCAGCTGATAAGAAGAGAGGGCATATGCACAAGAACACCCACACTTACAGATAATACCCACTTGAATGGCTTCAATGGCTGGATGATCAGAGCTCAACCAGAAGAAGAAAGAAGAGGATAAAAAGAGTAATCTGACATAATTTGATGAACCTGACCTACACCTATGGATGCAGCAGCTCAAAAGAGGGAACAAATGTTTACAGCAAGGGTCATTCCCACCCCCTCCATACACAGAGTAGGCAGTGGTGGGCAACTTGGACACTGGCTACCCAAAATGGGGGGGGGGGGTGTACAAAGGCAAGAAGTGGCTGGTTTACAAGCTTTCAAAAGGGAACCTAGATCCAGAAGGCGTGGAGGAAGGTAGAATCTCCACTGAGTAGTATCTGATCTGTCTGGGCGGGGGTGATGAAAAGAAATACGGATAGGTCTTTTGTAATACTTGTTATCAGGACTGATTGTGAGGGTTGGAAATGTAAAGGTAGATGTTTTGTTGCAAGGAGGAGAGTGATTAACTTTGCAGTCTAGGCCCGGAGGTCCCTGATTCCATCAAGGGAGAAGAGTGGAGAGCAGGAACCTACCCAGAGAAGCAGTGATGGCTGAGATGAAGGCAGAGACGATGACATGGAGAGATGGAGCAGCTGGGGACTTTAGACATAGAGAGGGGGAGGGGTTGTCTGTTGACTACAGGGGTGGGGGGGTTGAGGGGAGGCTTGTAGGGTATACCCTTTAGTCGGTTGATGATGCATGGAGGAGAGTGTAACCATAGCAATGAAACGATATATGATAGGATGAATGTAAAACTAATGTTCTCCCATGTAAACTATCATATAATTCACAATAAAACATTAAAAATAAATAAAACAACATATTGCATTAGGCAAATCTTCTGCACAAGACCTTTTTAAAGAGTTGAAGAGCAAAGATGTCAGCTTGAAGTCTGAGGTGTACCTGACCCAAGCCATGGTATTTTCAGTAACCTCATATTCATGTGAAAGCTGGACAGTGAATAAGGAAGCCTGTAGAAGAATTGATGTTTTGAGTTATGGTGTTGGAGGAGAATATTGAAAGTGCCATGCGCTGCCAAAAGAACAAAACAGATCTTTGTTGGACGAAGTGCAGCCAGGGTGCTCTTTGGAGGCCAGGATGGCCAAATTTCGTCACTCATACTTAGGACATATTGTCAGGAGAGACCAGTCTCTGGAGAAGGGTATCATGTTTGATAAGGTGTAGGGTCAGAAAAAAGAGTAGACTCCCAGTGATCTTATGTCAATATGGCAGTATCAATGGGCTCAAGCGTGGCAATGATTATGCGGTTGGCCCAGAACCGGGCAGTTTTTCGTTGTGTTGTGCATAGGGTCAATATGAGTCAGTACTGACTCAATGGCACCTAACAACAACAACATTTAGGAGCCAATGAATCTATTTCACAATAACATAAGCAAAGTATTTATCCATACTAATATAAAGTTTATTACCAATGAGCCATTTTTCAAGGAATTTCTGAAATTATGTACTGAAAACTACAATAACACAAAATAGAAGATCTGAAACACAAAATGATTAAGTGAGCAAAGTTGGAAACAAATTATTCTAAATATTTCCTTACAAGTTAGTTATGATATATAATATGTGGCATTTAAAAGAATGAACAAATACATCAAATAACAGCAATGTTACATTAGTCACAAGGGAGAGATCAAAGTTTGCATCTTAAATTTCTTACATAATTTACGAATATATAGTCTGTAGTTACAGACTCTGCTTAGACATCTGTGTGCATAAATTTCAAAAATAACTCAGAATAGTAATAAAATGTTTAATATTCAAATAGTGGAGTGTCAAAAGGAGTAAAAATCTAAAAACAAACAAAAGAAGCCAATTCAAACAGAAAGACAAAAAGGGAGCATTAAATAAGTGAAATAAATCAATTGCAACAGGCCAAATATTACATGAGACTTATTGTAAAAAGATTTATAACACAGAAGCATGCTTTAAGTGCTTCCAAGCGTGGGAGGGGAGTCCTGATGTGTCGATATAAGATAAAGCACTGGACTGCAAGGTTGGTTTGAACTACAAGTTTGGCGGTTCATATTCATCAGCTACACATTGGAAACCCTATGCAGGGTCACTATGAGTCGGAGGGGAAGGGACAGTAATCAGTAATGAGTGAAAAGACAAGCATTAACTTATGTGAGAGAAAGACAATGTATAATAAAGGGGAGGACCATACAACATAACTAATGCAAGGGACATTACCGAGAGGTGCAAAAGAGTAAAAGACAACAAAGGTAAATGCTATTGCATGCACTATTCTGCAGTAATAGCAGTAACAAACAACTTGCATGAGTAGATACATAACTAGACATGCAAGCTGAATAGATGTGGAAAGGGCAATGAAAGTAAATTTACAAATATATAAGAGGACTTCAAGAAGTTCATAGAAAAATCGAATTAAAAGATAAAGGAATTTTTCCATTAACTTTTTGAAACCCCCTTGTATAAGTCTGGCATAAGAAATGTATACAAATTTATTTGTATATACTGCAAATATAACCAAGGATATTGTAGAGCATACAGGGGGTTGTTGTGGTTGTTGTTAAGCGCCGCTGAGTGGGTTTTTACTCACAGTGACCCTGTATAGGGTTCCCGAGGAACAGCTAGTGGGTTTGTACTGCTGACCTTGTGGTTCAAAGTCCTATGCTGATCCTACAGCATGATGCCAGGAGTCTTATACAGAGGGTTAAGAGCTGAAAACTTCTTAGACTAACCAAACATCCTGAGGGAACTCTCTGGATTTGGAAATTTAGGACCACTGTCTTAGGGGGACACCAGGTCAACTGGCATAACTTAATCCACAAATATAATAATCTACATTCAATTTTGGGGAGTAGTGATTGGAGTCAAGCATGTGAGCTGCTATCTAAGGTACAACTACTGGTCTCTCCCGAGCTGGAGCAAAAATACAAGGAAACAATTAGTCCAAAGAACTAATGGACCATGAGAACCTAAGCCTCCATGACTCTGACACCTGAAGAACTAGAAAGTGCACAGCTCCCACTAACCAGTCTGATAAGAATCACAACTGAAGCTCCTAGACACAGATGGAGAAAAAAATGTAAACAAAACTCAAAATCATTAAAAAAAAAAAAGGCCAGATTTTCTGATTTGACAAAGAATGGTAGAACTCTGAAGGCTGTGGCCCTTAAAAATATTTCAAGCCTCAAATTAAATATACACAAGGGGATCAATTTTCAACTAAACCATAGTAGTGATTGGTGGCTGGTGGCTGTGTGCCATGGAGTGGGTTCCAACTCATAGTGACCCTGTACAGGGTTTCTGAGGCTGTAAATCTTTACATTCTCCTGCGGAACAGATGGTAGTTTCAAACTGTTGACCTTGCAGTTCGCAGCCCAATTCAGAACGACTAAGCTACCAGAGATCCTTATAGTAGTTAGTGATTATATACTGTGAAGTCGGTTCCAACTCACAATGACCCTGCATAGGGTTTCTAAGGCTATAAATCTTTACAAGAGCAGAAAGCCTCATCTTTCTCCCATGGACCAGCTGGTAATTTTGAACTGGTGACCTTGAGATTGGCAGCCCGATGTAACCACTATGCTACTCGAACTCCTTCAACTAAACCATAAGCAGGCCTATAAAGTGAGCAACAACACCAAGGAAGAATGTACTCCTAAATACAATCAACTATATAATACCAAAAGACCAATTGTTGTTGCTGTTGTTGTTAAGTGCCTTAGAGTCGGTTCCGACCCATAGCGACCCTGTACAGGGTTTCCGAGGGTGTAAGTCCTTACGGGAGTAGAAAGCCTCATCTTTCTCCCGCGGAGCGGCTGGTAGTTTCGAACTGCTGACCTTAAGGTTCACAGCCCGATTCGTAACCACTACGCTACCAGAGCTCCTTATAGGTGCCCAAAATCTCAGAAGGCAGGCAGGAGCAAGAAAGAGTGAATGGAAATAGAAAACACAGTGGAAAGAGTGCTGCTACACTGAGAAGATTGCAGCCAATATTATGAAACAAAATGTGTATAAATTATTGAATGGGAAAAAAAAACGAATTAATTTGCTCTGAAAATTTTCACCTAAACTATAATAAAAGAAAGAAATATATGAATAAGAAAGAAAACATTAAGGAGTAAAAAAGAGTGAGACAATCAGTAAGCTTAATGAATGGGTTGACACTAATTAAAATAGTGATAGAAAGGACTTTTAAAAGATAACTTTACATTATTTACCAAAGAAAACATCACCTAAAACATACAAAAACAAAACACCTGGAAGTAAAAACATGAAAAATGGTACAGTAGGAGCTCTGGTTGCATAGTGGTTAAGAACCGACTCGACGGCACTTAACAACAACAAAGGCAAGTACTAAACTAAAACAGAAAATTACCTTCAAAATGCAAAGCAATTTCAGGATAGACATGGCTACTGAATAATGGAAAAAGTTAGATTCAGTAACAAATAAATATGTGTTTGTACCTTATGATAAAAAAAACTAACAAAAAACAAATGTACCGCTGTGGACTCAGACTCATGGTAATCCTTGTGCTAAACAACAGAAGTGGCCCCCTAGGCTTTTCTTGGTTGTGCTCTTTTCTAGATCATGTTAGTAGTTGAGGGCAGACCATTTGCAACGTTATTGTTGTCAAGTACATGCGAGTCAGTTCTGACTCATAGTGATTCTGTGTAGGATTCCCAAGGGAGTGACTGGTAAGTTTGAACGGCCATACTTGAGGTTCAAATAAACTCTGTGGTCCAGTGCTTTATCCCACAGTGCCACACCAAGACTCTGCAACTTTTTGTTGTTATTGTTGTAAAGCACCATCTAATTGGTTCCAACCCATAGCAACCCTGTACAGGGCTTCCAAGCAGCAGCTGGTGAGCTTGCACCATACCTGGGCTGTAATTAGTAGTAAATTTAATATTCTTGATCAACAACATAATTTAAATGCATCAATTCTTCATTTGTCTTTTTTTTTCTCACTATTTTACTTTCCCAAGCATACAAGATGATTGAAAAGACCATGCCTTGGGTCACATTCACCTTAGTCATAAAAAAGACATCTTTGCCATTTAGAACTTTATAGAGGTTTTCTGTAGCAGATCTGTTCAAATGCAATGTTGTTGCTGTCAAGTGACATCAAGTCAACAACAAATTTTTGTTGTTGTTGTTGAGTGCTGTTGAATCAGTTTGGAGACTCATAGAGACCTTGTACATTGTTTCTGAGGAGCAGCTGGTGGATTTAAATAGCCAACCTTGTGGTTTACAGGTCCAAGTGCAATAGCACATTTGATTTCTTGGCTGTTGCTTCCACGGATATTAATTGTTGATCCAAATAGAATGAATTTTTTCACCATTTTTCATGATGCTGTTTATTAGTTGTGAGAATTTTCACTTTCTTTCTGTTCAGGTATAGTCCAAATTGAAGGCTACAATATTTGACTTTCATCAGTAAGTGCTTCAAGTTGTTTTCACTTTTGGCAAGGAACACTGTGTCATCTGTATATTGAACTAAGTAAAGTGACAAAATACAATATCCTGCTGCACACCTTTTCAATTTCAAACCATGCACGATCTTCATTGTTCTGTTCAAATGAGAGTCTTCTGATCCATGTACAACTTCCACATAAGTATAATAAAGTGTTCTGGAATTATCAGTCTCCAAAATGTTATCCAAAATTCATTACGATTCACACAGTCAAATAAATACCTTCAAGTAGTTGATTAAACTCAAGTATCGTTGATGAAATAAAAGTTAAAAACGTTTGAATGGTAAAATGTCATGAACTGGAAAAAAATAGGCAGCATATACTGTAAGCAAAGTGTTAAATATCTGTAACATATAACAATATTCAAAATGAAACAACAACAACAAAAAAAACCAGAACCTTTTTTGAAAAAATGGGTAAGAAATATGCACATAAAATTAACTAAACATTTTATTAAAATAAACAGTATTATATGAAAAGATGCTAAACTTCACTAAATTAGAAAAAGATAAAACTAGTATGTGATAAACTTCTCACCTAAGAGATGGGCAAAAATTATGACAACATATCCTGTTAGAGAGGCTATGGGAAAAATATTGCCTGGGGAAATATAATCTTTTCAGATGATGGAATGGGAAGATTTGGCAGTTTCTTTATATATCTTTATGGAAGAACAATGCAAGCTTTTTTTCTATAGCAAAATGCTACATCTGGAGGAAGGAAGTAATTAAAAAATTAACATTTGGCAACCACTGTATTAAAAGTTATTTCAAGTCCAATTTATTAATAGTGCTTAAAGGTTAACTTCACTATGTAGAAATCTGGCAGGGACCACGTTCATATCAAATGATCAGAGTTAACATACAAATTTGAGACAAATGGCATCATATGCCTCAAGTCATAACAAACTGAGAATACAACCAGGCTTCTGTAGTATTCCTGACAAATGAATTACCTGAATCTATTAAAAATAAAACATAAAACAACCAAGAAAACCTTCAATAATAGCATTTTAAAATTTATAACAGAGGAACTGTACCAGTTTAAGAAAAATTAAGGACACATGAAAACTCAATGTAATAAGTGATAATTAAGCATACTGGATCAACTAGAAAAATAGTTGTTGTTTTATTTTTCTTTTGCTGTAAAAAACATGGTGGAAGAAACTGCTGTAAATTTAAGTAGGGCTGATAATAGTATGGATAGGAGTGCTAATTTCCTGATTTTGCTAAATGTACTATGTATGGTGTGTAAAACTTCTAAAGCAAAATCAAGAGGCAATTTTAAGATCCCAAAGGATGAAATATTTATATATTTATGTTTATATATTTTTAAATTTTACTTATATAATTAGAATATTTCAATTCAGTTAGATCTAGAAAACATTGCTTTTAACAGTAGTAAAATGATCCATACAGGAATCTGTAGCACAATTTTTATGGTTATTTTATTATGGTTGAGCATATTTACCCAGATTTTTTGTTTATAAAAATAACTGTGGTACTGTAGGATTAACCACAAAGTCAGTGGTTCAAACTCAGCAGTTCCTTCTTAGAAACTCTACACAGAGTCTCTGTAAGTCAGAATCGACTTGATGGTACTTAATTTGCCCAGTATTTTAAAATCATTCTTCACAATAAATTCCTATGTGTATAATTACCAAATCCAACTCTTTCAAAGTTTCTCATATAAACACTGCCATATAAACATTTTTAATGATATAATGATATAAACATTTTTCTGAGAGAGACAGACAACCAACTCTCTCTCCACCATCCCCACTCCATACAGACACACACAGATTCAAACAGCAAGTAAGTTATTTCTCATTTTAAAATATCGTTTTGAGAAGTAGTGACACCAGAGATGGAGGCAGAGATGATGACATGGAGATATAGAGCAGCTGAGGACTCTAGACTAGTGGAAAGAGACAGCTGTGTGCTAGTGGACAGGAAACAGGCTTGCAGAATGTGCCCTTTGGTTGTTTAAATGATTATATGTTCCTGAGTATTTCTGTGTACTCCCCCCCCCCACAAATAAAACAAAACAAAACAGAGGGAATAGAAGCAAATACTGTTGAATGATGATGGATGGCGGATATTGTAATATTGCAATGAAAGGATGAGTGTAAAACCGATGTTCTCTCATGTATCATTCAATTCACAATAAAAAACTTAAAAAACAAAATTCTCTTGAATTGAGTTCTACATGTAAGATCTAGAGTCCTGGTATGGAACTGTGGGATAAAGCACTGGACCACAAGGTCAGTGTGAACCACAAGGTCTGCAGTTCAAATTCACCAGCTCCTCTTTGGAAACCCTATATAGGTTCATTATAAGATGGAACCAACTAGACACACTTTAACAACAATATAAGGTGTAGAACTCTAGAATAAGCATTAGACTGTTAACCACAAGGTCAGCAGTTCAAAACCACCAGCTGCTCTTGGAAACCCTATATAGAGTCACAAAGAGTCGGAATCAAGTTGACAGCACTTAACATAACCATAAGTAAAATATGACAAAAAAACTCACTAATGAAATAATTCCCGTATCATCTCTCTCTCTGTTTAACAATAAAAAGTTGATATTGTTACATTCTGAAGCAATTAGAACATTTCATTATCATATTTATGATGCTTATTCCAATACAGATTTAAATTTTGTTTATGGTATTTTCTCATATGTAGCTCACTTTCTAAAACAGTAGTGTAGTGGTTACAAATCAGGCTGCGAACCTCAGAGTCAGCAGTTCAAAACTACCAGCTATTCTGCAGGAGAAAGATGAGGCTTTCTGCTCCCATAAAGATTTACAGCCTCAGAAACCCTGTATACGGTCACTATGAGTCAGAACCGATTCCATAGCACATAACAACAAAATAGTTAATATTGGTATCATGGCATCTGGATATGGTTCTATAGAATAAGCACTAGAATGCAAGGTCAGTTTGAACTACAAGGCCAATGGCTCAAACCTACAAGCTGCTCTCCAGAAACCCTATACAGGGGTTACCATGAGTTGGAACCATCTTGACAGTATTTAACAACAGCAACAGAACTGCTATCCTTATTTAAATGATCTGGGCTCTTTCAGTAAGTGACAAACCATGTAGCTAAATTTCTTGTAAATGGTTACCCATTTATCAGCATGACCACCTTAAAAGAAATAAACAAAAACTCATTGCCATCAAGTTGATTCCAATTTCTGGCAGCCCCATGTGTATATGGTTCCATAGTTTTCTTGACTACAATCTTTACGGAGACAGATCTACAGGCCTTCCTTCCTAAGTACAGCCAGGTGGCTTGAATAGACAATAGCAGTGTGCAAACTATTTTGCAACAGACCAAGGAGCTTTTCCCATGGACTAAACTCTTTAGCTTTTGAGTTGTATATTCGCCTCATTTGATAACAACCTTAAGAGTACAATTTATACCTAGTTGGCTAAATGCTCTCATCTATATACTTTAAAAGTAGTCATACTTTGGTTATTCTTACAAAAATACCGTTGAGACTTTTCCTTGGTATTACATAAAGTTTTAATTATGGGTATCGGCTTATTCAAACTGTTATACAATCCCTTCCATCTGTTTTAATATTTATACTTTCCTTGAAAATTAAGCATTTCATTGTTGTTGTTGTTGTTGTTATGTGCTGTGGAGTCGGTTCCGACTCATAGAGACCCTGTATGAGGTTTTCGAGGCTGTAAACATTTAGGAGAGCAGAAAGCCTCATCTTTCTCCCACGGAACAGCTGGTAGTTTTGAACTGCGGACCTTGCGTTTCATAGGCCAATTTGTAACCACTATGCTATCAGAGCTCAATTCATTAAGACTGCCATTTTTATTAGTAAACATCATCATCTTAATTATTTTAATCTACCTCATATCATAATGGTCAATTTCAATTTATGCTGCACATGGGCTCTATCTTGATTTGTCTTTCCATATTTACCATATTTAGTTTTCCCTAGCTTAAACTGAATGACTAGTTCATTTACTTTCATTCTCATCTAAAAACAAAGTACATACAATTACTATTTTTTTGTTTCTAATCTGCATTCAGAACTCATCTTTCACACAAAGGTATCCAGAGGAGTGCCTAGTTTACTTTTCGCCAGACTGCTTAGCATCTATAAATTTGTTTATTTGAGAATCTGAGTCAGAGAATATAGATAAATTTTATCCGGTCTTAGAAT
>NW_006408618.1:6554706-6573600 GCF_000296735.1 Chrysochloris asiatica
CTCAGGCACCCCTATAGTCACCCGATTGGAGGTGCGCAGACAGCAAGGGACCAATGAACAGATACCAAAAGAAAAGAATGTCCACACCTTTATCTCAGCGGTTATGCCAGGCGTCTGTGGCCACGCCGATCCTTCCCCCACGTGGTCTCACCCAAGATCACGGATCCTAGATCAGCCGAGTGCCCCGGACTAGAAAGCAACAGATTTCTTGCTTCTGCCACAAATTCCCCCAGCTGTGAGCCTTCCAACCTTCTAAGTATTTCTTTATATTTGGTTCAGAGTTCTGGGACCATCCCCTGAGCCTGCTTGGTCGGGTGTTCTGTGTTGTTGTTGGCGGAGCTCTTTGCCACACATCCACCCTATCCGCGCTCTTGTTTGGTCTCCCAATTAACTCTTTTAAATGCTTCAGCAACCCACAGTGTATCTTCTTTCTTACAGTACAAAGTGAGCAAAATGTACCAAAACGTAGTTAAAAACCAAGCTTAATTCATCTCACTCAAAGAAAATACCAATGTCTTTATAATGGCCTAAATCATTTTTACATCATCTTCTACTATGCTTCTGGGCCATGTCAAGCATGCACTTACTATAAGGCTTATTTACTTGTAGTTCCGTTTCTAGAACTTCTTGCCAGAAATATTCATATGGCTCCAACCTTCTCTTTATTCAAAAGTCATCTTATTTTATGTACTTTCAGTTATCTCTCCAACTAATTTGGAACCTTGGCTACAAGCAAGAATTTTTGTACTGGTGTGGCACTGTAGGATCAGCATAGGACTGTGAACCACAAGGTCAGAAGTTCAAACTCACCAGAAGTTCCTTGGAAACCCTACACAGAGTCACTACAAGTCAGAACTGACTCAATGGCACTTAACAATAACTTTTTGTTTAATGATGCATCCCCAGACCCTTTTATGTGTTTTTTTTTTTGTTAGGTGCCATTGAGTTGGTACAGAATCATAGCAACCCTATGCACAGCAGAACAAAATACTGCCTGGTCCTGGGCCAACCTCACTATCATTGCCACGCTTGAGCCCACTGATGCTGTCACTTTGCCAATCTATCTCACGGGGGGTCTTTCTCTTTTTCTCTGACCCTCCACCCTACCAAACATGGTATTTTTCTCCAGCAATTGGTCTCTCCTGACAATATAACCAAAGTATGAGTGATGAAGTTTGGCCATCCTTGCCTCCAAAGAGTACTCTGGCTACACTTCTTCCAATACAGATCTGTTTTGTTCTTTTGGTAACGCATGGCACTTTCAATATTCTCTTCCAACACCATAACTCAAAAGCATCAATTCTTCTACAGTCCTCCTTATTCACTGTCCAGCTTTTGCATGCATATGAGGTTATTGCAAATACCATGGCTTGGGTCAGGCACACCTTAGTCTTCAAGCTGACATCTTTGCTCTTCAATACTTTTAAAAGGTCTTGTGCAGAAGACTTGCCTAATGCAATATGTCATTTGATTTCTTGACTGCGGCTTCCATGAGTGTTGATAGACCCTTTAATAGCACCTGATAAATAATTATTTCATTAAAATCCTAGCTCATCCTTCTTATTTTGAACTCCATTTTTGTCAGAGATTTTGAAGTTTTTTGCTTAGGGTTTATGCTACATCGCTTGGCTTGCACTTGTAGGACTTAATCTCATCTATTCCTCTAGTTTTTATCCTTTTTATACACTGGTTCATTTTATGCCTGTCTGTTCTACAGCGTTTCGTCAAAACGGCTAAGGCCCACTGCCATTATGTCAACATCAGTTCCATCCTATAAAATACTGGTAGGATTTCCTTCTCAACAATTGTTCTATACCATGTTATTGTTACTGTATGCTGTCAAGTAGGTTTTCAGCTCATATCAACCTATACAAGGTTTCTGAGGCTATAAATCTTTACAGAAGAAGTAAACCTCATCTTTCTCCCATGGAACAGCTGGTGGATTTGAACCACCAACCCTGTGACTAAAAGCCCAAATGCATAACCCGCTACACCATCAGGCTTCCTCATTCAGTCCCACAGCAGATGCTAAAGTTGGATTCTTTTAGGTGATCCAGATTATTAATCTTGTTGCTTTTGTTGTCTGCTATCAATTCATAAAAACCGCGTGAACAATCAAATAAAACACTACTCAATCCTGCACTACTTCCATGATGGGTTGTGGATGGGACCCTTGTGAAAACAGAAAGGGGTTTTGGGTTGGTTCTCAATAGTGGATTTTTGTAAGTAAATTGCCAGGTCTTTAAATCTATCTACAGACATGCTTTTATTCTGCAAAGAGTGACTCAAATTAGACAAACCTTCCCTTTAGTATTTTCTCATCTTCTATAAATTCTTCTAAGCTTTCCAAAAGAAAGTGCAGAACAGTATACCAATGGTACAACTCATGGGTAGGGCTTGGGAATACATTAGTGTAATATACCCATGTGATGCTGTACGATAATTACTGGACTGGTAACCACAAGATCAGTAGTTCAAATCCATCAGTGTCTATCAGAAACATTACACATGGTTGCTGAGTCAGAAACAACTCTATGGTATGAAACAACATACCAAATCTCCTTCACTCCATGATGGTAATAATAAATGTTAAACATTACAACAACAACAAATAATTTTGATTATTTTTATTTTTATGCTATATCAAAATGTTTTCTTTCTCATGAGATTTTCTTTCTCATGAAATGTTGTTTCTTTCTCATGACATTTGCTAGAAAGAAGAACTCAATGTTAAATTGTAGCAGTAGATAGCCTTTCCTTCTTCCTCTACCTATAGTTTGTCAGTTCTTTCCAGCCAAAGATCAACAGGAACATACCAAATTTTATTTATTGCTCACTCATTGCAGTGAGGGAGTCTGCACACTACATTAAGAGTGACTCAGTAAGAGTGTGTTAGAAAAGACTTGTGAAGATTCAGGCTCGTAGTAAGTGATTTGGAAGAAAATTCAAATAAATGGGTCTTTGCTCGGGTTAGATACTATCAGGAAACGGAGATAATTTTTTGACAGGGTATCTGAATCTTATCTAGAAAACTACAGCGAGAAGGTAAAGAAGCAATATTAGCCAGGATAGGACGGTGTTTGGTATTTTTGCACAGTGGTCTTGGGTTTGTTTCTTTATATGCTTAGATGACTATGTGTGGTTACGAATCGGGCTGTGAACCACAAGGTCAGCAGTTCGAAACTACCAGCAGTTCCGCGAGAGAAAGATCAGGCTATCTGCTCCCGTAAAGATTTACAGCCTCGGAAACCCTGTTCAGGGTCGCTATGGGTCGGAACCGACTTAACGGCACTTAACAACAACAAAATAACTATGCAAAGGGACCTTGTTTTTTACTTCATTTCAGCAAGGTCAAAGAGTGGCCCTGTCTCAAGTTGATGTTCTATGAAATTGGTGTGTTCAAAAGGATTCACCAAGAATGCCAAGTTAATTTCCAGATACAGAGATGCTTTTCTCTCAAGTTCTTAGAGTACCTTTTCATTTAAAATTTCTAGTGATGATATCCCAAACACTATGTTTTGTACAAATAACATAAGGCTAGTGGTTTTATGACTATTTAAAAATAAATACACAACAAACTATGATAAGTAGGTCAAATGCATGCAGAAATGCATATGATGATAAAAGCTTTTGCTATTTGCCTAAGACAGATATTTATTGTTGATAAATATTATTCAAATGTTACATACATAGGTCTATCTAGGTTCAGAATGATAAAATATTATATTTCAGTTCTCAATTTTTTAGATAATATATTGAAAGCATACCTTATTGACAAAATAGAATTCATACTATTCTTTTGCCCCCGTATCTTATTTATCTTACTTGCAGGCAGCAATTCTGTTCAAATAAGCATAAAAATTTATGATGTCAAATTAATTTAACTGTCCTTAACTTTCAGTCTCTTGGTGCTCTTTTGAAACTATAAATGTTTAACAGGGAAATGAATACAAGGCTGAAATATGTTTTCACTGTCAAGCCCAACAATGAACAACTTACAGCACACCTGAATAAATGTTGACTTAACACTGCCCCCAGAAATACCTATGAGAACTAAAATATCTTTTAAACGATATAGGTACTGAGAATACTATCGATAAAGTGTTATAAATAGTTTCATTTAGGCTAATAGTCCTGAAAATAATCAGTTTTAGGAAAAGCTTATTACAAACCTATTTCATAATGAAGCTAAGTGCAAGGTTCTAAAAACATGTGACTTTTGTAATAGCAAATAATCACATTCCATACTTAATGCAGACTGTCCCAATCATACATATTGCAAGTGGCTCAGATTCCAAACCAAGGAAAAAAATTACTTAGCTGTTCAGTATAATGAAGATGTTGCATGACAAGTGCTTTTCATACTTCTCAGAACTCAAAAGTTCTACAGATTTCTTAATGACCCCACTCATGTTGGATGTCCTTTTATAGATACAGATTTATCTCACATAACGAATTTTGAGTTAACAAGTTTCTAATCTAACAGCTCTTGAACAATTATACCACTAGTTCAGAACCCTTTCTTTTCCAATAAAATAACTTTCAATTCAAAACAACACTAAACAGTGCATACTATTAGACGTAATACTTCAACATTATAACTTTACGCAAAGATATACTAAAATGTCCAATACTACAGTTTCTATTAAGAGAATATCATGAAGCAAACCTGAACTGTGCACAATGGTATTTGAATGAATGAAAAATGTTGTCTGGGGTACATAAGCTTAGTGAGAGAGGAGAACGGATAGCATTTTCTGTCTCCCTTCTTCAATCTGTCTGCCTCTGTACTATTTTGTTTTTAATTCATTTATAAGATTAGCTCTTATTATTATTATTAAGTGTCATCAAGGTGGTGCTGACCTATAGCAATCCTATATACAAAAGAACGAAACACTGTCTGGTCCTCACCATCTTCACAACTGCTGCTACGCTTGAGCCCGTTCCTGCTGCCACTGTGCTGGTCTATCTCAATAGGGGTCTTCCTCTTTTTCGCTCGCCCTCCATTTTATTAAACATGATGTCCTTCTCCAGGGACATGTCCTTTCTGATAATATGCCCAAAGTATGAGAGACAAAAGTCTGGTCATCTTGGAGCACTCTGGTTGTACTTCTTCCAACAAAGATTTGTTTGCTCTTCTCGTAGTCTGTGGCACCTTTAATATTCTTCTCCATCACGCAAATGTATCAATTCTTCTGTGGTCTTCCTTATTCAGTGTCCAACTTTCACGTGCATATTAGTCCTCAAACTGACATCTTTCCTCTTGAACACTGTGCCTAATCCAACGTGTCACTTGATTTCTTGACTGCTGTTTTCATGAGTGTTGATAGTTGATCCAAGCAAACAAAGTCTTTAACAATGCCAATCTTTTCTCCATTTATCATGATACTATTTATAGGTCCAGTGGTAAAGATTTTTGTTTTCTTTACATTGAGGTGCAACCCATAATTAAGGCTGTGATCTTTGATCTTCATCAGAAAGTATTTTCAGTCCTCTGCTTTTAGCAAGCAAGGTTGTATGATCTGCATGTTGTTGTTGTTGTTAAGTACCATGGAGTCGGTTGCGACTCACAGTGACCCTGCACAGGGTTTCCGAGGCTGTAAATCTTTACGGGAGCAGAAATCCTCGGCTTTCTCTCGCAGAACAGCTGGTAGTTTCGAACTACTGACCTTGAGGTTAGCAGTCCAATTCGTAACCACTACGCTACCAGAACTCCTTATCATCTGCATATGGCAGCAGTTTAATAAGTCCTCCTCCAATCTTGATATCACAATTTTTCCTTGTTATAATCCAGCTTCTCCGATTATTTGATCAGTATACAGACTGAATATAGTAAAAGAATACAACCCTGGAACACATACCTTTCCTGATTTTAAAACATTCAGTATCCCTTGTTTTGTTCAAACAACAGCCTTTTGGTCTATGTGCAAGTTCTCATGAGCATAATCAATTGTTCCAGAATACTCATTCTCAGTTTATTTTACCTTTTAAGTGCTTTATTTTTAAGCGGTAGTTCTTCAAGTATTGGGAAAAGAGAAATCAAACCCTGATGGTACTTAACAACAACATCCATTATACCATCTAAGGAGTCCTGGTGTGGCACAGTAGGATAATGTATTAGACCACAAGGTCAGTTTGAACCATAAGGTTGGCAGTTCAAACCCACCAGTTGCTCCTCAAAACACTATGCAAGTTCGCTATGAGTCTGGCTTGAAGGCAACTGACAACATACCGTCCCAAAACATTTACTGTTCATTTTGATAAAAAATCATTTCATATCTCCTCATATAAAGTATGAAATGATTTTTTATAGTTTATATGAGGACTCCTTAGATGGTATAATGGGTATTGTTGTTAAGTACCGTCAGGGATCCTCATATAAAGTAGGAGTCCTGGTGTGGCACTGTGGGTTAATGCACCAGACTGCAAAGCCATTTGAACAGCAAGGTTGGTGGTTCAAACTCACCAGCTGTTCCTTGGAAACTATACAGGGTCGCTATGGGTCAGAACTGACTTGAAGGCACTTAATAACAACAACAACATATAAAATAAATACACAAATGAATATGCATTAAACATGCCTAGGATAAGTCCTGGAGTCCTGGTATGTTAACTTCAGGGTTAGTGTTTCAAACTCACCTTGGAAACCCTATACAGGGTAGCTATGAATTGGAAGCAACTCAACAGCACTTGACAACAACAACAGGAAAAGTACTGAGCTTCTAACCACAAAATCAGCAGTTCAAACCCACCATTTGCTCCATAGGGCAAAGATGAAGCTTTCTGTGTCACTAAAAAGTTAAAGCCCTAGAAAACTTATCCAGGGCTGCCATGAATCAGAATCAACTTGATGGTAGTGGGTTTCTGTTTGGTTTATAAACAATATTAGGACAATTTGTAAAACCTGAATAAGATCCAGGGATTACATAACAGAAGTATATTAATATTGATTTCTTAAATTTTAAAATGGGGTTGTAGTTGCATGAGATAATGTCCTTGTTTTTAAAAGATTGAAGGGCATTATTTAGAGGGTAAAGGGTATTACATTTACACTTTATTTAATTCAGAGAACAATACTGCATTTGTATATAGTAGGCTCCTGGTAAGGCGCTGCCAGATAAGCAGTGGGCTGAGAACCACAAGGTCAGTGGTTTAAACATACCAGCTGCTGCTTGGAAATCCTGTACAGGGGCACTATGAGTTATAAATGACTTGATGGCACTTAATAACAAAAACAGTTGAAGAGAGTAACTGAATGAGAATGATAAAGCAAAAGTGATAAATTGTTAACTTTGGAACAAACTGGGTGAAGGAAGTAGAGGAATTCATTTTATTATTCTTGTAACCTTGCTCTGAGTTCAAAATTATTTTAAAACAATCATGCTACACCTCAAAAACAGGTCAAAAATACCAGCATCCTGAAGTCACAGAATAAAGACAGTTTAAGTTAATCGTGCAATTAATTAGAAGAAAAGTGAGGTTAGTGTCTATTTTTACTCAAGTACGTAGTTTAATTTCTACAGAAAACCTTAATGTTTGATATGATAGGCCATTCTTTAATTAAGGAGCTCTGGTAGCGTAGTGGTTACGAATCGGGCTGCGAACCACAAGGTCAACAGTTCAAAACTACCAGCTGTTCCACAGGAGACAGACAGATGAGGCTTTCTGCTCCAATAAAGATTTACAGCCTCGGAAACTCTGTACAGGGTCGCTATGAGTTGGAACTGACTCCACGGCACATAACAACAACAACATTCTTTAATTATTGACGTTGTTGTTGTTAGTGCTGTTGAGTTGGTTCAAACTCACGGTGACTCTATATAGGGTTTCTGAGGCTATAAATCAATTCTGGAGCAAGAAAGCCTCATCTTTCTCCTGCAGAGTACCTAGTGGACTCTTAACCACTTAAGTTGGAGTTCATAGTCAAGGGCTTATCATACAAAGCCACTGCACTCCCCAATTCATTAATATACTGTGGATTTTATATCATCAAAATAAATTATGCCTAGTCATTCATAATTTCCTCTCAAAGGATAATATTACCAATATGTTAACTTTTAAACTCTTTATCACTGATGGCCAAAAAGTAGTTTACATACTTCCACCATACAACAGAGCTATTCAAGCCATAATCAATGCCACAAAATTCAAAACAGATATGCTTATGGCAGTAAAAGTAAAATAATTTATGATATTACAACTCAGATGATTATGTTCATGGCACCATATATTGTTGAAAACATTATTTACCTGAGAATTGCCACTGAAACCTGGAGGTTGGCTGTATTCTGTGGAATCAATTATACTACTGCAAAATGAAGAGAGAAAAAGGTGATTTCAATGTTTACATTACTTTATCAACAACAAAAAAAATAGAACAGTATGAAAACCAAATATTTCTAGTTTATAAGCCAAGAATATTTACTGGGAATAATTCAATAGGCATCAAAAAATAGCTAATTCTTAAACAAAGAAGCTGCAAACATTGAAGCAATTTACCCCTTCACGTCACTACTTCAAACTTACATACCACATAAAAAAGTCAACAGAGACTAACACAACACACTTAGAGATGCAAGTTGCCGGTATTTTACTTTCAAGAAAGTTAATAAACTGGAACTTTATTTAAGGAAAAGAGAACTTAGTATAAGTCAGAATCTATGGTTAACAGATTCTGCTTTGCCACTCTGGAGTTTACAATTAACTTTGTTCAAAGTTGTCTTTGGACATGATATCCTATAAATTCTTGGGGTTTTTCCCAGTGATTGAACGATCTCTGTTGAATGTTTCCGACCACACTTAACAGGTTATACTAAAAAGATTATGCCTGGATAAAGGGCTGGCCAGGCCAGAAAGACCCACAGATGATGTTAACCACATGATGGGTGTAGGGCCTAAAGGGGCAACAATTCAGTCAATCAATACTACATAATGAGAACCCCAACAAAAGATCTATTGGCTGACTGGCTGATGAAAGACATCTATGCTCGGGGAGGGCAGCACAGACCTCTTTGAGAAATAGAAGCTATATACTAGAACTCTCCCAAACAGACCTCATTCTATGTATTTCTTCAGCTATATCCTTTTTGGTACAATAATATTATAATCGCAAATACAGTATTTTTCTGAGTTTTGTAAGTTGTTTTAGTGAATTATCAAACCCATGGGAGTAACAATAACCATCAGATAAAAAAGTGAGGTGGGCCTGGGAATCCCTAAATTAGCTGCTGATATCCTTGAGGGTAGAAGAAATTCCTCACTTAAGCACACAAGGTAAAGGGGGTTTGAGGAAGCCCAAGCTATAACTGGCACACTGACAAAGTAGAATGAACTCCTGAATTTGTAGTCACTCCAGAAGTGAAGTTGCTGTGGGCACTCCAAGCTTGTGGTTGGCATCTTGAGGTCTTGAGCAGACTTAGCAGTCTGGAAGACCGTGCTCTTTAACTTCTCAGGTCTGAACTAGTTATGGTGGTTACGGTCACATGTAGTATTGCATTTACAGTAGGTGTTAGAACACAGGCAAACAGAAAGTGAACTGAACAAAATGACACTGGAATTGTATTACAATGATTTTCCTTAGCCATTAAAAGCTATGTGTCCTTGCATAAATACCTTATAATCCCTTAGTCTCAATTTCCTCATCCGTAAACTGTTTCTTCATCCCTTCCAGCCCCAAAATGTTATACGTACATGTGAAGGAAAACTATCAAAGGAACGCAATAAATTGCAAAATAAGCCTCCCCCCCTCCCTTTACTCAAAACTCATATACTAGTTCCCTCTGCCCTGGTGAAACATAACCTGCTTTCTGCATTGGTTCTTTTTTCTTTGTTATATCCTCTCTGCCTTCTTATATGCAGCCCTGAACAACAGTCAAGAAGTCCAGACTAGCTTTTTTCCCTTGTTTGTCTACCTAGTGAAGCAATTGAGGGTGCTGATTAAAATGGTTCTACGTAAGTTCTGTTATGGTATGGTGGGTTAATGTGCCAGATTGCGAATTCATTTGAACCACAAGGTCAGTGGTTCAAGTTCACCAGTTGCTCCTCTGAAATCCTATACAGGGTTGCTGTGGGTCGGAATGGACTCATCTGCACTTAACGACAATATGTACGGTTCTTAAAATCATTAATGACTTTGCTGTTGTTACGTGCCACACAGTCAGTTCCAACTCATAGCGACCATGCATTAGGTTTCCTAGGAGAAGTTGGTGGGTGTGAAGTGCCTATCTGTGGTTCAAAGTCCAGTGCTGATGCTATAGCGCTACACCAGGAGTCTATTAATTACTTTAGTACTCAAATAATGTCATGACAGGCACTCTTAGGAGCAGACTTTGACAACAAAAGTGGGTTTAATTTTATCACTTAACAGCTAAATGACTGTGTAAGGTATTTACCTCATTTGATCTGTATTCTCCCCATTTTTTAATAAGAATGACACCTCAGAGAGGTTTGCCATTCAAAAGAGATAATGAAAGTAAAGTTCTCAGTATAATGGCAAAATATGGTAAAGATTCAACAAATCTTAGTAGGTATAGAATTAATAAAAAAAAAATTAGTCATAAAAATTCACATTTCTAAAATTTTTAATAAATCTGATGGTTATCTTCCTCACAGTAGTTCTCTCATCAAAGAGCAGAAAATTCCATACTAGCCAAACCCAGGTCAAAAATATATATTAGGAAGAAAAGAGAAAAACAACAACATATAAATAAACATAAAACAAAATTATCAGTTATTTCAAATAATGTCACTAAGTTATGAAAATTTAATGAGGACATCAATAAATGGCAAGGGCAAGATGAAATTTTCAGGATAGTAACTGAGACGGATACATGATTAATAATTTTTTATCATGATAGGAAAATAATATAATAAAATAATTCCTAAGCACTGAACTACAGACCACAGGGTCAGTAGTTAAGAGCCTACTAGCTGCTCTGTGAAAGAAAGATGAGGCTTTCTGCTCCCACCAAGATTTATACACCTGGGAACCCTATACAGGGAGTCATTAAGAGTCAGAATAGACTCCACAGCACTTAACAACAATACATGTCTCTGGTGCTAAAATTAGAAGCTTAGCTACAAACATAAATAAAAAACTGTATAGCTGCTAACCCAAAGTATGAAGGAAATTCAGTTATTTCTACTGATTTTACAAAATGACTCCCACTTAAATTATTTGCCTCCAAAAGCAAAGCTATACTATATAATTAGATGATAAACTGTTAAATTAATCTCATATATAAACTGTATCAACAAGATTCAGATTTGTAAAAAAGATGGTTCACATTTATGTTTTTAGTAGATACAAAATTAGTTAACTAAAGAGTAATTAAAAATCTATGAGCAAATAAGGCACACACTTCAATCATATAAGGCTGAACAATGAGATTTTTAATTGAGGGACTGAAATGATCAAAAACCTGTGCACACACAGACACTAGACAGACAAGCTCTTATTTTCTTGCCCCTTTTTAATTAATAGATGGTTAAGATCAGTTACAGTTATACAGAAGATTGAGGGGGGGAGGAGGTGGCTATATGAACTTAGTATTTATACTGCCTAAAAGGTGTGTGCCATAACATAACATTTTTGAATTTGATAAAGAAAAGGAAGAAGGCAGCTCATTTTACAGTTTTCTTTGTTGCAAACCTCAACCTCTAGGCCCTGAGACCAGGAGAACTAGGTGGTATCCAGATACCACTACCAAGGACTTTGAAAGGGATCAGATTAGGAGATCCTCGACAGAGTGTGAGAAAAATGGCACTAGGTAAGTATGCACTCCTTAGAACAATCAACCACTGCAGAACAAAAGGGCAGCATTTGCTCAAGGACAAATTTCAAAAGGCAGAAGGGAGGAATGGGAAGGGAAACAGGGAGGATGTGGGATGAATGATGTTACATTGTAGGGGAATGCATTCACTGACATGAACTAAGATTATAAATTGCTGAATGGAAAATTGATCAGCTCTGTAAACATTCACAATAAAAAGTTGAAGTAAATAGCTTTACATAGTAACATTTCTAAAGCAGAAAAGAACTAAGATTGCCATGACTGATCTCCTTCAAAAAAACCTTTTGAAAATCACAATTCATTAGGCTAAGTATTAAATTTTACTAGTTTATAATCTTAAAAGCGCTCTCCAAGGAAATGGAATAGAGCACAATTCATTTGTAATTCACAGAGGACACTATTTTAATTATTATATGACATAGTTGCTACGCAGAGCCCTGGTGATGCAAACAGTCAAGCACTCCACTGCTAAGTGTAAGACTACAGTTTGAATCCACCCAGGAGCTCCACAAGAGAAATACCTAGCAATATGCTTCTGCAGAGACTATAGCCAGGAAAACCCTATGGGGCAGTTCTCTTCTGCTACATGGGGTCATTAAGAGTTGAAATCAACACAACAGCACCTAAGAACAACAATATAGTTACTACAAACCTTTGGACTTTCAAACTTCCTGTTATCATTGTTAGGTGCCATTGAGTCAATTCCACCTCATGGCAGACTCCACTGCTAGATATGGTTTTCAAGGCTGGACTGGTTTAGAAGCAGATCACCAGGCTTATCTTCTGAGGAACCTCTGAATGGGTTCAAACTATCAATCTTTTGGCTACCAGTGGAGTGCTTAACTGTTTATTGGTTTATCTGAAATAATCTCAGAAAAAGGCTCTCAATGGAAAGAAAGCTGAGGAAGCAATCCAAAATTAACAAGTCACAGTCCGACTCACAGTCAACCCTGTACAGGGCTTCTGAGACAGTAAATCTTTATGGGAGCAGAAAGCCTCAACTGTCTCCTGTGGAACATCTGGTAGTTTCAAACTGCTGACCTTAAGATTCACAACCCAATTCGTAACCACTATGCTACCAAAGCGCTCTCTCTATATAGATATATATCTATATAGATATATATGGTTTTTTTCCCAAGTTACATCCTTTTTGAAGGCTATATAATCTTTGACATTCATTAGTGAGTGCTTCACGCTGTCTTCACTTTCTTTAGTCAAGCAAAGTTGTGTCATCTACATATCACAGGTTGTTAATCAGTCTTCCCCCAATCCTGATGCCACCCACACTCTTCATATAGTCCAACTTCACAGATTATTTAGCATATAGAAAGGATACAAATACTGCACACCATTTTCCATTTCAAAGGACTGTTCAAATGACTGCTTCTTGATTCAAGTACAGATGCTGTGTTAGCACAACTAAATGTTCTAAAATTCTCATTTACTATAACGTTATCCATACTTTCTTATGATTGACACAATTGAATGCTTTCAAGAAGTCGACAAAACACAGGTAAACATCTTTCTGGCATTCTCTGTTTTTAGACAAGATCTATCTGATATCCTTTGTTATACATCCCATTCTGAATGTAGCCTGTACAGTTCCAGTTGATGTAGGGCGCAAGCATTTTTAATGATCTTTAGTAAACGTGGCTTGTATAAAACTATTTATTTATTGCTATGAGTTGAAACTGACTCGATGGTAGTGCATTTGATTTGGATTTCACTACCACAGAAAACTTTAACAAGCACTTTAGAATTTAAATTACCTGATGTAGGTCTCTTTTTTAAAAAATGAATTAAATTTATGATCAACAGCAAATCTTTCATCAGCAATAGCATTTTTTAAATGAGAAATTTAAGATCAGCAAATAGTATTTACTATTTGTATTGATTTACAATTGTATCGTAGGAAAACAAAAGTTTTTCTGCAAATATAATCCGATCATATGATAGCATAGCATATCCTGTTTAAGTAGACTGAGAAGCTTCAACTAATTGTCTTCAAGTTCTTTAAAGTTCAGAAGACACAGAGGTACGAGATTTAATAACTGACAATTCTGAAATATCTACTTAATACAGAAATAATGAATAAAGCAATTATGTAGCAATTATTTCTAATACAGAAATCACACCAATGAGAAAAAATTTTTAATTTATAAGGAAACGTACTGGTAATGAGTTTGAAGAAAATTTAAAATCTAAAGAGAAATTTTACCAATGGTATGGTGAATATAGTCAATGTGTGCTTCTTTGTCTCAACTAAAAGAGCTTCATCTTGCAAAACCCTTTGCATGCTATACTACCATTGTTATATACTTGACTGTTTAATAACTTTCTCCAACCTTAATGCTCACTCCTTTCAAAGATAAGTTATGTGAGGGCAGAAATTTTGTCAGATTTTTCAGTTACATGTAAAACCTACAACGAACGGTACCTAGCACATAAGAGGTATTCAATAAATATGTGGGGGCTTCAACAAGTTCCAGGAAAAACTGATCTGAAAAACAATGGAATTTTTCCATTAATTTTTTGAAGCCTCCTCATAGAGAAATTAAATGTATGTACTACATTGTCATATGTTCATAAAATCTGGCAATCAGTGAAAGTCTAAGTAACAAAGACCTGACGATATAGATAGAAATGATACTGCTCAACAGAGAGCTAGGATGAGAATCATCACTTCATTAGTGAGATTTCTGTCAGATCTTACCTATTACTGTTGTTGTCATTAAGTGCTGTCAAGTTGATTCTGACTTACAGCAACCCTAGACAGATTCCAAGGCACAGACGGTGGTGGGTTTGAAATATGGACCTACTGGTTAGCAGTCCAGTGTTATCCTACAGCACCATGCCAGTACTCCTTATTTTACCTATGTTGTTAAGTACTGTTGAGTCGGTTCCAATTCATAGCCACCCTATATGTGATTTCTGAGGAGCTGCTGGTGGGTTGCTTGTGGTTCAAACCAACCTTGTGGTCCAGTACTTATTCTACACGCCACTCACTAAAAAACGTTCCATTGAAAAAGGTCCAATATCACCAAATAAATGTGAGTTTTAAAGATCACAGTATCTCACACACCTGTTGTCATTATGTGCCACTGAGTCGGGTCCAACTCAGAGCAACTGTGTATATAGTTTTTGACGAGCAGCTGGTGACCTTACAGTCCAGTGCTTATCCTACAGTGCCATACCAGGACTCCTAGACAGACCTAAGTATTCTTAATTGTTTCAGAGAAAATAAAATATGGAGGAAAACAAAGCAGAATTACACTGCTAAACTGATCCCAGAATCAGCAAGAACTCACACCGATTCTCCATAACTATAGTTAATGGAAAAAATACCAAGTCTCCCAGGAATACTCCTTAACTAGAACATTCCTCCTTCCTTCCAGACAACACCACACACCAAAAACTAGACCCATAATAGCTTTCTGAACTAATCTCAATGTTATCTCTTGTACTGGCGTTGGAGTGTCTGATCATTCACATGTTATCTTATAGCTACTTTCCTAAAGAAATTCCACTGGGTTAATTCTCCTAAACTGATCATTAATTTAAAAACAAATGACTTGAACATACCAATCATACAAAATTCAAAATTCAGGTGATATATAAAACAGAATTTTAGAGCTAGAAATAATCAAAAGCATTCCTTGTGTTCCACAAATATTTACTAAACAATCCAGGCAGCACTATTCTAATTGCTAGGGATATAGCAATGAGAAACACAAATAAAACTCTGCTATACCAGAAGATATAGAAGGAAAGAATTAATAACAGAGTAAGTAGAGACACTATAAGAAAATAACAGGAAGATCTAAACTAAAATATGAATGTACTGTCCTCATTTAAAATCTGGGGTTTTACGTAATTGTGTTTCTCCTTAATATTACCATTCATGGTCTCAAATTATAGATTTATATCATCTGACCTTAATCTATGAAATATTTAAAGCTATCATTATTTCAAGAAATTAACTAGATTGCAATTCAACTGTGAATTCCTAATATTGTAATATTCTACTCATTAACTGCTCCTGACACAAAAATTCAAAGCATTAAAAAAACCAGATGAACCATCTAATCTCCTTTCTAGCTCATGACCAAAGTAATTTCTCTGTGGTTTTACACATTACATGGTAAAGGTTCCTGAAGAATAATACCACATGTGTACCTCATAACATAAATCCTAAGCAATTACAAGTTTGAAGCTTTGTACCTGTGTGATGGAGAGGGAGCTTCAAATTGAGGCACTGTGCTATCCTCACTGACAGGAGAATATAAACCGCTCATTTCCTGAAAGCACAAATATTTTGAGTTATAGAAGATACTTCAAACAAAAGCTATAGATCTCAAAAAGATATGACATTATATTCCTTTCAATTCTAGGTTTTCAGCAGTCCCTTTTCCTGCCAACACTAAAATTTCACAAGTCTTTTCTCTAGAGTACAAAAGCAAAGGTATCAGAAAAGTAAAAAGGCAAGCCGTTTATATGGTACAAATCCTTACTCCATTATCTATATACGTCACGTAATAAATTTTGTTAATCACTAATGAAACCACCAAGCACAGGAAAAAAGACAAAGAAAGCATAAAAAATTTAAATGAGATATACAATAGACTATATAAACAAGAAAGTCAGCCATGGCTTTCTTGTATATTCTTATCACTAACCCAGAAGACTATTGCTAAGAGTCAGATAAAAATGACAGAATCGCAACTGGATTATCCTGTTGAACTCTTTTCTTTACAGTACAAAGACAGGACTTGACAAATCTCTACCTTAAAAACATTTTTTACAAACCATAAAGAAAATTAACATTCCCACTGATTCAAATATTAACTTTACTTAATAATTACTTAAATTCTAACTTTTGGTTATTAGCCTCCACTCCAAAAGCTCTCCTAATGAAATGTTATTGCATAAATTATGCCTGTGAATCATACTGACAGCCTAACTTCCTTTCAATATGAGCTACATGTTGATTAAAAGAAATACAGCAAAGTTTTGAATGCCACCAATGGTAATTAATCAGACAGGATTCTTCCTGGTAATCCAAGGTCAGCTCAAACACATAGCTAAACAAATGACAAATATCACACTGACAAAGTTAGGAATGCCACATGGGATACAGAATTTCTACTACATAGAAAACCCAACATTATCTGACATATTATCAGCAAAAGAAAATTATATATAGCATGTGAATAATTTAAAACACACTCTAAATTTAAATGTAGCTGAAAGCACTAAACTCATGTCGTAACAGCCTGTGAGCTTCCTAGGGATCCTCCCAAGGATTTCTACAAAGAAACTACATTATAGTATAAACTCCTAGAATATTGGTAACATATTGTCTCTTTTAAAATTTATCTTAGCACTTCGCAATGCACAGGATAAGCAAATTTTTTTTCAATTAATAAAAGAATGGAATAGCCACAAATCATGTTAATGGCAATAATTGAGGGCTTAGCAGGAGCTGATTTACATTAATATAGCATTCAGGTTTTCTTCTCCCACAAAGATCACTAAAGTTCTGGAAACCCTTTGCAGGTTCACTCCAAATGGAGGGCAACTGTAACAACAACAATGGCATTCAAAACAAGGAATTCCCCCCCCCCCCCCCACCTAGTCAAGAAGAATAATGGCAACAAAACATTATGAAAAAAATACAAACTACATTTTATCATAAAAGTGTTCGGAATGTTTTCTCTATAAAAATGCACTCTCAACTGACATTAAAGTAACATCTGTTACTTTCTTCAAAACCAAAGCCAATCTCATAAATTTAACGGAGTCACTTAAAGGGAAGGTGACAATTTCAAAGAAAATGAAAAACTGCTAGAGATGCAAGAATGTCTTAATTTCTTACTTCCACTCTTTTAATATCCTCTTCCAGAACACTTAACTCCTTCTGGATCTGTTCCAGTTGCTGTAGTTAAAAGAGAAAAAAAAAGCCTAAACCAAACCATACTGGCAGCATCACAATCATATATAACTTTACATTTGGAAAATAATTTCTAGAAAGTAAACTGTGGGAATGAAAAATCAAAGACACAGACTCCTGGAAGGACCAGTATCAAAAATGCAAATTTAGAACTCTAATCTTTAAGGTGACACAATGTTATATTTCCTTACTACAAGGTGCATTTCTTTAATGACCAGAAGGGTGAGCAGTTTTTTCTTAGGTTTATTAGCATTAGTACAATTCAGACTTTTTTCATCCAATTTCAGGAATAAGTTGTACCTGACCCAAGCCATGGATTGATTTTACAATAAAAATATGAAACACGAGCATCAATGATATTGACTTAATAAAAGCATATAGCATGTCAGTTGTTATTTTCATTTTATAAATTAAAAATAGTTTTACAGAGATTTGATCCTAAGTGATTTAATCAAAAGTAATCACAAACGATCATCTTAATATTTCCTTATGGATTTAAAACATATATTTAAGGTGGTCTATATTTTATATCTTGCCTATTATATCACCATCACTTTTTATGGCATTTAAATGCTGACATTTTAATTTCACCACTCCCCTGCTGCTGGAGATTTAAGTTGTTTCTACACTATCATCAATGATTCTGCAACATAAATTAGTCTGTACTCCAAATTTTGTTGAGTTTATTTAAAATGGAATTTATTCAATTAAAAAATAATAAAAATTACAAAGTCCTCACTATATAACAAAAAATTGCTTTACAAAATTATTATACATTTCTGTTACCAGAATGTATAAATGGCTGCCATACTCTAATCAGTTATGCTGGCACAACAAATTTGAAAATCTATAGCAACAGCAATGTATACTGTCCAATCTGAAACAGTACTATGACATATTAGGAAAAGGAGTCACAGAAAAGTTACAATGACTGTCACATGATCATTCAGCTAGTTAGTTAACTACCAGAACTAGAATTCAAATCAATATTGCTTCAGAATTAATGCTGTTAACCCCTAATATCTTCAAAAGCACTACCAATCTCTCCAAAACAGCATCTTATTTAAGTTGCATTTCTTTAATGACTAGAAAGGTGAGATTTTTCTTAAGTTTATTAGCATTAGTACATTCTCTTCTGTGGCTATATATATA
>NW_006408618.1:6573700-6586882 GCF_000296735.1 Chrysochloris asiatica
AATATAATTACAATTCAGACTTTTTTCACCCAATTTCAGGAATAAGCTGTACCTGACCCAAGCCATGGCATTTTCTATCGTCTCATATGCATATATGTGTGAAAGTTAGACAATGAATAAAAAAAACTAGAAGAATTGATATATTTGAGTTATGATGTTGGAGAAAAATATTAAAAGTACCATAGACTGCCAAAAGAACAAACAGATCTGTGTTGTAAGTACAACCAGAATGCTCCTTAGAAGTCACAGTGGCCACCCAGACTCCATATACTTCAGTATACTTCAGTTCCTAAAGGAGGACATCATGCTTGGTAAAGTGGAGGTTTAGCGAAAAAGAGAAAGACTCCCAACAAGATGGCTTGGCGCAGTGGCAGCAGCAATGGGCTCCAGTATAGCAATGATTGTGGGGTTGGCGTTGGACCAGTCAGTGTTTCGTTCTGCTATGCAGAGAGTCGCTATGAGTCGGTACCGATTCGACGGCACCTAACAACAATATATATTATATATTAAAATTCACAAATTAAAACAAAACAAAGTGTAAAGTAAAAAAAGAAAGGAAATAATAAAGAACATAAATTAATAAAATAGAAAAGAAACAAACTATAGAGAGGAAAACTGAATCAAAAGCTGGCTGCAAGTTAAGACTCATAAAATTGATTCATCACTAGCAAGAATTGATCAACAAAGAAAAATTTACAAAGCAGTAAGTAGGGTCAAAGAATGAAAAACAAGACATCACTATGAAAACCTCAAAGGAATTAAAGGTTTAAGGGGCTGGTTGAGATAGACAAATCCTAGAAAATTATATAAAGTAAAAAGTCCTGGTGTGGCACTGTAGGATAAGCAATGGGCTATTAACGACAAGATCAGTGGTCCAAACCCATTCCATGGAAACTCTATACAGGGTTGATGTAGATCAAAATGGACTCAATGGCACTTAACAACAACAAAGTAATGACAAAAACAAAAATCTGAATAAGCATATATAACGGTTCAAGTAACTGAATTAAAAATTTCTGAAAATAAAGCACAGGTTCAGATAACATCTCTAGAAAGATCTTTACACATCCAACCATGATGACTACAAAAACTTCCAGGGAAGAGAAAGTTAGGGTATGTTCTACAACTCATTTGAAAAAGCTAGTATAGCTTTTATAACAAAGCGTGACAAGATCAGTGCAAGGGGGAAAAGTTTATGACAATCTCACTCAAAAACACAGATGCAGAAGTCCTTAACAAAATATTAGCAAACCAAACCTAGCAATACAGAAAAAGAGGATACTATATCATGATCACGTTTCTTTTACACAAGGATGCAAGCATGGCGACCAACCATGCCAATAGAGATTTCAGAAACAGTGCTAACCCTAGGACACTACTGAACAAATCAGATGGTTAGTCGATCTAGATGCAAAGCCAATTGACTTTATCATTTTAAACCAAAGTAATTATTCACTATAATTGAATGAAAAAAAAAAAAAAACTCATTTCACATGTACAAAACTTTTGGAGAATCTTTATTCGCAATAATTATTTTTTTAATCCTCTTAGGAAACCAGGAAAAATAATTTACTTCTGTGATTAATAAAATGTACCTGCAAAAAACCTACAGAAAACATCATACCTAATGATGACACGTCGAAAGCTTTCCCTTTGAGATCAGCATCAAGACTAGGATGCCCCGCTATGACCACTTCTATTCATCATTGTACCGGAAATCCTAGCCAGCAGAGTAAGACAAGAAAAATAAATAAAAGATATAAGGATCATAAAGGTTTAAGAATCTAAACTGATATTATTTGCAGATGGTGATGTGTATACAGAAAACATAAATGAATCTACAAATAAATCGTTCTAACAAGAATTTATCAAGGTTGCTACATACAAGAAAAAAAAAAGTCAACTGTATTTCTCTATACCAACAACAAATAATATGAAATTAAAATGAAAACATCGATAGCATTTATAACAGCATGAAAAATTACTGAAGACCTAATAATAAATCTAAAATTAAGACGTATAAGAAGGATAAGCAGAAAAGTATTTTTTAAAAATTAAGGAACATCTTTTAAAATCTAAACATATATAGAGAGATATAGCATCATGCTCTTGAATTAGAAGACTTAGTATTATAAAGATATATTCTCTCAAATTGGTCTGAAGAGTCAGAGTAATCTGAGTAAAAAGCTAATTTACTGTGGAAATGTAGCAGCTGAGTCTAAAGTTTCTGTAAAAACAAAGATCCATTGGTAGCCAAGACTATCCAAAAGAATAGTAACTTAAAGCTTTAGTATATAATACAATGTTGTAATACAACAACAGAAAAAATAGACCAGTGAAACAAATGAGAGCTAGAAATAGACCCACATGTATATGGTAAATTCATGTACAACAAAGACAACCCTTCTGAACAATAGGAAAAGGAGAGATTTCTTTTTTAAAAAGGATGCCTGCACAACTGAATAACCATATGAAAAGATCCTTATACCTCATATTATACACAAAAATAAATTCCTGAGTAGGTCCTAGATCAAAATGTGAAGGAAAAGAATAAAGATTCTAGTAGATAGTATAGGAAAGTATCTTTATGCCTCAGGTGGCTAAGATGTCTTAACTTGACAAAAAAGGCATTAATTTATAAAAGGGGAAAATATTTGCAGGAGTTAGATCTAAAATATAAACAACAAATCATTAATAAATCAACAAAATCCACCAAGTAGAAAAAAAAAGTCTCAAATAGGTACTACATAAAAAAGTATTCCCAAATGGCCAATAAACATAGCACCTACTACGCAACTTCATTATTCATCAAAGAAATGCAAATTAAAACCACAATGAGAAAGAGATATAGAGCCAAGATTTTCTAAACTAGAAAAAAATCTAAGGACACAGAGTACAGTGCAGTAGTTACACTTAGAATTCCAGTAGGAGTAATAGAATAACTGCTTAGGAAAAGTTTGAAATTATCAAATTAGAAGACATACATATCATCCTGATGGTAAGTGTGTCAAGTCCATTCCAACTCTTATCAACCTTGTATGAGGTCGCTGAGGAGTGCTGGTGGGCTTGAATTGCTGACCTTGATGTTTGCAGTTCAGTGCTTATCCCACTAGGACTCATCAGTTCCAATTCTAGACACATAATCTGATATGCATGCTAATATAAACCTGGATATGCATGTAAGGAGTCCTGGTGTGAGGACTTAGTATAAGCACTGAACTGCTCACTACAAGGTCAGTGGTTTGAACTCACGAGCCACTACTTGGACATCCTATTATGAATCAGAAACAAATCAACAGCACTAAACAACAACAAAACACATATAAAACATTTGCACTGTTTGCAAATAATCCAAAATTGAAAACAAGCCAAATGTCTATCAATAATAAAGACGGGGTATAATCATATAATGGAATACTATACAGAAACAAAAATTAATATAACTACAACAATATAAATGTGGGTGTATCTTAACATTAAGCCAAAAAAAAAGGAGAGATGTATAAATATTTGGGTAGCAAAGTAAGAATATTATTGTGAAAATTATCAGAATGCTGACTACCTAATGGGCAAAGAATGAAGATGTTATCTGGAAGGGATAAGCAGAGGACTTTGGGAGTCCTAAAACAATATTCATTTTTTAATTAAGATAGTGGTTACATGGACAGTCACTCTACTATAATTCTTTACACAGTAAATTTGTTTCATATAATTTTCTCTGTATTTCAGTTCATATTAATTTTTTTTAAATTTCCATTTATTAAAATTCCAAACAAAACTGAAAGTACACCAAAACTCAGCTTAAATGTCCCTATAACAGTAAATAGAAACAGGTACTAAAATACTCAAGAGCATTATTTCAAAATTAAATCATATGTAATATAAGAAAATACTGCTTTTACATGAAACCCAAACCCACTTTGTTCATGACAGAAGACTAACATGTTCATTTAAATACATATTTATTAAATGGCAAGGCACTTCCTTGGTGTGTAGTCCATTCCGATTCATAGAGACCCTATAAAACAAGGTTGAATTGTCACATAAGAGTTTCCAAAGCTGTGATCATCACAGAAGCAGAGTGCTACATCTTTCTACCACAACATGGCTGGTGGGTTCAAACCACCAACCTTTCAATTAGCAGCCAACCACTTAACCACTGTTGTTGTTGTTTTAAGGTGCCACCAAGTCGATATCGACCCATAGCAACCTTATGCACATAAGAATGAAACACTGCCCAACCCTGGGCCAACCTCACTACTGTTGCCATGCTTGAGTCCATTGATGCTGCCACTTGGCCAATCCATCTCGTTGGGGGTCTTTTATTTCTCTGACCCTCCACCATACCAAACATGGCATCCTTCTCCAGTGACTGGTCCCTCCTGACAATATGTCCTAAGTATGAGAGACGAAGTGTGGCCATGTTGGCCTCCAAGGAACACTCACTCTGGCTGCACTTCTCCCAAACAGATTTACTGGTTCTTTCGGAAGCCCATAGCACTTTCAATATTCTCTTCCAACACCGTAACTCAAAAGCATCGATTCTTCTATGGTCTTCCTTATTCACTGTCCAGCTTTCACATGCATATGAGGTTATTGAAAATACCACGGCTTGGGTCAGGCGCACCTTAGTCCTCAAGCTGACATCTTTTGCTCTTCAACACCTTAAAATGGTCTTGTGCAGCATATTTGCCTAATGCAATACGTCTTTTGATTTCTTGACTGCTGCTTCCTTGAGTGTTGATAGTTGATCCAAGAAGAATGAAGTCCTTGACAACTTCAATCTTTTCTCTGTTGATAAGAATGTTGTTTATTGGTCTAGTGGTGAGACTTTTTGTTTTCTTGACATTGAGATGTAATCCATACCAAAGGCTGTGCTCTTTGATCTTCATCAGTAAATGTTTTAAGTCCTCTTCACTTTCAGCAAGCAAGGTTGTATCATCTGTATATCGCAGGTTGTTAATGAGTCTTCCTCCAATCCTGACGCCATGTTTTTCTTCATAGAACCCAGCTTCGCGGATTATTTGCTCAGCATGCAGGCTGAATAAGTACGGTGAAAGAATACAACCTTGTCACACAACTTTTTAAATTTTAAACCATTTACCACCAGCACTGCTAAACGGCATGGTAGACAGGCTGTCAGATGGTTTCCAGTGATCCCTACCTCCTAGTATTCACGCTCTGTGAAACTCCTTTTTTGAGGTGAGCTAGTCCTAATGATTTAATTCTAATAAACAAAATGGTTATAGGGTTGACATCTTCACTTTTAAGACTAAATTACAAAAAGTCTGTAATTTCTGTCCTTAATGCCTTCTTTTGCTTTCTCACGCCGTCACTCTGAGGGATACCACACGCCATGTTGTGGCCTATAATATGGAGAGGTCCATGCAGCAACAAATGTTAACTCCACCCAATAACCATGAATGAGCCTGGAAGGGTACTGACTGCAGTCAAATTTTTAGATGACTGTGGCCCTGGCCAACTCCTACAAAACAGCTGGTAGTTTCGAACTGCTGACCTTGAGGTTAGCAGCACAACTTGTAACCACTAGGCTACCAGAGCTCCTTCAGAAACCATATACAGGGTCGCTATGAGTCATAACCAACTCAACAGTACTTAATAATAACAGGAATTCACAAAGTTAATTTCAAAGTTTGCATGCTACACCTAGGTGAACAAATTCAAAAGTAACACTCTGCCTCCTGTACATTCTGTATTTTACTTTAATGAAAAGA
This sequence comes from Chrysochloris asiatica, assembly GCF_000296735.1. Taxonomy (NCBI): domain Eukaryota; kingdom Metazoa; phylum Chordata; class Mammalia; order Afrosoricida; family Chrysochloridae; genus Chrysochloris; species Chrysochloris asiatica. Next base: position 6,579,436 of record NW_006408618.1, read on the forward strand.
AGCATACACTATTATACAGATAGGATCTTTAACAATTACATGCATTTTAAGTATCTTTAATAATTATGTTCACTTTACCATTATAAAGTATGCAAACAGACTATAATATATACAAGAAGATATACCACTCATTTCATTCTGATTTCAGCAAAGCATTAAGCATTAACGAGATGTATTTTCTAAACTAAAGCCTATTATACATTATAAATCACTACTGTAAACAATTCAAATCATAAATTACGAAACTTTATCAGCGTAAGAGGAAAAATGCTGCATATACTTAAAATTTTGTTCACCAGGCTGCTCAGAGTACCTTGTGTAATTAAAACTATTCAACACAATCTCAAATGATCATGGTGATGGTTGTTGGTTACGTGCTATGTAGTGGATTGCGACTCATAGCAATGCTGTATGGAGTTACCGAGGCTGTAAATCTTTACGGGAGCAGAAAACCTCATCTTTCTACCGCAGAGCAGCTGGCAGATTCGAACTGCTGACTTTGTAGTTAGCAGTCCAACTCATAACCCAGTATGCTACCAAACAGGAAACCCAAAACATATTAAGGACAATATTAGTATATATGCAAGAGGCACCAACATTCAGAAGTATTTGGAAGCAGTATGTTTCTTGGTGAAATGTTGTACTATAATATGATTCAAGGAGCAAACCAAAAGATTATACTATAGTCACTCAGTTAAACTGTAAATAATAAAGCACAATTCACCCAGAAGTTCAATAACAAAAATAGACAAATGCTAATACTACGTGATCAATGGCAGTATCATACAAGAAAGCATGCGTAGAGGCCACCAGCCACCCTGTCAGAGAGAAGACAGATGATGAGGTAGAGTTATTGTTAGGAAACGATTCTCTACTGACAGTAATCTCTTATGTTTCTGCACATCATGTGATGATTTTTGTTCTGGATTATCTTTTCAAGGGTGTTTATACAGTGAACAGCCTGGCAAGACAGAGAGCAGAGATTTTTTTTCTGACCAGTATAATAGAAATGTTGTTGTTAAGCACCATGAGTCAGTTCTGACTCACAGCAACCCTGTATAGTTTCAATGGAATAAACAGCTGGTGGGTTTGAATCAATGTCCTTATAGTTAGCAGCCCAGTGCTAATCCTACAGCACCACACTAGGACAGTGTATAATAAGAACAACAGGCATTATTTTGGACAGGTTTGCTAGCAGCCCTCTTTAAAAGATCAGAAGTTCCTAAGCACAGGATTCCTCAGCTATGCATTTGAATCCACCCATGCCCACAGCACCCTCTTGAGACTTGAGCAACAGGAAGAACTGATGCAAGTACCAGCAGAATTGATGCTGTCAGTTGTACCCTATGAACAATGTCCTTTATCTCTGACATGGGAGTCTCCTGTCCTCTGCCAGCATCTATAAAACTGTAGAAGGATAATAACTTGTTACCTGGCTAGTAGGGTAACAATCTGACACCCTTCACAGATTTTTACAGTTGTATACTATATACTTATGACCTGAGACAATTTCAAATCCAATTAATTTGTTGTTGGCATCAGTGGACCGCTAGAGAAACAGTGATTAATAATCAAAGAATCTCAGTAACTAAGTATTAAGTATTTCAGGATACCGATAAAGACCTGGATATTTCAATCAATCCCAGGTAGCCTCATGCTTAGAATGCTCACTTCATTAATTAATTTATACTCATTATCAGTTGCTTTCCTATGAACAAAAGTCTCACTCTTAATGAGTGCAAGTCTAAGGTAAAAAGAAATATGTAAAACTATTAAACACTATTTCACACATTTTATTTAAAACAAAGGAAGCGTGTATACAGAATAGTAACAGTTAGCACTTTTCCAGAGACTTTTCTACATTAAAAAAAAAACAGTAAGAGTGAATGTGTAACTTAAATAACTTTATTTCCAAAGACTATAAAATTCTCCAGTCTTACTAGTGCAAGGGTGTTCCGAAGCATCAATATAACCAGGGGCTTGCTAAATACTCAAAATATCAAGGTTCAACACAGGGCCACTGAATCAGAACTTGCATTTTTCCAAGAGAAACAGGTGATTCCCACAATAGAAGTCTAAGAAGTACTGTGTAACAGAGCATCCAGACAAATAAACGACTGGACACTACCGTCTCCCTAGTCAAAACAAATAAATAAGATACAAAGGAGTTTTAAACTTATAATGGATATAATGCTGTTGTTGCTGATAAATATAACAGAACTGTTAACAACCGTTAAGAAAAATTTCAATGAAAAATCATATAACAATTATTTAGGGTTGTGTTGTTGTTGTTAAGCACTGTGGAGTCGGTTCTGACTCATAATGTTTCCAAGTCAGCACAGGGTTTCCAAGGCTGCAAATCTTTACAGGACCAGAAAGTCTCATCTTTCTCCCGTGGAAGAGCTGGTAGTTTCAAACTGCCAACCTTGAGCTTAGCAGCCCGATTCGTAGCCACTACACTACCAGAGCTCCTTAATACTAGGGTAACCCCAAGAAATGTAATCTAAATGAAGTCAGGAAAAAGGCTGAAAATAAAACATAATAATCAAAAGAAGTGGAAATGTTATCTTAAGATAATGCAAAGTTCTGGCACTGCATGATTAGAATGTTTAACATGTCTAAATTATTATATAATCCTGAGTGTTTTGTGTACATCCTTCCTTCAAAAAAACAAAACAAAAAACAAAGGGAATGGAAGTAAATACTGTTGAATGATGATGCACAGAGGAGACTGTAATCATTTCAATGAAACGATGAGTGAAAAACCAATGTTCTCCCATTTAAACCATCACACAGTTCACAATAAAAACTTTTTTAAAAAATCACTGTTTTATTTTGAAAAGGTCTAAAGATAACTGAGAACCCAGAACATAATTCTGTTTTATGGCTATTCTCTTTTCTTCTTGTAAGGAAAAAAATATTCAAATGAGACCACTCAGAAAATAAAAAATATTAGAAATTTATAAAAAATTAAAGATGAAAACCTTTCACTTATTTTAGAATGTTATACAAGAAGAAAATTTGCCTGCTTGAATTTCCCATGTTTTGAACAATTGTGAAATAACTGACCAATTTAAAAACTATGAACAGGAGCTTTCTAGCTATAAAAATGTCAAAATATATTGCCTTTTAGCTAACCTTTATAACTTCAGACTGTAGAAATTCTAAGTAGGTAATTATGACTTTGTTTTTGACCCACATACTTTTTTTTTTTAAGGAAAAAAAAAGTAACCTGCTGTACTTAAGACTTTACTATCTAAATGTTCCAAAATTTTCTTTTAATGGTGAAAGGTCAATTGTCTGATAATTTCCTTTTCTATTCTCTAGAGCTTAGAGATAAGTTATTGTATTCAACTGTATTGAGAAAACTGTCCAAATCATCGACCAAAAATAAGTTTTAAAAAAATCTCTTTAAATTCAAATGTTCTATAAATGTGTAAATGTTACCTATTTTTAGCCTGAAATGAATTCACAAAATGGAAATAATCGACAATAATAAATGAAACATTATGTAAACACACAAAATAATATACCTCTCTTTTATTTCTTCTGGCAACCTTGAGGAATTCCATAAGAATCTGTAGTTGGGCTGCATGTGATTCCTACAATAGAAAATTATTATTGTGCATTTAAAAAGATAAATTATTTCGAACTTTACTTTAAAAACTTAGCATATGTAGCCAATATAAAAAAACGTTATACATCCATTTAAACTTATTGTATTCGTTGTATCTAGTTAGTACTCCCATTAGCCAATAGGCAGTTTTCAAAGAAAGCTATTTCCCCCCCAAAAAACTTAAACTACACCTACTTGGTAATTTGCTAATCCAACATTTTGAATTTACAACCATACTGAAAAGTTTATTTATCCAAGTATTTTTCACATTAACAACATACATTTGGCAGTTATGAATGCTGAGGTGCCACACAAAAGTAACACTAGCTCTCATAGTTAAAGTTAATATGCAAACTTGGCTGGACCATGATTCTTAGCATTTTGGCAGTTGTTGATGCTGTTAAGTGACACTGAGTCAGGAGACAAAAATGGCAGAATGATTGGCTATTACAAGAACAAGCAAGTTGTTTGCCAGGGAGCCATTAAGGCAAGCAATCAAGTTCCTTCATGACAAATACCCCTCTAAGACTGAAACTCAAAGGGAACACATAAGCAAGCATGTAAGCTTGATGGCGACCACATTGGTCTATTGGTGAGTGGAAGAGGGGGAAAGGCAGCAATGAAGAAATGGGCTGAGTTCAACCATTCTCCAAAGACTCGTGATGACCTGAAGATAACAGAAAGAGGAAGGACAGTTGATCCAAAGTGTGGTGAGACCTGGGGATTCCTGAGCCCATGAACAAGGACACAGCCACAGAGGGCTAGAGCTGAGAGTGAAGCATCCAGCTGATACTTAGCGAGGGGAGATGCACAAGAATACTCAAACTTGCAGATAGTACCCATTTGAATTAGCCTTGATGGCTTGATCGAACTCGACTAGAGGAAGATAAACAATTTTTGATAAATGAAACGAGTATAAATTACTACAGTTTGATGAACTTGATCTATACTTATGGATGTGGTGGTGGTGGTGGTGATGTGCCATGGAGTCGGTTCCGACTCATCATGACCCTGTACAGGGTTTCCGAGGCTGTACACCTTTACGATAGAAGAAAGCCTCATCTTTCTCTCGCAGAACAGCTGATAGTTTCGAACCGCTAACCTTGAGATTCACAACCCAATTCATAACCACTATGCTACCAGAGTTCCTTATGGATGTAGTAGCTCAAAATACCAACTGAGAGGGAAGGGGCATTCACATCAAGTATCAATCCTATCCCCCCTGTATAGAGGGTAGATAGAGACGTGCAACTTAGCCACTGGCTACCTAAAAGGAGGGGACAATAAAGGCACAAAGCGACTGGCTTACAAGTTTTCAAGAGGGAATTTAGTTTAACAGTATACAGGGGAAAATGAGTCATTACTGAATAGTTTTCTTCTTGTCTAGACGGCTCTGGTGAAAAAGAGATGAGGATGAGATTCTTATGATCCAATAATAAGTAACTGTTACCATGACTAATTGTGACTGTAACAACTGTAAAGGTAGAAGTGTTTTAACAAAAATGAGGGAGTAGTTAATATTACAGTACAGAAACAGAGGACCTAGGACCATCAACAAAGAAGAGACAAGCAGAGTGTGTGACCCTATTCAGAGAAGCTGAGTACTCTGGACTCATGAAAAGACAGCGACTGGGTGCTGGCAGCCAGGAGGCAGGCTTGCAGAATGTACCCTTTGGTTGTTTAAATTATTATATATGCCTGAGTGTTTCTGTGTACATCTCCAAACCCTCCGCAAAAAAAAAAAAACAGAACAAAACACAAAACTGGGAATGGATGCAAATATGGTTGAAAGATGATACACAAAGCAGATTATAATCATTGCAACGAAGTGATAGTATAAAGCCGATGTTCGCCCATGTAAACATCATTCAGTTCACAATAAAAACTTAAAAAAAAACTGACTAGAAACACTGTCCAACCTCACAATCATTACTACATTTGAGCCCAATGATGCTGCCACTGTGCCAATCCATCACGTTGGGGGCCTTCCTGTTTTGCTCTGACCCTCCACTCTACCAAAAATGATATCCTTCTCCAGTGACTGATCTTTCCTGACAATATGTCCAATGTATGAGAGACAAAGACTGACCATTCTGGTTTCCAAGAAGCACTCCAGCTATACTTCTTCCAACACCGATCTATTTGTTCTTTTGGAAGTCCATAGTACTTTCAATATTCTCCTCCAGCACCATAACTAAAATGCATCAATTCTTCTATGGTCTTCCTTATTCACTGTCCAACTTTCACATTCATATGACGTTACTGAAAATACCATGGCTTGGGTCGGGCATCTTAGTACTCAAACTGATATCTTTGCTCTTCAACAGTTTTAAGTAGTTTTATGCAGCAGAGTTACCCAATGCAATACATTGTTTGATTTCTTGACTGTTGTTTCCATGAGTGTTGATGGTTGATCTGAGCAAAATGATGTTTTTGACAACTTAAATCTTTTCTCCACTGATATGGATATTTTTATGGGTCCAGTGGTAAGGATTTTTATTTTATGCTGAGGTACAACTCATATTGAAGGCTGTGGTCTTTGATCTTCATCAGTTAAGTATCTTAAGCCCTCATTTTTTTTCAGCAAGCAAGGTTGCATCATCTGCAAATCACAGGCTGTTAATGAGACTTCTTCCAATCCAGATGCCTCATTTTTCTGCATGTAATTCAGCTTCTTGTTTGTTCAGCATACAGATGAGTAAATATGGTGAAAAAATACAACCTGGTGCACACCTCTGCTAATTTTAAATCCATTCAGTGTTCCTTTGTTCTGTTCAAACAACTGCCTCTTGGTCTATGTACAGATTTTTCATAAGCACAATTATGGAATACTCAGACTTCACAATGTTTTCCATAGCTTGTCATGATCCACACAATTGAAAGCTTTTGTGTAGTCAGTAGCACACCGGCAAACATCTTTCTGGTATTCTCTGCTTTCAACTAAGATCTATCTGATGTCAGCAATGATATCCCTTATTCTACAACCTCTTAGGAATCGGGCTTGAATTTCTGGAAGTTCTCTGTCAATGTATGCTTGCAGCCATTTTTGCATTGTTTGGTAAAATTTTACTCGATTAGGACATTAATGATACTGTCTGATGATTTCCAAATTCCTTTGGGATACCACTCTTTGGAATGGACACAAACACAGATCTATTCCAGTCAGCTAGCCAGGTAATTCTCTTCCAAATTTCTTGGCATAGATAAGTTAGTGACTCCAGTGCTGCATCACTTTGTTGAAAGATTCCAATTTGTATTCCAACAGTTTCCGGTGCCTTATTCTTTACAAATGACTTCAATGCACCTTCGATTTTTTTCCCTTCAATATCATCAGATCTACAGCATATGCTACCTCTTGAAATGGTTCAACATTGACCATTTCTTTTTGGTACAGTGATTCTGTGTATCCCTTCCATCTTCTTTTGATGTTTTGTGCATCACTCAATATTTAGCCAACAGAAACGTTCAATACCGCAAGTCAAGGAATGAATTTTTTCTTCAGTACCCTCAGCTTGAGAAATGCTGAGTATGGTCTTCCCTTTTGGTAGTTATAAAATGATGCAATTTGGTAATTTAAAGGATAAGAAGCACAATAGATCAAGGGAATTGGTAATAAATACAGGTATAAACTAATAAGTGCAGGTATAAACTAATATAGCCTTCAAATCACAGTGGTTATTGTTGTTAAGTGCCATCAAGTGCTTCTTCTATACAAATCAGTTACATTTTGTCCTGCAATGAAGAGGCTTTTCTGAGAAAGTTTGTGAAAAAAAATGTGTTATCTTTTTGTTTTGTTTTTTTAATGTTTTATTGTGAATTATGTGATAGTTT
>NW_006408618.1:6587942-6589226 GCF_000296735.1 Chrysochloris asiatica
TCAGTGTCGAGTGTGGTCACCAATTACAGCGTGTATTCCCACTGAGTCTTAGTCTTGGAAGGGGGTAAATGTGTTATCTTTTAACTCCATTTTTCTGTCAACTTTTTGAAGCTCCCTTGTATTTATATGCTCTGGTTGACATACTGAAATTAAATATTCAAACTTTTTATTTTGAAGATAGCACACCTCCTTTGAAAATGAATTATGTTTTTTTCTAGCAGTCCTAGCAGTCACAAAGGTTCCTCTTTATATAAAGATGTAGTCTTTGCTCTTTAGTCACATCACCAGTTGTTAAGTGCTGTCAAGTGGATTCCGACTCATGGAGGTTTCTGCGGCTGTAAGTCTTTATAGAAACAGAAAGCCTCATCTATCTTCCACTGAGTGGCTGGTGAGCTTGAATCACCCACCTTATGGTTCACAGTCCAGTGTTTATCATACAGAGCACTGCCCTCCTTAAAGTAACCAGTAGACAGAGATAATAAGTGAAAACAAATCCCAAGGAAGATGCAGAAGATCTAGAATACTTTGTTATAACTGTTGAGACACAGAGCCCTTATCAGTTTGTTCTGTATGGCACTTCAATTTACTTCTCAAGAAAATGTTTAAGGTCCATAAATGCTGCTTTGCAATGCAAGTAAAAGATTTCTCTTTTAAACTTTATGGTTTACAGTCATTCAGATGTGAAATATATAACTTCAGCTGTGCCTGTTAACGGGGATAATCTATGCTGAGTCCTACTATAGCACCATAGGGTATGCACTCAACCTTAAGGTTGATTTGAACTGCAATTATCGGTGGTTCAAACTCACTAGCTATGCCTTGGAAACCCTATACAACAGAGTCACTATGAGTCAGATCTGACTTGATGGTACTTAACAATATCATTATCTACTTAATAGACTACAGCAGTTTAGTATACACATAATTTTCCATGTACTGGGATATCAAAAAATGTGTGTGGCTAGTTTTTCTGCAATATTCACCTTATTGGATTTGGAAATGAGCCCAAAATAAGGTATGTCTACACTAGGACTATGACCTTGAATTTATCCCACCTGAATTTAGAGATCATCTGAAGAACAGATTTGATACATTAAACACTAAAGACTGAAGACCAGAAGAGTTGTGGGATGACAACAAGAACATCATCGTGAAGAGAGGCAAAAAGTCTTTAAGAAGACAAGAAAGAAGGAAAAGGTCAAAATGGATGTCAGAAGAGACTCTGAAACTTGCTCTGCAGCGTAGAGATGCTAAAGCAAATGGAAGAAATGAGGAGGTCCAAGA
>NW_006408618.1:6590909-6602609 GCF_000296735.1 Chrysochloris asiatica
CGCTATGAGTCAGTTCCAACTCGATGGCACCTGATAACAACAACAACTAGGAATTCAGCACATTCTTCTGCACCTTAATCTTCTGTAAAGAAAAGACTTCATAAAGGAGACAGAAGGCAAATTATAATTTCACATGTAAACAGAAAAGAAAGTTTATATAAAGAAGGTGAAAAATTAAAAATAAAATGCTCAAAAATGGGAAATTTATTAGGAGTCCTGGTGTGGCACTGTAGGATAAGCAGTAGACTGCTAACCACATGGCTGGGCAGCTTCCAAGGAGCATTCTGGCTATACTTCTTTCAACATAGATTTGTCTGTTCTTCTGGCAGTTCTTGGTACTTTTAATATTCTTCTCCAATACCATAACTCAAATGCATCAATTCTTGTACAGTTTTCCTTATTTATTGTCCAGCTTTCACATGCATATCATATTACTGAAAACACCATGGCTTAGGTCAGGTACACCTTAGTCCTCAAACTGACATCTTTGCTCTTCAACACTTTAAAAAGGTCTTGTACAGCAGATTTGCCTGATGCAATATGTTGTTTGATTTCTTGACTGCTGCTTCCATGAGTGTTGATGGTTGATCTTTCACAACTTCAGTCCTCTCTCCAATTATCGAGATGCTACATTCTGGTCCAGTAGTGAGGAATTTTGTTTAATTTACGTTGAAGTGCAAACCATACCAAAGGCTGTTGTCTTTGATCTTCATCAGTACTCCCTCCCTTTCTTACACCACATAATACAACTCTTCTAGTCTACTCTTTGTAGGAACAGGTCTCAGTGTTAAAGTTCCAGGTACAAGTCTGGAAAAAAGGTTAAAAGCTTCAGACTTGGATATAAAGGATCAAAATATATTCAGTATTTTTTGTTATCAGTATTGTACATTCTCTTCTACCTTTAAATGTGCCTGATGTGCAATAGTTCAGAGATCCTCTTTTTACCCACTCCAGAATAATACTAATAAAAAAAATCCTCTAGTTTTCTCTCAGGGTAGAAAAGTGAGTATCAATGGCAGCGAGTGGCAAAGGAATGATCAGCGATTCCAAGTGATTCTTAGACTCTCCAACAACCATCCAGTTCTCAGCCGTTACTATATAAGATACATGGCGCTCCCAAGTCTAGTGTCTTTACTCCATATTATAATATAGTTAGCTCTCAGTTTTTCTCCTATTGCTGGCTTAGCATTTAGCTTTCTCACATCTGTTCATTTATTACCTTTAACCCATTTGTTCATTTATTACCTTTAACCCATTTGCTTTGGTAGCTGTGCGCCATGGAGTCAGTTTGGATACATAGCGACCCTGTACAGGGTTTCCAAGGCTGTAAATCTTTGTGGGAGCAGAACACCTCATCTTTCTCCCGTTGAAGAGGTGGTAGTTTCGAACTGCTGACCTTGTGGTTCGCAGCCCGATTCATAACCACTACACTGCCAGAGCTCCTTCCATTTGCTTTATAGATAACAAAATACTGATGCATTCATTGTCTCTTCTCCCATTTCCTTTCCCTTTTAAAAAAAATCTTCTATCATTTTCATAGACTTTCAAAAGCTGAAAAAAGGTAACTGCATATGTTCAATCCATAATCATTACAAAGAAGTCTCTTTATTATTATTATATGAAAATATTTACTTGATTTAGATATTCACCACTATTACATACACCACGATGGAAACTTCACAAGGGCAGAACCCTTGTCTGTCTTGACTACAACCCTTAACCCAATGCCTAAGCACATAGTATATATTTCAAAAGCATTAGCTATAAGAGTATATGAATCAGTTAATACACAGGAACTCAAAGACACCTACCTTTCCCCACCCAAAAACCTGGTCCATGGATCACATTTTAAGAATCTCTGTTTTAAGGATTTCACCTGGTCAGTTAAAGAAAACTATGGTTAAAACCATAGGAGAAATTTTCCTAACCCTAACCCTACACACACACTAAGAGAGATATTCACTTTGGTCAAGCTGACCTCAGATGCTCTCTTCTCCTACCAACAGGCTCCTGTATCATGCAGGAAGATCCAGATCACAGTGCCTATCAGCAAAGACTTTAAAACTGAAGCTGGGAGAAAACCAATCCTTTTCTTCTTTCATTAAACAATGAAAAAAAATGAAGTGTACATGACTACATTACACACTATGTGACAAAAACTATGAGAAGAAAAAAATCAGAGCTATCCCACTGAGATAAGACACATGTGGCAAAGAAAAAGAATGCCCAACACCACTCCATCCTTAATCTCATTTACTTACAGTCCCTGAAAGAAGCCTTGGTTCTAATCCTAACAAATTTTGTTAGTATGCAGCTCTTACTGTTTGTTTTTTGGGTTTTTTTGGTGATGTACTCATTCACTTTTTCTGCCAATAAGATTATCTTTTTTGTTTTACAAGATCACAGTGGCTATTTGCTTACTGCTTTTAAGAGAACATTTTCAATTCCAATTACTGGGTTCTCTCATATATAAAAATAGAGCATTCCTATGAGAACGTCCTTAAGCCAAAAATGGCATAGAGAGTGAAAAAGCAATTACCATTAATTTTTATGGGGAACTGTTTAAGCCATTTCTAGACCCAAAAAGTAACCTACCAAATAACACATAAAATCTAAAATTTAACACTGACATAGTGTTGTTCACAGACACAGTTTAAAGCTAGAATAGAGCTTAATGCTGTGTCTAGTTCCTGGGAAGCAGCTTAGCAAAGCTACTCTTATTGTTCAGGGTGTGTGTTGTGTTGCCCCCTTTAACAGCTTACTGCAAAACAAATTCTGAATGCTAATTTCGCTTTTTGTTATAAAAGTGAAAAATCTCTCAGCAAAAGCGGGTACGAATGTAGGTCTTTTGTAAAAGTGAACTTTAGAGAAGTGGAGGATTCCCTAATAAAATAAAACTGTACTTTCTTACAATCTCAATAGTCAGCTGATGCTAACATGAGGTTGCTTCAAAAGTTCATTTAATTGTATTTTTCACAAGTTTTTTTTTTAACACTCGCATACAAACTACCATACAAATAAATTATATAATAAGGAACTTGTTTATTCTTTTACTTTATAAAAAAGAGGAATTCCACTAGAAGTGATACGTTGAAGATGGTTCTTTAGATTAAAATGAATGGATCAAGTGACCCTACCCATTTCTGCATCGTTTTTAGTGTGATAAAAATAATTCATATAAAACAAATTTGTTTTAATCTAACTGCCACTTACTGCTTCCAGTTGTTTCTTCTTCTGCACTAGTAATTCCAGCATGAGGTTGACATTGGCCAAATCAAGGTTATCTTGATCAGTTCCCAATAAATCCTGAAATATTTGCCATCTGTGGCCATTCTAAACATGAAAATAAGAAACAGTAACTTTTTTAAAAGACTGTGTTAGAAATTCTAATACAAATGTTTAACTGTTATTTTCTTATATGCTTGTTATAGAGATATCAAAAATGTAATATTATAATCACTACTTCTCTAAATCCCATTGCCTTGCTAAGTATAATTTAAACACTACTTCTCCCTTAACTAAATTTAGGTAATAGATATGAAAGGCATACTCAAGGCAAATGCTAATTTAGAAACTCTAAGAGTGTAAATGCCAGAATGAACTTTATTTCTTTAATCATAGTTTCAACTTTATATATAGTAAGGTATTAATTTAATCTAACTTATCTCTATAAACTAGCCCTGATCCTCTTACTAAAATCACTCAAGAGTTTTCCAAAACACCTGCTTCTAGTTTCACCTTGTCTTATAATTATTCAAACACCATGTAATACAAACTAATTCTGCCTCAATGTAACCCTTTCAGACTGTTCAAAAGATAACTCAAAGTATTTCAGACAATACAGTTTCAAAAGCTCTATATTTGAAAAAAACAATCCTAACAATCTCCTTTAAAATAAACCAATAATATACTAAACTTTGATATCAAATCAATGTTACATCAATAAAAACAACAAAATTAAATTCATTGAAAATAGTAATTAAGAGTTGAACATACGGTGCTACTCACTGAGTGGTCCAACTTGAACCTCTTTTCCTCAAATCTTTGCTTCTGTTTGAGAATGAGCTCATTCACTGAAAATAGCAACAAAACAAAAAACACACATGATTTATATTTTTACTAAATGCATCCATCTAATTATTCAGTTTTGAGGGATTCTATTTAACTTCACAAAGCTCCAAAAGTAAGGATGCTAAGTTAATATTTTATTTCCAACTTTAAAAAGCTAGCTGCTGCTTCTACTACTTACACAGGAGAAGAATTCTGGAAATATGTATATTCTCAACAAAGACAATGAGGTTGTCCCCATGCCTCATGTGGTAAATGGCTAATTATAGAAGGTAGGCACTAAAGATTTTTATTGTTCTTCAATTCATTTGCTGCTGCTGCTGTTAAGTTCTGCCGAGTAGGTTCCAACCCACAGAGACCTGTATAGGATTTCCAAGGAGTGGTGACCTTCCAGTTCAAAATGACCTTGAGGTCAAGCACTTATCTTACTAAAGAATCACACTATGGCTAGTACTTAGTTACCAAAAACCAACAACTCACTGCCCACAAGTCAATTCTAAGACACTGTGCTGTTGTTGTTGTTGTTAAGTGACGTCGAGTAGGTTCCGACCTATAGCGACCCTGCATAGTTTCCAAGGAGTGACTGGTGAGATTGAACCACCGACCTTGCAGTTCAAATGGCTTTGCAGTCTGGCGCATTAACCCACAATGCCACACCAGAACTCCAGGACAGGGTAAAACTCCCTCATAGGGTTTCCAAGATTGCATTATTTACAGAGGAGTCCTGGTATAGTGCTGTAGGATAAGCAACGGACCTCAAGGTTGGTTTGAATTTAAAGATCAGTGGGGTTCAACCACACCAATGGATCCTTGGAAACCGGATACAGGGTTGCTAGGAGTTGGAGCACACGCAATGGCACTTAACAACAACATTCTTTACAGAAGCAACCTGTCACATCTTTAGCCATTAGAGCCGTTGGTGGGTTCGAAGTGCCAACCTTCTGGTTAGTACTGGAAGGCTTTCACCACTGCACCACCACAACTCCTCACTTTTATTTACCTACTCAAAAATCATCCTACACTATTCCTGGATAAATGTTAGACTACCAGAGTAATTTAGCTTTCAGAGAGGTTGCATCCCTTGCCACTCCTGAAGTATGATTCTTGTCTAATCTAAAGCAAGTTACACATTCATTCCCTTGCCAGTAGCTGATGTGGGGATAAGTATGTTTACCTAGTTTTGCCCAATGATAGAGTGCTGTCTCTATTTTAAAAGGAAGAGCAATACTTATCTGGCAGGGGAGATACCATGATCATAAAAAGGAAGGGCAACAGAACAAATTCTCTCCCACCTCCATAAGGAGAACGGTATCTAGAACTGCTTAGAATTGACTTTAGAGAGATAGTCAAAGGATCAAGCCATATGCTAAAGATAGAAGACATGAAAGATGGAAAGGGCTTCATATTCTTGAACTACTGAATTAACTAGTCCTGTAAATTATTTTCATGAGAATCAATACATTTTTCCTTAATATTTAAACCACTTTTAAATGGATTTTTCTGTTTTATACAGACAACATATCCTAACTGACACAAAACAAACTAGTACTAGATAAGTTGCTGTTGTTGTAGGTGTTGTTAAGTGCCATTGAGTTAGTGCCAAAGAGTTTGAACCGCTGACCCTGCAATTCAGCCAACCTTGTAGTGGAGTGCTCATCCTCCAGCACCACTCTAGATAAGGTAGGCACTTTATTTTCACACATTATTCTATTGATTATTCTTTCCATTTTGCACATAAAGAAGTTTTAGGACAGAGAGCATAAGGAACTTATTAATGGTGACATACAAAACCAGACAAAGGGGGACAGAAACCCAACTCAATATTTAACATATGCCGGGCAGATACCAGACACACATTATGTATTCACACTTCACTGTAAAGATTGATAAGACTAAATTTAAGAGCTCAGACAGCTCACACTAGCAAAGACAAGCACATATATGATAAATTAAACTTACAGTGTGATTATCAATGATATAATTGAAGTAAACTTACAAAGAACATAGAGTAGGGATCAATAAAAATTGAACTACATGGTTTCAAGGAATATTTCAGTTAACTGGCCTAATATGTATAGCGGAGTCCTGGTGTGGCACTGTGGGTTAATACGACAGACTGCAAATTCATTTGAACTGCTAAGGCGGTGGTTTCAAGCTCACCAGCTGTTCCTCGGAAACCCTATACAGGGTCGTTATGGGTCAGAATCGACTTGATGGCACTTAACAACAGCAACAACTATGTATAGTGTTTCTTTTCTATCTCCTAGTTGTTTGTATGTTGTTGTTGTTGTATGCCGTGGAGTCGGTTATGACTCATAGCGACCCTGTACAGGGTTTCCAAGGCTGTAAATCTTTACGGGAACAGAAAGCCTCATCTTTCTCCAGTGGAACAGCTGGTAGTTTTGAAGTGCTGACCCTGAGATTAGCAGCCAATTCTTAACCACTACCCTACCAGAGCTCCTTAGTAGTTTGTATTGTTGTTGTTGTTGTTAAGTGCCGTCGAAGTCGGTTCCGACCCATAGCGACCCTGTACAGGGTTTCCGAGGGTGTAAATCTTTACGGGAGTAGAAAGCCTCATCTTTCTCCCGCGGAGCAGCTGGTAATTTCGAACCACTGACCTTAAGGTTCGCAGCCCGATTCGTAACCACTACGCTACCAGAGCTCCTTAGTAGTTTGTATAGTGCCTGGGAATTAAAAGCTTGTAACAAGATGCAATAATTTGTCTCTATTTATCTGGAGAAACAGAGGCAAAAAGAGAGTCAGGAACAGAAAGAAGAAGTGGAATGTGTGGCTAACTGCCTCCATGAACTGCTTCATTTTCCAGGAAACCAGAAAAACAGGATGGTGCCTAACTACCTTCAATAATACTGATAACATTATATACAAGAATCCTAATGGAAAATACAAATATATAGAATGGAATTTTAAATTCCCACGGAATTCAGACTTTATGGAACCATGCAAGTTAGATAAACCCCCAAAACTAGTGCCAAGACAATCTTTAAATCTTAAATTAAAAATATTCCCTGAAGTATTCTTAAAACTAAACAAGACATGATGCTCCTTTAAGAACTATCTATATAGGATCAAAAATACAACAAGAACTCAAATTAAATAGGAACCTAGGAGGCAGTAAGTTTATGCTAATGTGGGCGGAGCAATTCAGTAAAGGGTAAGAATGGTTGTGCATTTTGAAGAACGTAAACAATGTCACAGAAATGTACACGTAGAAATTGTTAATCAGTGTATATTCTGATGTGTATATTTGATAGTACCAATAAAAATAAAATTTTGAAAACAAGAAAGCAAACAAACTAAAAGAAAAAGGCAATAGGGTCAATATTCACAATCCAAAGTCACTAATTTAGAGGGAAACCCTTAGAAAAATATAGTGATACAAACAAGAAAAGCAAAATAATTCAATTTTGTTTAACTGGAAATTTCATATTACAAAGCAGTGTTTCTGCAATTAGCAATAACAATAGCTATTCTCTTATTTACACTATAGTAAGTCTTACTCACCAATTTACCTCTGGTATAGTATCTGACATACAACAGACAACCAGTATTTTCTGAATGAATGAATAAATTAAACTTCGAAGATGTATTCTTGGATTTCTAATCTAGTCTCTTCTAGCTAACATTTTATTTGCAATCAAGATAAACATTTACTTGAAACCATAATCAATCAATTCTCAAATCTAAACCAGAAGAATTATCTATACCTTTGCTAGTTATAATTCTGTTGCCTTATAACATTCACATTACTAAGAACGAACTAGACATTCCTACTGTTAAATCATCTATTCCAGTAATTACCTTTTTAGAGGCAGAATAGCATGATCAAAGCACAGACTCTATAGCTACGTTTTCTTTCTAGAGAGACTTTACACTTTACAAACCTGTTACCTTTTACATTAATAAGGAAGAGGGTCATTCATTAGGGCAATAAAAAAAATTTAATTTATGTATTTCATTGGGAGAGACCACAAAAACTAGAGACACAGTTAGTGAGAAATCCCTCAAAAAAAAGAGATAGAGACGGGAGAAAAAGACAAAATCAAAACATCTCTTCTAATAAAAAAATATGACTCAAGCAATTAGAAAATCAAATTCTTTGCTTTTGCCAAAATTGAAGAAACCAGACTAGTTCATTAATAAGTCTTTTTTTTTTTTTTTAGTGAATTAACTTAGGAGCTCAAAACATTGAGGTTGCTGTAGCAAAACTCCTTCTATGCCCATCAATTTATGCATGTAAACAAGATTACTCAATGTATATATGTATACTTTAAATATATTCTTATACTGTAACAATGTGAAGGATGCAACTTTTCTTCCCTGGCTGCCTAAGGACCATCATGAACAACATGGTAACTATCTCAACAAGGAAGCTTATGAACAATTGAGTATTTCAGCGGAAACATGGTCATCAATTTCCTGTGAAAGGCAAAATTACTTATATAAATTCAGGAAAACCTAAAGTGTACAAGACATGCACCATGAATCTTTGTATAAGGATTTTGAACCCATTTTGCCTTTGGCATGACTTACTTGTCCTTGGGTTATGCAAAGAGTAATGAACCCACCAACTTGCAAAATATGGACTGTATAAGAAGTAAAAAGATCTCAAGAAGACAGCAAAAGGTACTCATGAACAGAATGAGGATGGTAAGTAGGACGACAAAGGCCAGCACTGGTGCCAAAACAAAGAAGGAGCAGAGATTCTACAGTGACATGATCTGCAGTGATTGTGCAAAGTTTTGTCACAGAGTTAATAAACTATTTTTTTAAATTTTGTCAGTAAAAAAGAATACAAATAAAGCAATAATCATCGATGGCACTTGATCTACTGGAAGGGGAGAACACTATCCATATCCACCTCATTGAGAGACATATTTACAGTAACATTTTATGTCAAATGCTTTAAAATTTTTATATTGGTTTGATCAACTATACACTAACAGAAATTATAATAACAATCCAAACAAAATATTGAATACTTGTGTTGCTGTTGTAAGGTGCCGTAAAGTTGGTTCTGACCCATAGCGATCTTAAAAGTAGAGCAGAATGAAACACTCAGAATTGCTGCTACAGTTGGGAGTGAGCTCATTGTTGCTACCACTATGCCAGTCCATCTCATTGGGGTTCTCACATTTTTTTTTGTTGACTCTATATAATACTTACCAAGGAGTCCTGGTGTGGCACTGTGGGTTAATGTGCTGGACTGCAAAGTCAGTATGAACCACAAGGTCGGAGGTTCAAGCTCACCAGCTACTTCTTGGAACCTTATATAGGGTCACTATGAGTCAGAACTGACTTGATGGCGCTTAACAACAACAACATACTTTACTAAGCATGATGTCCTTCTCCAGGGACTGGTCCTTCCTGATAATAGGTCTAAAGTATGAGACACGAAGTCTGACCATCTGGCTTCTAAGGAGAATTCTGGCTGTACTTCTTCCAACACAGATTATCTGTTGTGCTGGCACTCCATGGTACTTTTAATATTCTCCTCCAGCACTATAACTCAAATGCATTAATTCTGCTACAGTCTTCACTATTCACTATCCAACTTTCACGTGCATATGAAGCTACTAAAAATACCAGCTACTGAAAATAAGGTCAGGCACACCTTAATCCTCAAATTGACATCTTTGCTCTTGAACATTTTAAAAAGATCTTATGCAGCATATTTGCCTAATGCAATAAGTTGTTTGATTTCTTGACTGTTGCTTCCATGAGGGTTGACGGTTGACTTGAGCAAAATGAAGTCTCTGACAACTTCAAGCTTTTCTCCATTTATCTTGATGTTATTTATTAATGCGGTGGTGAGGATTTTTGTTTTCTTTACAATGAGATGCAACCCATACCAAAGGCTGTGGTCTTTAATCTTCATCAGTAAGTATTTTCAGTCCTTTTCACTTTCAGCAAGGTTGCATCATCTGCATATCGCAGGTAGTTAATTAATCCTAATGCTACATTCAACCTCATGTAATCTAGCTTCTCACATTATTTGCTGCCTGGTAGTGTTGTGGGTTAAGAAAGTTGGGCTGCGAATTGCAGGGTCAGCAGTTCAAACTTACCAGCTGCTTCACAGGAGAAAAATGAGGCTTTTGGCTCCCATAAAGGTTTACGGCCTTGGAAACCCTAGACAGGGTCACTATAAGTAGGAACCAAATCCAAGGCACACCACCACCACCACCACCACCACCACCACAAATTAAATAAGTATGGTGAAAGAATACAACCCTGGTGCACAATGATTTTAAACCATTCAGTGTCCCCTTGCTCTGTTTTAGCAACTACCTGTTTGTCTACGTACAGGCTCCTCATGAGCACAATTAAGTATTCTGGAATACTCATTCTCTGCAATGTTGTCTGCTACCTTGCTATGATCCACACAGTCGAAATATTTCCATAATCAATAAAGCATTAGTGAAGTGCTTTAATGCTGGTATTGATCAAACATGCACTCATGATGCATTGTTAATTGCTGGCGATTGAAATGCAAAAGTCAGAAACCAAGAAGAAAGATCAACTGGAAATGATGGCTTTGGTGATGGAAACAATGCTGTAAATCACATGATAGAATTTTGCAGGACCAACAAATTCTTCATTGCAAATACCTTTTTTTAAAACAACATAAATGGCATTCAGAAGTAATACACAGGAATCAAAGAGACTACATCTGTGGGAAAAAGACAATGGAAAAGTTCAATATCATCAGCCAAAATAAGGCCAGAGATCAAGTGTGGAACAGATACCAACTGTTCTTAAGCAAGTTCAGGCTGACCTAAAGAAAATTAAAACAAGGCTGCAAGAACCAAAATATAACCTTGACCATATCCCGCACGAACTTTGAGACCATCTCAAGAACACATTTGATAAAAATTAGACACTAATGACTGAATATCTCAGT
The DNA here is from genome assembly GCF_000296735.1 of Chrysochloris asiatica. NCBI lineage: Eukaryota > Metazoa > Chordata > Mammalia > Afrosoricida > Chrysochloridae > Chrysochloris > Chrysochloris asiatica. The sequence goes on from NW_006408618.1 coordinate 6,601,897, forward strand.
GGGATAAAGAAAAAAGGTCATCAAAAAAGACAGGAAAGAAAGAAAAGACCAAAGGATGGCATTAGAGATTCTGATTCTGAATCTTGCCCCTTGCAAAGAGAAGCAAAATCAACGGGAAGAAATGAATAAGCAAAAGAGCTAAACAGAAAACTTCTAAGGACAGCTGGGGAAGACAGTCAATATTATAATGAAATGTGCAAAGACATGCTCAGCATTTCTCAACTTAAAGAACTGAAGAAAAAATTCGAGCCTTAGGTTGCAATATTGAAGGATTCTATAGACCCATGAAGCATCAAGAGAAGATGGAAGATGCATGATCAAGTGGGATTCATATCAGGGATGCAAGGATGGTTCAACATTAGAAAAACAATCAACATCATCCACCATATAAATAAGAAAAAAGAAAAGAACCACATGATCATATCGATTGATGCAGAAAAGGCATTTGACAAAATCTAACATCCATTCCTGATAAAAACACTCATCAAAATAGGAATTGAAGGGAAATTCCTCAGCATAATCAAGAGCATATGTACAAAACCAACAGCCTATATTACTCTCAATGGAGAGAAACTGAAAGGCTTCCCTCTGCGAACAGGAACCAGACAAGGATGGCTTTGTCACCACTCCTATTCAATATTGTGCTGGAAGTCTTAGCAAGAGCTATACGGCAAGACAGGGAAATTAAAGGCATCCAAATTGGCAAAGAGGAA
>NW_006408618.1:6606050-6635912 GCF_000296735.1 Chrysochloris asiatica
GGGTATGGGGGAAGGATTGCATGGAGGGGATTGTAACCATGGCAATGAGACAATATATGATAGAATGAATGTAAAACTAATGTTCTCCCATGTAAACTATCACATAATTCACAATAAAACATTTAAGAAAAAAAAAAAAGAGAGAAGATGGAAGATGTATAACGAACGAATCATTGTACCAAAAAGAATTGGTCAATGCTCAAACATTTCAAGCTGAAAAAACTGAAGAAAACTTATGCCTCAATTTGCATACTGAAGGACAATATATTGAATAATGCATGAAACATAAAAAGATGATGAAAGGAATACGGTCACTGTTTAAAGATCAATCAGAACCGACTCAACTACACCTAACAATTGTGATTTCACATATTCTTTGGATACATTTATTTGAGAAATAGGTACTTACATATATAGGTAATGTATGGGATTGCTTTATAAATTAAATAGCACTACACTTTTCACATTCTTTTCATGCTAGTATATAGTATTGCTGCCTTACTAGTCAGAAACTCAGGCAACAGTAATTACAACCTTAAAGACTAATTAAGAAACGATGCCTTAATAACCGGTTGAAAGTAGAGCTGATGATCTTGTCTGTTAACCTTCACTCACTTCACAATAAAAAGTTAAAAGAGAGAGAGAGAGAAAGAAATGATGCCTAAACATTTTAGTAACTATCAGAAACTTCAAAACAGTAGATTCTTTTCTACAATGAACTATTCCAAAAGTTGTACCAGATAAGAAAGGACAACAAAGTGATTCTAAAGCCACATTGCAGCAGCAATCTACAGTTGCCAGCTGAAAGACAAAGGATACTGCTCTACAGGGCTTGGTTTCATTTTTACCTACCCTCGCGCCCATAAAATCCAGTCTTTTGGGGCACCATACCACCATAACCTCCATCTCCAAATTTGTTATAAGACTTTATCTACCTAGAAGAACTTGTCATTCCAGCATAAAATTGACAAAAATATTTCCTTCAGCACTCCTTCCTGCCAAGCAACCACCCTTGCTTTTCCTTTATGAAATATACTGAATTATAGTGAAAAGTGAAAGAGAAAAAGGACTACAGTCAATGTAATTTTAGAGCAGAGGCAAAACTAAAGACTATAACTGAAAAGGTTCAAACGCATGATTATTAACCATCACTTGAATTAAGCAAAATCAAACTGAAACTACAGCACTGGCAGGTTCTAAATATAATGCAAGTAGACTTCACACAACCTCTCTGAGTGTGTTACTCATTAAAATGAAGAATCAAGCTTTTTGATATGCATACCCAATAATACTTTGCTCCATACCTAAAAATATATCAAACTTAATCTTTGACTTATTATTCATTTATAAAATAACCCAAAAGTTTCCCACAATATCGTAAGTTTTTTAACATGTAGAATATTTTATATATATAACTGGCTTCTGATTAGATATTATTTCCAACTATTTACACCTAAAAAAAATCAAGCCCATTGCCATCAAGTTGATTCTGATTCAGAGACTCTATAAGACAAAGAACTACTTCAGAGGGTTTCTGAGATTAAATCTTTAAGGGAACAGACAGCCCATCTTTATTCCATGGAGTAGCTGGTGGGTTTGAACTACTGACCTTAGAGTTAGCAACTCAATGCTTAGCCCACTGAATTCCTTAGTTACACTTCAGGGTTCCCATTCATTTCTTCTTCAGTTCTTATACCTTTCCTCTGTCAAGTTCTATATTCATGTGTTCTTATTTTCAGTTGCTTCCCCAGGTAATACACAGACTATCTTCCCCCATCAAGAATCCTCATACTGAAGTCTTATTTTTTTTCTTTTTCTTTTCTCATCTTCAATATTCCTCAAACATATATTTTTCCTCCCTATTAACCCTTTCCTTTTTTCATTTCATTTCTGTCCCAGAAGCAACAGAAATGCGTAACACTGCACAGAAAGATGTGTTCTGGACCTCTGACATTCTCATTTATCCTCACATTCTTTCCCGCCATCTATGCAAGAACCTCAAGGTATGGCACTGGACTGCAAACCAGAAGATCGGCAGTTCAAACAGACCAGATGCTCCCGGAAAACCCTATATAGGATCACTATGAGTCAGAACTGACTGGATGGCACTTAACAACAACATACAAGAAAATCTAAAAGTTGTGACCACGTTTTTAATCAAATTTTAAAAAGTACTGATAACATATGGTATGGAATCTAAGACACAACTCAACAAAAATTGAGGAAAGCACCTTGGAGAATAGGAAAGAAAGAGCTGCTAACCTCTCTGAAAAAGTGAACTTTGGGGAATAATAGACAGGTGTTTACAAAATAAAAATCATTCCAAACACTCACCCAAGAAATTAGGATACAGATGGTCAATATTGTCCACAACATAGTTACACTTGGGACATCTATTATTGTCCTCCAAACTTTGATGAATACACTTGTAGCTATTAGGAAAGGAAAAACAAAACAAGTATAATTAAATCAATGATAAATCAATAAACTGGTCACAAAATAATGCTTATTAGTCTTTATTCCTTACTAAGCTTATTTCAGCTGATACTTTTACATCATAAATAAAACATGTGGGGCATTTATTTTAGATTAATATCAAGGAAAAGTTATTATAAAATAAACTCAATTATCAGGCCTACCAAATATTAAAAAAAATTAATATATTGAACAAATTTTAGGTTTATGTAATTCAAATTGTCCAAATGCTGGTGGGTTAGTTAAAAGACTACTAATATAATTTCTTTAGTGAACAAATCTAAATTTACAAGAAAAACAAGGAAAAGTTTTTTTGTTTTGTTTTGTTTTTTAACGGCAAAGATCAATCAATAAACATGAAAAACATCATCTACACTGTCATTGTTGTTTAGTGTTTTTGAGCTGGTTCCGACTAATAGCAACCCTGTATAGGGTTTCCAAGGAGCAGCTGGTTAAGTATGAACTGCCAAACTTTCAGTCCAGTGCATTAACCTGCAGCATCACACCAGGTCCTGCATCATCTACACTAGCAATTAAAAATGAATTTAAAATTAAGGACTAGCTTTTATCAATTAAGGAACCCTGATGACACAGTGGATTAAGTGCTGAGCTGCTAACCAAAATGGGGTCCAAATCCACCAGTTACTCCATGGGAGAAAATGGAGCAGTCAGCTAGCTTCCTTAAGATTTACAGCTTCGGAAACCCTCTAAGAACAAGTTCTACCATTCTATATGGACTAATAAGAGTTAGAATTGATTTAACAACAGTGGATTTTACCAATTGGGATGGAAAAAGTAAAAAACAAAGTCAAAATTAGTATTACATGTGGATACAGATAATCTCATGTACTACTGGAGGAAATACAATGGGCACAGCTATTTGGGAAGGTAAGCTACAAGTAAAACTTTGAGGTTGTGCAACTTCTCTCACCTAGTGAGATTACTTTTAGGAATTTATCTTACGGAAATAAGCAGAGATGTATACGTAACAAGAATGGTAATAGTAGGGTTATCTGTAAACAGCAAAATAAATTAGACACAGTCTAAGCATTAGAAGGAATCCTGGTGTGGCACTGTGGGTTAATGCATATTGTGTTAGGCAAATCTGCTGCACAAGACCTTTTTAAAGTGTTGAAAAGAGCAAAGATGACAGCTTGAGGACTAAGTTGCGCCTGACCCAAGCCATGGTATTTCCAGTAACCTCATACACATGCGAAAGCTGGACAGTAAATAAGGAAGACTGTAGAAGAATTGATGTTTTTGAGTTACGGTGTTGGAGGAGAATATTGAAAGTGCCATAGGCTGCCAAAAGAACCAATAGATCTGTTTTGGAAGAAGTGCAGCCAGAGTGCTCCTTGGAGGCCAAGATGGCCAAACTTCGTCTCTCATTCTTCGGACATATTGTCAGGAGGAAGCAGTTGCTAGAGAAGGATATCATGTTTGGTAAGGTGGAGGGTCGGAGAAAAAGAGGAAGACTCTCAACGAGATGGAATGGCCAAGTGGCAGTATCAGTGGACTCAAGTGTGGCAACAGTAGTGAGGTTGGCCCAGGATCGGGCAGTGTCTCCTTCTGCTGTGCATAATGTTGCTATGAGCCGGTACCAACTCGATGGCACCTAACAACACCACCACCGCCACCTAATAAATTTATCTTCCCTCCTCCCCTATCAAGTAAAAAAACTACATTCATTAGATTTGACTGCTCTAGTTATTTACTCTTTGAAATTTTTTAAAACAAATCTTACATTTGGTACTGTTACGTAAAATGGAGGAAACTACAGAAAATCAGAGGTCTAACAGTGTAATGCATTTTTTAATGTCTCTTCTAGTTGGTCTGTAACTTCCATCAAGCAACATTTTGCCCTGATGGATCTGGGTAAGAGAAGGTGAGAAAAGAGGCTGATAGGATTATATTCAGTTGTGAGTGGTTAGCAAGTTCACTGTGATTGCAAAATCTTTGAAATCTCTTATGTATAAAATGAGCCATCTCAGACATGTGAGGGGGAATCAAAGAGGAACAAGGAGTAGAGTGTGTCTTTTGGATGTCCAAGATCCCTGCACATCGAACTTCTTAAACCCAAGGACACAAAGCTGTGACACCAGAGGAGTGGCAGAAGAGCAGCAGCAGAACCAAGAGCTAGAGTACAAGACACAGCAGTGGGCTTCCTAGCCCATGGAACAAGTAAAACTAAGTGGCTTCTGGGGCAAAAGGCTTGCTTGCAGAGTGTGATGCCTCCAGGAACTTAGCTGGAGGGAGGTAGGTTTGCTGACCCACAGAAATATTAAGCTGAGTGTCTTCAAGCTGCAGACTCTTGTGGAGTGGTAAGCTTTTAAAAGCAGCCCTAAAAGAGCTTTACAACATTGATTGGGCAAAGAGGCCTGCCTGTGGGCATGGTTGAGGAGACGCATCCTGACTGAACAAACTATGCCCTGAGCATTTTCTGCACTGTAAACTACAAAGTTAACTAATAAGCCCCATAACTGTTAAGCATTGTCTCTGAGTTGTGTGGGCCACTGAAATGAATTATCGACCCCACCATGAGTAGATAGTGCTGTGGGACGGATGGATGTGCCACATTTTTCTCCAAACTCTGGCACAGCACACACAGCATGTCTACTTACCAATTCAATCAGTACTTTATTACACTTTACAATAAAGTGAAGCAAGATTACAGAACTGTTTCAGTAGCCTCTTCAGAGCCTTTTAAAAAATGCTACAGTAGATTTATAAATTAGAAGACAAGTAGGAAAAATAAAAACCCATGCTTACAATCTCCTTAGCATTTTTCATACTTTTCAAATATCTGTAAGAAGAATGAGGAGGTGAAGGAGTAAGAAGATGATGGGAGAGAGAAAGGGTACAGAGAGAAGGAGAGAGAATAGAAGAGAGGTTAAGTGACAAAGGTCAAGACAGAGTCAAAATTAGAATTCTGGTCTCTTAACTTCAAGAACTTGCTTTTTTAGCTCTAGATCAGTTGTGTCCAACTGAGGACAATTTTGTACCCTAAGTGACATTTAACAGTATCTGCAGGGGGTGGCAGGGACACTACAGGTAGAGGCCAGGAATGCTGTTAAACGACACACAATGCCCATGACAGCAGCCCACAACCAAGAATTCTCTGGACTAATATTATCAGCAGTACTGAGGTTAAGAAACTCTGCTCTAGGGCAATTGATTTTCTGAAAAAATCAAAACTCAAAATCTTTGAAACAAACATATGGTTTCCTGTGGAATGCTAAGACACTGAATCACTCTGTGAATCAAAGAAAATACAAATGCTAAGCAATTAGCCTGAAAAGACCACACCCATACATATAAGTCAGTCTAAAAGCAAGATCTGCATGACCAGAATTTCAGAAGGAATATACAACAGAAAGTGATTCATACATAAATTAAAATAATGCCAAGGCACTGATATACCAATAAATAAAAATAATATTGTTTTGAAAAACTAACTAAATGACGCTAAAAAACTATACAATCACTCCTTACCAATGATATCCTCTAAGACAGTAGGAGAGAGGAGACATCTACATTTCATAATACATCTTTCTGTACAATAAGTTACTCTTTCAACTATGAGCATGCATTGCCTTTATCCTTTTAACTTTTTTTTTTTTTTTTTAGTAAAGAAAGTAAATAATGCAAGCTAATAAAGCTATTTAATTCCAAATTTCTTTTTAAATGACTGGCAGATTTGTTATACTTACAATGAAGCAACTAGCTTCAGATCAAACTAAAGGACTTTCAAAATGGTATTAACACCCACGGTGGTTCAAGCTCACCAGTCGCTCCTTGGAAACCCTATACAGGGTAGCTATGGGTCGGAACCAACTTAATGGCACTTAAAAACAACAACTCTTTACAACTAAGGAATGTCAATCTGCTAGATACCATTCCAAATATCAATATAAAATTATGGGTCTAACTTCAACATGAATTATAAATGTAAGGGCTAGGAGAAACAATTATAATAACTAAGGCAAAAGTAATAAGCCAAGAAAATAGGCAAATGATTTATGAAGATGACTAATCACAGTCAAAATAGGTATTTTATAAAAGGAATTAAAAGCAAGAAATTAATGTGACTAACATAATCTAAAAATAACACTGAACAAAGTGTTAAAGAAGAGAGCATAAACTTCTTAATTCTCTATACCCTTTACCCGAGTCTTCCAGTCTGTTCTACAGAGCTACCCATATAGCCCCACGGATGAGTGAATACTGGTTGCCCAGATCCCCCAATGATAGTAACCACATTCAGATGTAATTTTCTAAACTAGTCATCAAAGCTCTTAGCTAACAATTTATAAAGTGAAAACTTTAAAAATTCATTTGTAAGGTCTACTCTGGTAGCGTAGTGGTTACGAATCGGGCTGCGAACCTTAAGGTCAGCAGTTCGAAACTACCAGCCGCTCCGCGGGAGAAAGATAAGGCTTTCTACTCCCGTAAAGATTTACACCCTTGGAAACCCTGTACAGGGTCGCTATGGGTCGGAACCGACTCGACGGCACTTCACAACAACAACAACATGGTAAACCTAAGTATTTTACAGAAATTCTGCAGCAACCAAAAGCTTACTGCTATCAAATCTGTGAAATCAAGAAAATATTATGGATACAAGAGAGCCAAAATTAGTTTAGAAAACAACTTCTCATTGGCTATTTGTCCATTAAAAACTGCCCAAAGACTATTATTTCACTGAATAAAATCATCTTACCAAAAGCTGTGGCCACATTTCGTCATGTATGCTTCTTCAATCATATCAAAGCAGATAGGGCTAAAAAGAAAACACAAGAATAAAATTGATATATTTTTATTAAGCAGAATCATTACAAATTGGAAAAGGCTGGTAAAAATAACAACAAAATCATACTTCACAGCACAATTATAAATTAACTCATCAAATATTCTGTCAATGAGATGATGTTTCAATTTAGCTAAACTTTAGGCAAAATGACAATTTATTCAAGCTCCAAAGTGAGTTAATAAATGGCCCCAATATCTTCTTAGCTCAACTTGTAAGTTTTAAAAGTGCAATGAAATCACATAATCCTTAGCAAAATTCTACCATCTTCTACCACCATCTCTGTTGTTAAGTGCCATAGAGTCATTTCCAACTCATACAGACCCTGTAATAGGGTTTCCAAGAAGCAGCTTGTGATTAAACTGCCAATCTTGCAGTTCAAACTGACCCTGCACTCCAGTACTTATCCTCCAGTCCCACACCATGATTCTAACACCATCTAGTCAAATGCCAATCTAATTGTTCTCTTTTCTTTCCTACCTCAATAAAAATGAATTCTAAGTGATGAATTTCAATTACAATTTTGATAAGTACTCCAAAGTAATGATGATGGTGATGATGATGATGATGTTGCTTTTAAGTGTCACTGAGTCAGTTTCGACTTACAAGGACCCTGTTTCTGAGAAGCAGCTGATGGGTTTGAACTGCCAACCTTGTAGTAAATTAATAATTAAACAGTAAACAACAGGAAGGAGCTTCAAAAAATTCATGGAGAAACTTCATTATACCTTTTAATCCCACCTTTCCATGGACTTTTTAGAGTTCCCTTATGTGTACACAGTGAAGTTGCTGTTAATAAGTGCTGTTGAGTGGGTTCTGACCCATAGCAACCATGTATAGGGTTTGCTAGAAGCAACTGGTGAGCTTGAACCACCAACCTTGTAGTTCAAACCAGATTTGCAGTTCAGCGCATTAATCCATAGCACCATACCAGGATTACCTAGTAAGGCAGGTATCTATTATTATGCTATTTTATAGGTGAGGAAACTAAGGCACAAAGCTTTAAAGTTACACAGTGAGGAAGTAACAGAGCCAGGATTCAAATTCAGTTCCCTGTTTTTAGCCACTATAATGTACTGCTTCCTAAAACTGAGTTAAACATCAATCCCAACCCTCTTATCCCTTGATTTCCCACAAAGGCTTTAAAGCAAAATAGTCATGGTTCCAGCCCTCTGTGTAGCTAGGATTGGCCATAAGACATAGTTCTGAACGATGAAATGGTAACCATCAGTTCTTAGGTGTACACTGTCTGCCAGAACAAACATGCAATAAAGTCTTATAAAAAGAGATTTCCCTTTATCCTTCCTCTTTTTCCCTTCCTGAAAGTCCCATGCAGTGCCTAGTACCTATCAGTCATCTTGTAACTATGAACACAAAAACTATAAGCTAAGAACATTATCATTACATTAGAATGTGAGACTATAAAGTATGTGTGAATTATGCTATAACAGATGACCACAACACAATGAAAGAGGAAAAAGTATTATTAACACTGGATGCAATGTAACTCATAATAAAGACAATTGCAATCTGAGGGTTGGAGGGTGGACAAAGTCAAAGTAACTAACCAACAAATTCAATGAACATGTTAGGAATGCTTTAATACAGTACAATAAAAAAAGAAATACAATACAAAAAAAAATACAATTAAAAAAAAGATATTTAAATGTTTGAGGGTCTTGAATTATGTCATTGCTAATAAGAAAAAGGCACCCCTCCCCCCTTTAAATTAGATGTAGTACCACATCTGGTAGCGTAGTGGTTACAAATCAGGCTGCTAATCTCACAGTCAGCAGCTCGAAACTACCAACTGTTCCGCAGGAGAAAGATAATGCTTTCTGCTACTATAAAGATTTACAGTGTTGGAAACCCTGTACAAGGTGGCTATGAGTCGGAACTGACTTCACAGCCATAACAACACCACCACCACAATCAGATGACTTGGTGAGGTAACTGGGCCTTTTAAACTGGAAATAGGAACTTTGTCTCACACTTCCCTCCCTAAGAGGGCACAAAATGTAGTGAGTCGGATTTCAGGTTCAAGAAGATGAGTGCACACAACTGTACATCCTGCACAACAGCATATATGACCTTAGATGCCAAGTCCATACAATTATTTGCCCAGATTATACAGGGGGGAAAATGTTTGGCACATGTCCAGGTCACAGTTAACAGCAGACTCCCCATAAACACTTCTCTACTCTCCCTTCTGAAACCTATTAAAATAGTACATTAAGGAGTTTTAAAAACATATTTTTGTGACTACCACAATGAAGAGAACAGAACTACTAGTGACACAGGTATTACAACAGATTCTCATAGGAAGAAAAGCAGATACCGAAAAGGGAATGAATGAATCAAGGTAAAGAAAATGACTTGACTTTGTTACTACTGTTGTTAAAGTGCCATGGAGTTGGTGCCTACTCACCACAACCCTGTATAGGGTTTCCGAGGAGCAGTTGGTGAGCTTGAACCACCAACCTTGAGGTTCAAACTGAACTTGCAGTCCAGCACATTAACTCACAGTGCCACACCAGGACTCCACAGAGAAAGCCATAGACCAGAATAAAGAAACATGGTGCTGTTGTAAGTGCCACAGAGTCAGTTCCAACTCATAGTGACCCTATATAAGTTTCCGAGAAGCAGCTAGCAGATTTGAACTGCCAACATCGAGGTTCAAACCGATCCTGCAATTCAGTGCTTATCCTACATTGCCACACAAAAACTCCAAAATAAATATGGAAAGGGATAAAACCAAAAAGGATGTCAGTCTGACCTATATAACCCTGGTGGTGGTGTTGATTATATGTCATGTTATTCATTCCGACTCATAGCGACCCTGTACAGTGTCTTCTGATATGGCACTCTGGGTCAATGCATTGGACTGCAAGGTCAGTTTAAACTGCAAGGTCGACAGTTCCAGGTCACCAGCTGCTTCTCAGAAATCCTATACAGGGTCACTATGGGTCAGAACCTACTCAATGGCATATAACAACAAAACAACAATAGGTTCAATCTTTATGGGATCAAAAAGCCTCATCTTTCTCCAGTGGAACCACTGGTAGTTTTTGAACTGCTGACCATGAGATTAGCAGCCTGACTTGTAACCAGCATGCTACCAGAACTCCTTCTATATAACCCTACAGAGGGTCAATTTTGAAAAAAATGAGAAAAGGCAGAACTGAAATATGGACTGAAAATGGGAATGATTAATTGGAAGCCAGAATATAACCAGGGCAGTACACCTGTGTTCAGTAAAAAGTTAATGTGCTTGTCTGCTAACCAAAAAGTTGGAGGTTTGTTCAAGTCCACTTAGGAAGAAAGGCCTGGTAATCTACTTCCAAAAGACCAGCCACTGAAAACTCTATGGAACACAGTTACATACTAAAACACAGGGGTTGCTATAAGGAAGAACCAACACAGAAGCAACTGGTTTAGTAGTTTAGCTATTTCAAGTGTGATCCATGAATCTGCATAAAGTTCAAGAATTTTGTTGCAAGTTATTAAAGAAATATGAACAGAAACTGAAAGCTTAGAACTTTCAACTTCTATTGAAATTTGACAGATTGCTGTTTAACCTAATTTTTAAAACTTGGGCTCATTATATTATGTGCCTTTTTATTATACATTTTAATTACATTTTTCTAAATTATCAATCTATAACTGAAACAAAAAACAAAAAACAACCATTTTTCTCATAGATAGTTTGAGCAGCTCTGGAACTGAGGACCCTAATTTTACCCTGCCTTTTAAGAACAAACTGCAGTACCTCCTAATCCCCACAGTAGTGTTGAAAGAAAGACAAATCTTCATATATCAAATTAAATTCAAGCAATAAACCAATAAAAGTAATATCAACAGATTATTTATTGAACTGGAGACAATACGGTATAGAATTCAATAGTACAAATAGTCAAGTCAGAATGTCTGTGTTAAATTCTAGTTCTTTTACTTACTAATTATATAATCTTGGCCATTTCTTTAATCTCCCTGTGCCTCAATTTGCACATGTAAAAATGTAGGTGATAGTACCAGCATCAAACTCATGTTGCTGTCTGCCCTCAGTCTATTACAACTCTTAGGGACCCTACATGACATAGTAGGACTTTCCCACTGGGTTCCCTATACTGTTATCATACGGGAGCAAACTGGCAGGTCTTTTCTCCCAAAGAGCCACTGAGTGGACTCAAACCACTGACTTTTTGATTAGCAGCAAAACACTTAAGTATTAAACCACCAGGGTTCCTTATCAACCAACCTCATAGGGTAATGTTTTTGTTGTTGTCAGGTGCCATCGAGTCGGAACCGACTCATAGCGACCCCATGCACAGCAGAAGGAAACAATGTCCGATCCTGGGCCAACCTCACTACCGCTGCCAAACTTGAGTCCATCAATGATGCCACCTAGCTGATCCATCTCATTAGGGGTCTTCCTCTCTTTCTCTGACCCTCCATCTTACCCAGCATGACATCCTTCTCTAGCAACTGTTCCTTCCTGACAATATGTCCAAAGTATGAGAGACGAAGCTTAGCCATCCTGGCCTCCAAGGAGCACTCTGGCTGCACTTCTTCCAAAACAGATCTATTGGTTCTTTTGGCAGTCCATGGCACTTTTAGTATTCTCCTCCAACATCACAATTCAAAGGCATCAAATTCTTCTACTATCTTCCTTATTTACTGTCCAGCTTTCGCATCCACCATATAAGGTTATTGAAAATACCATGGCTTGGGTAAGGAGCACTTTAATCCTCAAGCTGACATCCTTGCTCTTCAACACTTTAAAAAGTTCCTGTGCAGCAGATTTGCCCAATGCAATATGTCGTCTGATGTCTTGACTGCTGCTTCCGTGAATGTTGACAGTTGATCCAAGAAGAATGAAGTCCTTGACAACTTCAATCTTTTCTCCGTTGATAAGAATACTTTATTTTTAGTCTACTATGCACATATACGGGAGAAAGATGAGCTTTCTGCTCCCGTAAAGATTTACAGCCTTGGAAACCCTGTACGGGGTTCGCTATGGGTCGGAACCGACTCGACAGCACATAACAACAACAACAACAATAATGCACATATAGGAGTCCTGGTGTGGCACTGTGAGTTAATGCGCTGGACTGCAAAGTTGATCTTTGCAGTAAGTGGTTCAAGCTCACCAGCCGCTCCTCAGAAACCCTATACAGGGTCACTATGAGTCAGAGCCGACTTGACAGCACTTAACAACAACAAAAATAAAGGTTAATAAGTGGTCAGCTTACAAGCTTTCATGCGCATGCTTAATTTCAGAATGAGGAGGGAAAGGTAGAATCCCCACTGAAAAGTTTTCCTCTTTTCCAGATGGGTCTGGTGTAAGGGGTGGGACAGGATAGGGAAAAGGGATTTTACAACGCAATTCTGTGTAACTGTTATCAGGACTAATTACAGTTGTGATTGTCACAAATGTAAATGTAGAAGATGTGTAACTAGAAGAGGGGAGTAGTTAATCTTCCATTTCAGGAACCGAGAACTAACTCTAGGACCATCATGAGGGAAGAGGATGAGTGAGTGTTGTGTGCCTTTGAGTAAGAGGATAGGTTGCAAAGTGTGTCCTTTGGACATTTAAATAAATATGTATATTCTGTTTTGTTTGTGTACATTTAAAAGAGGGGGGGGAGACAGAGGTAATCCTGTTAACTGGAGTACAATGGAGGAGAAATCTGGCAAAACAACAATAAGGCCAGAGAAGTAATGAAGAACATACAAAACAAACAAAAAAACACTCTAAAGGACACTTCTACATAGGTAGCAGTTCCAACACCTCAGTCACTTTCCTAGTTTCACTGGCTGTGATTAGAAAGTTCCTCATAAAATTTAAGTAGGTCTTTTTTCAGGCTTAAAAGTAGAGATTAATCTTAGTTGGTATTTTACAAAGATAGTCCTCTCTAATCCATCTCCATCAGAGCTGTGTTTAAAGTTTTCTTACAAATAAGAGGAGGAGTCCAAATAATAAGAATTTGCTGTTGTTGTTATGTGCCATGGAGTTGGTTCCGACTCACAGCGACCCTGTACAGGGTTTCTGAGGCTGTAAATCTTTATGGGAGCAGAAAGCCTCATCTTTCTCCCACGGAACAGCTGGTAGTTTCTAACTGCTGACCCTGAGGTTCGCAGCCTGATTCGTAACCACTACGCTACTCAGAGCTCCTTAATAATAGGAGTAGTAGCACAAATAAGGGAGTCCTGGTGTGGGTTAATGCGCTGGACTGCAAGGTCAGTTTGAACTGCAAGATCAGCAGTTCAAGCTCACCAGCTGCTCCTCAGAAACCCTATACACTCAACAAAATAAGAATAGTAGGGAAATTCCTCAACATAATTAAGGGCATATATACAAAACCAGTATTCCCAGTTGTGACACTGTAGGGTCAACACTGGACTTCAAACCATAAGTTAGCAGTTCAAACTCACCAACTGCTCCTTGGAAACCCTATACAGGTTGCTATGAGTCAGAACGGACTCAATGGCACTTAAACAACAACAATACAAAACCAACACTAACATTACTGAATGGAGATAAACTGAAAGCAATCCCCTCATGAGCCAGACAAGGATGCTCTTTATCACCACTCCTATTCAGTACTATACTGAAAATCTTAGCCAGAGCAAGAAACGGATATAACAGGTATCCAAACTGGCAAAGAAGAAGCAAAATTATATTTGCAGATGATAACATCCTATACATAGAAAAATCCCAACGACTCATCAAGAGATTCAGCAAAGTGCCAAGGTACAAGATCAACATCCAAAAATCATTTGGATATCTTTACACTAATAAAGTAAAATCTGAAAATGAAATTTGGACAACAGTACCATTTACAATGTTGTTGTTAAGTGCTGTGGAGTCAGTTCCGACTCATAGCGACCCTATAATAGTGTTTCTGAGAGCAGCTGGTCATTCTGACCCACAAACCTTCAAGTTCAAACAGACGCTGCAGTCCAGTGTTTTTCACCCAAAAGATGAAAAATACTTAGGAATAAATCTAACCAGAAAAACAACTGGGGTAATAAGGAAGGCAATATATAGTAAGAGGAAGGATGGCATAGGGAAATGGAAGACAGAGAGGAGTGCAAGAGTTAACGTGAATAGAGGCAAATACTGCTAACTGATAGTACATGGGAGGGATTGCAATCATATAATGACATGAAGTGTATGATTGTTGAATGTGAGCCTGATTATCTGTTCTATAAACCTTCACTCAATTCACACAAAAAAGTTCACACACACAAAAAAAAGATCTCCAGAACTGGAAAAATAAAAGAACGTGGCCACAATGAGCTAAGGAGACATCATGGCACAACAGGCACTCAGTTACCAACCAAAAGGTTGATGGTTCAAATTACCCAGCTGCTCTGCTAGAAAAAGACCTGGTGATCTGGACCTATAAAGACATTACCATCGAAAACCCTGTGGGGCAGTTCTACACTGTCACATGGAGTTGCTCTGAGTTAAAATTCGCTGGATGGTACCTAACAACAATACAATTGATCAGGAAATAAATAACTCTATGAATAAAAACAACAAAAGGAAAATAAGTAATTGAGCCAATCATGCCCAAGTAGTGACACAGATTCATCTCAGTATGAAAATCACTCTGACACACCTTCAATCTCTTCCTAACCCTATTTCATTCATGAATTCCCAAGACTCCTGCCCAAACAGAGCTTCAGTTCTAGCTACCACTGAAATCTTAGATTCATGGACATGTTTTAATTAAGGTTTTCTAGTTTTAAGATGATTCAGATACAAGTAGGAGAATTATCTTTCAGCAAACTACAAGAAATGATTAAAATAGGCCTTAATTCATTAAAACAGTGATTTTAAAATATAATACAAGTTAAAGTGCCCTTTTACCCACAGCCATCAAGTTGATTCTGACTCAGAGCAATCCTATATACAGTTTCTTGAGGCTTTAAATCTTTACTGGCGCAGATACAGTCATCTTTCTCCAAAAGAGCAGGTTAGCATTCTAGTACTTATCCTACAGCGCTGCTATGGCTCCTTAAATTAACCCTTTGTTGTTACATGCCATGGAGTCGGTTCTGACTCTTAGCAACCCTGTACAGGGTTTCTGAGTCTGCAAATCTTTACAGGAGCAGAAAGCCTCATCTTTCTCCCTTGGGACAGCTGGTAGTTTCAAACTACTGACCTTGCAGTTCTCAGCCCAATTCATATCCACTATGCTACCAGAGCTCCTTTAGAATCCACAAAACAGCATGGTTACCAAGAAAATCCTCAAAATTGTTTCGTTTCAGTCCACTGTGTTGATCTATCTCACTGAGAGTCTTCCTCATTTTCACTCACTTTCCAATGCCAGTTCTCCAGTTCTCTAGGAACTGGTTCTTCCTAACATGTCCAAAGGACAAGAGACGAAGTCTCACCATCCTGCTACCAAGGAGCATTCTGGCTGTAATTCTTCCATGACAGATTTGTTTGTTCTACTGGCAATCTGTGGTAAATGCATACATAGATTCTTCTATGGTCTTCACATGCATATGAAGTAATTGGAAAATACCATGACTTGGGTCAGGTGCACTTCAGTTCTGATGCTGACATCTTTGCTCTTGAACACTTTAAAGAGGTTTTTTTGCAGCAGATTTGCCTAATGAAATACATCATCTGATTTCTTGACTGCTGTTTCCATGAAAATTTTTTAAAGTTTTTATTATGAACTGAGTGGAAGCTTACAGGGGAGAACATCAGCTTTACACCATCGTTTCATGGTAATGATTACAATCTCCTCTATGCATCATCATTCAACAGTATTTACTTCCATTTCCTCTGTTGAGTGTTTTTTCTTTTCTTTTTTTTTTTTTTTGGGTGGGGGTGCAGGGTGTACACAGAAACATTCAGGAATATATAATAATTTTAATAACCAAAGGGCACATTCTGCAAGCCTGCCTCCT
Organism: Chrysochloris asiatica; assembly: GCF_000296735.1. Lineage (NCBI taxonomy): Eukaryota > Metazoa > Chordata > Mammalia > Afrosoricida > Chrysochloridae > Chrysochloris > Chrysochloris asiatica. Next base: position 6,622,264 of record NW_006408618.1, read on the forward strand.
GGCCACCAGCACCCAGTTCCTCTCTTTCCATGAGTCCAGAGTCCTCAGCTCCCTCTCTCCACGTCCTAATCTCTGTCTCCATCTCTGGTGTTGCTGCTTCTCTGGATAAAGTCCCACGTTCTGCTCATGCTCTTCTCCATTGATGGTCCTAGAGTCCTCTTTCCACATTGTAGCAGGTTAAGAAAATATGACAGCAAGTCAAAACGTGTTGCTACAAAATCACAGAAATCTTTATTAAAAAGATTAGAATAAGACACATCATAACATAGTATTTTCTTATTACAACAGCTGTTGCTGTTGTTGTTGTTGGGTAGCATCCAGTCCATTTCAACTCAAGGAGACCCTGTATAAGATTTCCCAGGCTATAAATCATTAGGGAGTAGAAAGCCTCATTTTTCTCCTCAGAGAGGCTAGTGGGTTTGAACTGCCAACCATATGGTTAGTAATCCAGTGCTTACCCAACAGCATCACCAGCACTCCCAACAAAAGTTATATGAATAAAAGATAAAAATAGGTAAATATGCTCAACATCACAAGTCATTAAGGTAATGCATATTATGATCACAATGAGATACTTCTACATACTCATTACAATGGCAAATATTAAAGAGTGAAAGTACTTAGTATTGATAAGAATGGGGAACAACTGAAACACATTAGTAGTAGAAATGCAAAACAGTAGAATCACTATAGGAAACAGTTTTGCCAAATTTTAAATAAAGTTGAAGTCAGACTTGCCGTTGTTACTCATAAGTACTATGGAGTCAGTTTCACCTCATAGCAATACTGTATAGGGTTTCCAAGGAGTTGCTGGTGGATTTGAACTGCCAATCTTACGGTTAGCAGTCCAGTGCTTATCCTACAGCACCACACCACAACTTCAGACTTGCCACTGTTGTTGTTAAGTGCCAATGAGTCAATTTCAACTCACAGTGACCCTATATAGGGTTTCCAAGGAGCAGCTAGTAGGTTTGAACACTTAATCTTATGTTTTCAGTCTAGTGTTGATCCTACAGTGCCACACCAGTATTCCATTTGTCGTTGTTGTTAGGTGCCATCGAGTCGGTACCAACTCATAGCGAGTGACCTTTTGCAAAGCAGAACGAAACACTGCCCGATCCTAGGCCTACCTCACTATTGTTGTTGTTAAGCACCGTGGAGTCGGTTCCCACTCATAGTGACCCTGCACAGGGTTTCCGAGGCTGTACATCTTTACAGGAGCAGAACACCTCATCTTTCTCCCGTGGAATCACTGGTAGTTTCGAACTGCCAACCTTGAGGTTAGCAGCCCAATTTGTAACAACTACGCTACCAGAGCTCCTTAACCTCACTATTACATCCCAGCAATTTCACTCCTAGGTATTTGCCCAAGAGATGTGACTACATAGATCCAAAGTGGGACCGCAGGGTAAGTACTCAACCACAAGATGAGTTAGAACTGCAAGGTGGGTGGTTCAAACTTACCATTCGCTCCTCAGAAACCATATATAGGATTGCTATGAGTCAGATTCACTCTATGGCACTAAACAACGTTTTATAGGTTTACTCATAATTGCCAAAAACTAAAAAGAACCCAAATGTCTTTTAACTGGTGAGTAAGTAAACAAATCACATTGTATCCAAATAATGAGTTTATTACTCAGCAATTAAAAGAAAAAAAAGTGATACATTCAGCAACATTAATCAATCTCAAAAATATGTCAAATAAAAGCAGTCAAACACCAAAGAGTACACACTTAAGTGATTCCTTTAATACTGAGTATAGATTGTAAAGGATTGGCACAAGTGAATTGTCTGTGCTGATGGAAATGTCTTGGTCAAGGTGGTGGTTACCAAGTTAAATTTACTGATAAAACTCATTAAATGAGTTGCTAAAAATGGTGAGTTTTATTATATATATATTGTATATTAATAAAACCAACTGGACCACAAAGGTCAGTTTGAACCCCATGGTTGGTAGTTCAAACTCATCAACAGCTCCTCAGAAACCCTACACAGGGTTGCCATGAGTTAGAACTGACTCAACAGCACTTACAACAACAACATGAAGGCAAGGTAATATGGTAGCATAGTGGTTACGAATTGGGCTGCTAACCTCAGGGTCAGCTGTTCAAAACTATCAGCTGTTTCATGGGAGAAAGATGAGGTTTTCTACTCCCATAAAGATTTACAGCCTCGGACACCCTATACGGGGTCGCTATAGGTCAGAATTGACTCCACAGCACATAACAACAACAATGTAGTAGTTAAGATATGAGATCTGAGCCAAGACATCTGGGTTTCAATACCAGCACCACCATTATTAACTGTGTGAACTGAGTCAAATTTATAAAATCTCTGTGAGTCTCATTTCTTCATCTATGGAATGGAAAATTATAAGAGTACCTATTGCAAATGATTGAGGAGCTCTGGTAGCATAGTGGTTACGAATCAGGCTGTGAACCGCAAGGTCAGCACTTCAAAACTACCAGCTCTTCCGCGGGAGAAAGATGAGTCGTTCTGCTTCCGTAAGGATTTACAGCCTCGGAAACCCTGTACAGGGTCGCTATGAGTCGGAACTGACTCCACTGCATATAACCACCACCACCATTGCAAATGATTGTTGTGAAGATGCTGCTGCTGTGTGCCATCTAGTCATATCTGACTTACAGCAACCCTGTATAGGGTTTCGAGGTTATAAATTCTTACGGGAGTAGAAAGTCTCATCTTTCTCCCATGAAGCAGCTTGTGGATTATAATTGCTGACCTTTCGGTTAGCAACTCAACATGTAGTCCAATAAGCTACCAAGGCTAAATAGCAGTGCCAGGAAAATGAAAAGAAACTGCAATTTCACTAAATAAATTTTGTTTCATTATCTCTATTTGAGCCAAATGTTCCTTCTTGAACTAATACTGGTACCAGGGGATTTTAACACACTGAATTACTTCAGCCTGGATTATATGTTCCCCACTAAACCGCACAGACTAGGAAGGATGGAGTCCCAAAGGTTATACCAAAAATTATAAAAACAAAATGAAGAGCAATCAAATCACCTTTCATTCTATACAGAAATGTGTGTGTGTGGGGGGGGGGGAGGGAGGAAGGGCCGGAATCAGCACATGAAACTTAATTGAAAAACAAAAAGGTAATTAACTCATGTATGAGAATATAAAAATTAAACATGTTACTCTCAATGAAAATATTATTTCACAAGGCAGAGGCATATGCAAATATAAGGACCTATACAAACAGAATAGGAGCTCTGGTAGAATAGTGGTTACGAATTGGGCTACTAATGTCACAGTCTGCAGTTCGAAACTACCAGGGATTCCACAGAAGAAAGATGAGGCTTTCTGCTCCCATAAATATTTACAGCCTCAGAAACTGTATGCAGGCTCATTATGAGTCAGAACTGACTCTACAGCACTTCACCACCACTACCATACAAACAGAAGGCGCTCTGGTAGCGTAGTGGTTACGAATCGGGCTGTGAACCGCAAGGTCAGCAGTTCGACACTACCAGCTGTTCCGCGGGTGAAAGATGAGACTTTCTGCTCCAGTAAAGACTTAACAGCCTCAGTAAGTCGGAACCAAATCCACGGTACATAACCAACCAACCAACCAACCATACAGAGTCCTGGTGTGGCGCTGTGAGTTAATATGCTGGACTGCAAAGTCAGTTTGAACCGCCAAGTCAGCAGTTCAAGCTCACCAGCCGCTCCTCAGAAACCCTAGAAGGTCGTTATGGGTCATAACCTACTCGATGTTCCTCAACAACAACAACAAATAAATAGAGAAGGAGCCCCGGTAGTTGCTGTTATTGTTAAATGCCACTGAATCGGTTACAACTCATGGTGATCCTATATAGGGTTTCTAAGGAGTAGCGCGTGGATTTGAATCGCCAACCTGGTGGTTGGCAGTCCACTGCTTACCCTACAGTGACACACCAGGAGTCCATAGGTTAAACTGTTGTTATGTACCATGGAGTTGGCTCCGACCCATAGAGACCCTGTACAGGGTTTCCAAGGCTATAAATCTTTACAGGAGCAGAAAGCCTCATCTTTCTCCTATGGAGCAGCTGGTAGTTTCGAACTGCTGACCTTGTGGTTCGCAGCCTGATTCGTAACCACTACGCTACCAGAACTCCAAGGCTCAGCAGTTCACACTAACCATTCATAGAAGTAAAAATCAGGAGATATGCTCCCAAAAAAAGAGCTCTGGTAGCTAACAGGTTGTATATTGAGCTCCTAACCAAAGGCTCAGCAGTTTAAATTCACCAATCACGCCGCAAAAGAAAGATGAGGTCTTTTGCTCCCACAAAGGTTTACAGCCTCATAAACCCTAAACAGGGTCGCTTATGAGTTGGAATCAACTCAACAGCATACAGCAGCAACAGCAACAGGAGCAGCAGCTCCCATAAAGATTATAGCTTTGGAAACCCTATGAGACATTCTACTGTGTTTTGTAATATATGAATAGAACCTGCCACACAGCACTGTTTAAGGAAAGTCAAAAGGAAAAGAATCGGTAAAGTGGAGGGCAAAACAGGCAAGGAGACACCCCATGGAAAAATGGTCATAAGTTTTTTTAAAGTATTTTTTTATTTACATAATTTGCATAAATAACTTGAAAGAGAGGCATCCCTGTTTCCCTAGGCACTGGGCAAAATCCATTGTTGGCAGTTCAAACCCACCAGTCGATCTTTGGAAAGCCCTACATAGGAGAGGTATGAGTCAGAATCAACTTGAAGGCACTTAACAAATTAAGCCAGTCTGTGTGAGAACAAATCACCATCAAGAATTAATATAAAAGAGAAAAGAAACAAAAAGAAATCAATGTAAGAGGAGAGACTAGGACTCTTCTACATTGTTGGTGGAACTATAAAATGGTTCAACCACTGTGGAAAACAGTTAAGGCACTTCCTTGGTGGTGGTGGTTATGTGTCGTGAAGTTGGTCCCAACTCATAACAACCCTGTACAGGGTTTCCGAGGCTGTAAATCTTTACAGGAGCAGAAAGTCTCATCTTTCTCTAGCAGAACAGCTGGTAATTACGAACTGCTGACCTTGAGGTTAGCAGCCCGATTCGTAACCACTACGCTACCAGAGTTCCTTAAGGCGCTTCCTTAGAAACCTGAAAATAGAAATACTATGTGGCCTAGCAATCCCTCTACTTGGTATATATCCACAAGAAATAAGAGCCAGAACATAGTAAATAAATAAAAAATGATGTTCTTCGATGTACTACTATTCACTACAACAAAAAATGAGATAGCTTAAATACCTATCAGTGGAAGAATGGATAAGCAAATGTTGGTATATACACAATGAATACTACGTAACAGTGAATAACGACCAATCCATGAAACACCTCAGAACATGGATAAATCTGAAAGACACTGCGCACACTGAAATTAGTCAATCACAAAAGGGCAAATACTGTATGAGACCACAAATGTAAAAACTCAAGAAAAGGTTTTCATGATAAAGAAACAGTCTTTGATGTTTACCAGGGGTGGGACGAGAAAGTAATTGGCTAGAGGGTAAACAGATGTGAACTCTGGTGCTAGAGAGGGTGATATACATGGAGAGAGGTTGGGAGAAGAATAATAAAGGCAGGTGAAGATACAGGGAGGTATACAAGGGGTAAAGGGGACAGAAGCACATAGTGTTATATACACAACCTTGGAGCAACAGTGTTCTGAGGACAGATACATGGACAGAGACACAGGCTGAACAGGTATGGGAGGAAGAGTGACAATATGCCCACAAATATATAAGGGTCTGAAAGAGAATATCTGTACCTGAGTAGTTACTTCAGCTGCAAATACACCTATAAATGTGGTGGGACCATATAGTAGGCAAAATGATGAAAATATCTTAGTTATTATCAAACTTCTTAAGGCAATGAATTGCTGGGCCTGGGTGCTCAGGATCACAATCTCAGGGGACACCATGGTCAATGACATAACATAGTCCACAAAGACAATGTTCTACATCCTACTTGGTGAATAGCATCTGGGATCCTAAAAGCTCTTGAGTGACCATCTAAAAGTGTACCTATTGGTTTTTCCATGTGTGGAATAAAGAAGAGTGATGAGAACTGAAAGTGCTTGAAATCAATCAGTCCAACAGACTAATGGAACATGTGAACATCAGTCTCCATGACTCAGAGCAGAACTAGATGGCATCCGGCTACCACTACCAAATACTCTGAAAGGGATCACTTTAGAAAGTCCCAGATAGAGTGGGAGAAAGTGTGGGACAAAACTCAAAATTATATTTTAAAAAAACTAGATTTACTGATCAGAAAGAGAATGGAAGAATCATAGACTATGGACCCCAAGCACCCTTCAGATCTGGAGCAGATCTCACCTTCATGACCCAATTTTCAGGTAAATAGTAGATAGGTATATAAGGGGAACAACACTAGTAAGATATGCTCAACATGGAATGGTCAATCATTCAAAATCCAAAGGGCAACATTTTCCTAAGGACAAAGTTGACAAGGGATGGAAAAGTGGGTGGAATGGAAATAGAAGTCACGGGAAGGTAATGGATAACTGTTGTTACAAGGAGGTGATTGCAATCATTGACATGAAATAAAGTGTATGATTTGTTGAATAAAAACTGATTGATCTTGCCTGTAAACCTTCACTCAATTCACAATAAAAAGTTTTTTAAAAAAAATAACAATCACTATAACATTACTAGGAGCTCCGGTAGCATAGTGGTTATGAATCAGGCTGCGAACCTCAGGGTCAGCAGTTCGAAACTACCAGTTGTTCCACGGGAGAAAGATGAGGCTTTCTGCTCCCATAAAGATTTACAGCCTCGGAAACCCTGTACAGGGTCGCTACGAGTTGGAAACGACTCCACAGCACATAACAACAACAACAATAAACATTACTATTATGGTGACTGCATGTCAAGCTCAACAAGAAAACAAAGTGAGCAACAAAGTCTATGGTTTTAGCTACTTTAACCACTAACAATTCTTAGTAGATGGGGTATGATTTTTATGATTCAATTGTGTCCCCATAAAGCACACGCTGTAAATCCTAACTCTATACTTGTGGATGTAATCACATGTCGAAATAGGGTTTGCTTTGTTATTTTACAGAGGCCACAGCAGTGTATATATATGTATAGTATGTTTTGAGAAATAAAAAGAGCATATAGGCACAGAAGCAAATAAGCACAAATAGGAGAAGAAATGAGGGTGCTTCAAAAACTCTTGGAAAAATGAAATCGAAAAATAATGGAACTTTTTCACAAACTTTTTGAATCCCCCTTGTATATATGTTATTAAGTGACTTCAAGTAGGTTCTGACTAATAGCAACCCTGTATAGACTTTCCAAGGAGCAGCTGGTGAATTTGAACCGCCAACTTTGAAGTTCAAATCAACCTTGTGGTCCAGTGCATTACCCCACAGAGGGGACACACACACACACACACACACACAAAGATAAGTCAAAAATTATTGCTATAAAAATCATATAAACCTTTATTTAACAAAAATATCAAAATATGAAGCTATTGTTCCTTGACCTATGACTCATCTAGGACTATACACTTCTGAAGGTAGTGTTCCATCTCTGGTAGCGTAGTGGTTACGAATTAGGCTGCTAACCTCAAAATCAGCAGCTTGAAACTACCTACAGGAGAAAGGGGAGGCTTTCTGCTCCATAAAGATTTACAGCCTCAGAAACCTTGTACAGGGTCACTATGAGTTGGAACCGACTCCACGGCACACCACCAACACAAACAACCCTTATTCTGAAGATTTCTGCACTCTTTAATTTACACCACCTCAAAAGAGCAGTTTGACATCAAATTGTGCTGCAATGTCTTTGAGTTTGGGGAAGAACAAAATGAAATCTGAAGGGGCAAGATCAAGAAGGTAAGGCTTCCAAACAAAATTCTCAGAGGAAAGCTCTTGCTAAGAGCTTTCATTGTGAGCAGGGCCGCTGCATGAGGGGAAAAAAATTCCTCAGTGCAATTTTCCTGGCCTTTTTATCACCAATGAAGTTTCCAATTTTCTTAAAATTTCTTCCTAATAAGCCTCATGATCGTCTTCTGTCCTTTAAGAAAACCTATCACCATTACCCCTTTGAGGTCCCAAAAAAGTCACTATAACTTTCTGAATGAATCTCTTTCTGCCTTGAATTTTAACTGGTTCAATAGATCCTCTCATAAGCCACTATTGAGACTGAACCTGTTTTTTTGAAGGCACTCTACCAAGACTAAGACAAGTGTTATTACTGTGAGAACTTGTCTACAGTCATCCACTGACTGTGGAGCCATGTTTAAACACGTTTTGTTTGGAATAAACCCAAGCACGTATGAACAAAAACCCTAATAGCAATACTTCTTTACTTACTGTAGTGTGTGTGTGTGTGTGTGTGTCTGTGTGTAGAAGTCCTGTGGTATAATAGTTAAGCACTCAGATGATAACCTAAAGGCAAGCAGTCCAAACCCACCAGCTCTCTGTGGGAAAACGATGTAGCTATCTACTTCAATAAGGAGCTCTGGTAGCATAGTGGTTACGAATCGGGCTGCGAACCTTAAGGTCAGCGGTTCGAAACTACCAGCTGCTCCGCAGGAGAAAGATGAGGCTTTCTACTCCCGTAAAGATTTACACCCTCGGAAACCCTATACAGGGTCGCTATGGGTCGGAACCGACTCGATGGTACTTAACAATAAAATCTGCTTCAATATAGACTGTGTTGTTGTTGTATACCATCAAGCTGGTTCTGACTCATAGCGACACTGAATAGGGCTTCCAAGAGAGACCGATGCGTTTGAACTATGGATCTTGTGGTTACCAGTCCTGTGCTTATCCTACAGCGCCACATCAGTGACCTTATATAGCAGAGTAAAATTGCCTAGGGTTTCCAAGGCTGTGATCTTTATGGAGAGCACTGGTGTGGCGCGCTGTAGGATAAAGCACTAGACTGCAAGGTTGGAATGAACCAAAAGGTCAGCAATTAAAACTCACCAGCCGCTCCTTGGAAACCCTATACAGGGTCACTATGAGTCGGAACTAACTCGACAGCACTTAACAACAACATGAAAGGTGAGTCAAAATCGACTTAATGGCAATGGGTTTATATACCAATATACAGGTATGGTGGTGGTGGTTATGTGCTGTGGAGTTGGTTCCGACTCACAGAGACCCTGCATAGGGTTTCTGAGACTATAAATCTTTATGGGAGCAGAAAACCTCATCATTCTCCCTCTGTACAGCTGGTAGTTTCGAACTGCTGTCCTTGAGGTTAGTAGCCCAATGTAAACACTACGCTACTAGTGCTCCTTAGTATACAGGTATAGACAACTTATGTTCTGTGTGATAGGGCATTATACAATTTGGACATTGTGCAAACCATACAGGAGCTCCTATACAATCTGTGCTTAAACCTCCAAAACGCTTCTTATAGTAAAACCTTAATGGAATCTGCCAGACAAAGTCTGAGCACTGCATCCACTGGATACAGAAAGCCACCCTTGTCAGGTGTGTAGTGGTAGTGGTGGGGATGTGCTGGCAGCTGAACAGACACTTCTTTAGGCACATCTGGGTAGGTAGGCGTGAGTGTGCAGCGAGGTGTCCACAACAACTGGGTGTGCAGGTGCCTGGGGCACAGCTGGCAGTGTTTGCTCTAGCTGCAGTCGCTCTATTGGTATGGCTGCTTCCTAATTATGTGTAGACATTGATGCTACAAGGAGCAGGGAGCCCTCAGGCGTCCATGAGCTAGGTGGTTTCGGCAGCAAGAGTGTAGAAGCGCCAGCAAGTGCTGCCCTGTACCCCAAATGGAAAGCTGCAAGGTGCTAGGTGGGTGAAAGAAGCAAGGAAGAGAGGAAGGAAGAGGCACAGGAGGAAGTGATGGCACTAGAGCCCTGGTGCCTGTTCACTCTGGGTTTTAAGGTCTTTAAAACCACTAGGGGAAATAATACACAAAATAAAGAGCTGTTTCCTTAAAAACAAACAAACAAAAACTATCTTATATGACCATGGACATACATGTGGTTGGACATTTCCTGATCAGATATTAAACCACACATGCCTGTATATACAAAAGGGCACTTCAAAAGGTTCATGGGAAAATTCCACTATCTTTTCATTCCATTTTCCACAAACTTTCCAAAGCTCTCTCATATTAATCTGTGTATACAGGGTGTGTTATGCATCTGGACTGCTAACCATAAGGCTGGCAGTTGGAGCCCACTACCACTCCACAGGCGAGAGATGAGCGAGTTTGCTTTCTTAAGATTACAGCCTCAGAAACTCTATGGAGCAATTCTACCCATTCTTATAGGGTCTCCATGAGTTCAAATCAATCAAACAGCAGTGCGTTTTATATACATATATATACACACATACACATAAACATATGTGTATGTATGTATACACATCCACCACTCGTCTGTTTTGTTGAAGTGTGGTGGCTTGCATGCTGCTGTGATGCTGAAAGCTATGTCACTGGTATTTTAAATACCAACAAGGTCACCCATGGTGGAGAGGTTTCATCTGAGCTTATAGACTAAGAAAGACTAGGAAGAATGAGAGACAGACTACTTCTGATTATTTAACAATTGAAAACTTTAGTAATAGCAGTGGAACACTGTCACATAACACTAAAATACTGAAACATGACGAAGAGCACAAAAAATAGTCAGAATAGTGCTGGAAGATGAGCCCCTCAGGTTGGAAAGCACTCAAAATATGACTTCTGAAGAGCTGCCTCCTCAAAGTAGAATGGAACAAAGCTTTTGGACCTTCAATTGGGCATAACTAAAAATGAGGAGAAAAAGCTGTAAGCAACCATTAATGACTGGAACACAGAATGTACGAACGATGATTCTAGGAAAACTGCAAGTTGTAAAAAATGAAATAGAATGCATAAAGATGGACAACCTAAGCAATAGTGAGCTAAAATGAACTGGTATCGGACATTTTAAATCTGATAATCATAAGGTCCACCACTTGCCGGTCACTTTGTCGTACTGTGGTGTCTTGTGAGTTGCTGTTATTCTGAAAGATATGCCACCAGTATTTTAAATACCAGCAGGGTCACCCATGGTGAACGGGTTTCAGATGAGCTTCCAGACAAAAACAGACTAGGAAGACGGAGTGAAGAACAACTTCCGAATATTTAGTCACTGTAAACTTTATGAATACCAGAGAAGCACTGTGAGATATAGTGCTGTCAAATGAGCCTCTCAGGTTGGACAAGCTGCCTCCTCAGAATACAGTTGACTGTGATGATGCGAATGGAGTAAAGCCCGCGGGACTTTCATTTGCTGATGGGGCACAACTCAAAATGAAGAGAAACAGCTGTAAACATCCATTGAAAATCGGAACATAAAATGTACAAAATATGAATCTGGGAAAATCGGAAGTTGTCAAAAATGAAATGGAACACATAAACATTGACATCTTAGAGACTGCTGTTGTTGTTGTTGTCATGTGCCATGGAGTCGATTCCAACTCATAGCGAACCTGTACAGGATTTCCGGGGGAGTGAGCTGAAATGGACTGGTATTGGCCATTTTGAATCCAATGACCACGTGGTTTACTATGCCAAAAATGACAAATTGAACAGGAATAGTGTTGCATTCATTGTCAAAAAGAACATATTCAAGTCAGTCATGAGGTACAACGCTGTCTGTGATAGGATAATATCCACGCACCTACAAGGAAGACCAGTTAATACCACTATTATTCAGATTTATGCACCAACCACTAAAGCAGTGAGGATGAAACAAAAGAATTCTACCAACCTCTTTAATCTGAATAGATCAAACATGCAATGAAGATGTATTGATCATTATTGGTGACTGGAATGCAAAGGTTGGGAGCACATAGGAAGGATTGAAATATATGGCCTTGGTGAAAGAAATGACGCTGGAGAACGCATCATAGAATTCTGTAAAAGCAATGATTTGTTCATTTCAAATACCTTCTTTAGACAGCATAAGAGACGACTATACATATGGACTTCACCAGATGGAATACATAGAAATAAAATTAACTACATCTGTGGAAAGAGATGATGGAAAAGCTCCATATCATCAATGCAAACAAGGCCAGGGGCAGACTGTGGAACATACCATAAATTACTCATATGCAAATTCAAACTGAAGCTGAAGAAAATAAAAACAAGTCCATAAGAGCCAAAATATGACCTTGAATATATCCCAACAGAATTTAGAGATCATCTGAAGAATAGATCTGATACATTAGACACTAAAGACTGAAGACCAGAGGAGTTGTGGGATGCAATCAAGAACAGCATATATGAAGAAAGCCAAAAGTTGTTAAGAATTCAAGAAAGAAGGAAAAGGTCAAAATAGATGTCAGAAGAGACACTGAAACTTGCTCTCCAGCGTAGAGATGCTAAAGCAAATGGAAGAAATGAGCAGGTCCAAGAGCTGAACAGAAAATTTCAAAGATTAGCTCCAGAAGATAAAGCCAAATATTACAACAAAATGTGCAAAGATCTGAAATCAGAAAACCAAAAAGGTTGAACACACTCAGCATTTCTTAAGCTGAGGGAACTGAAGAAAAGAATTCAAGCCTCGACTTTCGTTACTGTAAGATTCTCTGGGCAAATTACTGAATGATGAAGAAACCATCAAAAGAAGATAGAAGGAATACACAGAGACACTGTACCAACAGGAAATGACTAATGTTCACCCGTTTCAAGAGGTAGCTTATAATCAAGAGCCAATGATACTGAAGGAGGAAGTCCAAGGTACACGAAGAAATTGGCAAAGAACAAGGCACCAGGAATTGATGGAATCAAAATCAAAATCTTTCCAGAAAGTGAAGCAGCAGAGGAGGCACTCACTCATCTCTGTCAAGAAATTTGGAAGATAACTATCTGGCCAACTGATTGGAAAAGATCCATATTTGTGTCCATTTCCCAAGAGAGGTGACACAACAGAATGTGGAAATCATCGGACAGTCTCTATGATATCCCATGCCAATAAAGTTTTACTAAAGGTAATACAAAAACGGCTGCAGGCATACATTGAGAGAGAACTTCCAGAGGTTCAAGCTGGATTCAGAAAGGACATGGAATGAGGGATTTCACTGCTGATGTCCAATCGATCTTGGATGAAAACAGAGAATACCAGAAAGATGTTTACCTGTGCTTTATTGACTACGCAAAGGCTTTTGATTTTGTGGATCATGACAAGCTATGGACAACATTGCCAAGTATGAGTATTCCAGAACACTTAATTGTGCTCATGAGGAACCTGTACTTGGACCAAGAAGCAGTTGTTGAAAAAGAATATGGGAAGACTAAATGTTTTAAAATTAAGAAAGGTGTGCAGGAGGGTTGTATTCTTTCACCATACTTATTCAACCTGTATGCTGAGCAAATACGAGAAGCTGGCTTCTATGAAGAAAAACATGGCATCAGGATTGGAGGAACAACCTACGATATGCAGATGATAAAAACCTTGCTTGCTGAAAGTGAAGAGGACTTAAAACATTTATTAATGGAAGATGGCAGATCGGGTGGACGTGTAGCAAAGAGCTCCACCAACAACACAGAATATCCAACCAAGCTGGCTCAGGGGATGGTCCCAGAACTCTGAACCACATATAAAGGAATACTTAGAAGGTTGGAAGGCTCACAGCTGGGGGAATTTGTGGCAGA
>NW_006408618.1:6639142-6640471 GCF_000296735.1 Chrysochloris asiatica
TTTGAGTTATGGTGTTGGATGAGAATATTGAAAGTGCCATGGGCTTCCAAAAGAACTAATAGATCTGTGTTGTTAGAAGTGCAGCCAAAGTGCTCCTTGGAGGACAGGATAGCCAAACTTCGTCTCTCACACTTCGGACATATTATCAGGAGGGACCAGTCGCTGGAGAAAGATATGATGATTGGTAAGGTGGAGGGTCAGAGAAAAAGATGAAGACACCTATCGAGATGGGTTGGCCAAGTGGCAGCATTGATGGACTCAAGCGTGGCAATAGTAGTGAGATTGGCCCAGGATTGAGCAGTGTTTCATTCTGCTGTGCATGGGGTTGCTATGAGTCGGTACCAACTCGATGGCACCTAACAACAACAATCATAAGGTTTACTATGCCTAGACAGACAATTTGGAAGAGGAAAGACATCACATTTATCATCAAAAAGAACATTCCAATAATTTTCTTAAAGTACAGTGCTGTCTGTAATAGAATAATATCCACATATCTACAAGGAAAAACAGGTAATACCACTATTATTCAAATTTACGCACTAACTTTATCAGTCTGAAATTAACCAGTCTTGATCTGAAACTGATCAAACAAGCAATGAAGATGTACTGATAATTATTCCTGATTAGAATGAAATAGTAGGAAACAAAGAGGAACAATCAGTAATTGAAAAATATGGCCTTACTGATAGAAATGATGTTGGAGATTGCATGATAGAATTTTGTAATATCTATGTGGCGCTGTGGGTTAATGCACCAGACTGCAAAGCCATTTGAACTGTACGGTCGGCAGTTCAAGCTCACCGCCTGCTCTTCAGAAACCCTATACAGGGTCGCTATGGGTTGGAACCAACTCAACAACACTTAACAACAAGTTATCTATTGCAAATACCTTTTCAAACAACATAAAGGAAGACTATACACATGGTCCTCACCAGACGGAATACACAGAAATCAAATGGACTACATCTGTGGAAAGAGACTATGGAAAAGCTCCTATCATCAGCCAAAGCAAAGATGGGGCAGACTGTCGAACGAACCATCAAGTGATCATATGCAAGCTCAAGCTGAAGCGGAAGAAAACTTCAAGTCCACGAAAGCCAAAATATGACCTTGAATATATCCCATCTGAATTTAGAAATCATCTCAAGTACAGATTTGATGCATTAGACAAGAATGACGGAATACGAGAAGAGTTCCTCAGACTCTTTCCCTTTTTGCTGGTATTTAGAGTAACTACCGCTCTGAGTATAGGTCAGGTTCATAATGAAGATGTATCTTCTGTCACTGTAGCTGTTCCAGTCTGCTTGTCCTTTCTAGTGGGAATGT
>NW_006408618.1:6642352-6657394 GCF_000296735.1 Chrysochloris asiatica
ATGTGATCAGGAAATGGGCTTCCCTTTTTACTCTTCTTCCTGAGAAGTTTCAAGATACCACTGTTGGTCGTTTTGACGTAATTTAGTATTAAATTTTCGGCCTATTTCCTCTTTTGTCTGCTTGTCCTGCTCCACAATCCCCGTTCAGGCCTTATTTCTAGTTGGAAACAGTTCAGGGTCAGCTGTGGCTGTCTGGTTTTAATTGGAAACTGTCTCTTTAAATTTTGAGATCTGTGCGCATGTGTAGTAGAACCCTCCGAGGGTGGGACTGTGGTGCCCACTAGCTCAGGCACTCCTATAGTCACCAGAATGGAGATGCACAGACAGCAAGGGACCAATGAACAGATATCAAAAGAAAAGTATGTCCACACCTTTATCTCAGAGGTTCTGCCAGGCATGGCCGCTCCGTGGTCTCACCCAACATGGCACCTCCTGGAGCACCCAAGCGTCCCGGACTAGAAAGCTATACATTTCTTGCTTCTGCCACAAACTCCCCAACTGTAAGCCTTCCAACCTTCTAAATATTCCTTTATATGTGGTTCAGAGTTCTGGGGCCAGCCCCTGAGCCTGCTTGGTCGGATATTCTGTGTTATTGTTGGCGGAGCTCCTTTACTGCATGTCCACCCGATCCGCCATCTTGTTTGTTCTCTCACAAAACTGTTTTTGATAAAGGAAACAAGGGTAAATTGCTACAATTTAATAAACTTGACTTATACTCATGGAGGTTGTACCTCTAAATACCAACAGAGAGAAGGAGTCTTCACATCAAGTATCAATGCTATCCCCTCTGTACACAGGGCAGATAGGGATGGGCAACTTACACAATGACTATATAAAATGAGGGAGCAACAGAGGCACGAACTGACTGGCTTACAAGGTTTCAAGGGGAAGTTTAGTTTAATAGTGTGTGGGAGAAGAAAGAGTCCCTATTGAATAGTTGCCATCTTGTCTAGCTGTATCTGGTTAAAAGAGACAGGAATAAAGTTCTTATAACTCAACAATGAGTCATTATTATCATGACTAATTGCAACTGTCACAATTGTAAAGGTAGAAGTTTTGTATCAAAAATGGGGGAGTAGTTAATCTTACAGTCCAGAAATAAAGGACCCTAGGACCATCAAGGGAGAAGAGCACAAGAGGAATGCAAGACCTTTTCCAAAGCAGCAACAATACCAGAGATGGAGGCAGAGATGGTGACATGGAGAAAGGAAGCAGCTGAGGACTGCTCTCTTCATGGGAAGTGAGGAACTAAGAGATGGTGACCAGGAGGCGGATTTTACAGGTGGTGTAAATTATTATATATGCCTGAGTGTTTCTGCTGTTCTTTTTTAAAAAGAGCTAAAGTGAATAGAGAGAAATACTGTTAACTGATAGTACATGGAGGGGATTATAATTATTGTAATGAAACAAGGTTTATGGTTTGTTGTATGTAAAACTGATGATCTTCCCTGTAAACTTTCACTCAATCCACAATAAAAACCTTAAAAAAAAGAACATCATATAGAAAGAAAGCAAAAGAAGTCAAGAAAGAAAAAGAACACCAAATTGGTTTCCAGAGAGACTCTAAAACTTGTTTTCCAGGATAGAGATGCTACAGCAAATGGAAGAAATAAAAAGGTAAAAGAGCTGAACAGAAATTTTAAAGGGAAGCATAAGAAGACAAAGTAAACTGAAATGGGCAAAGACCTGGAGTAGAAAACCAAAAGGGAAGAACACGCTCAGCATTTCTCAAACTGAGGGAACTAAAGAAAAATTCAAGCTTCGAATTACAATAATGACAAATGCTATGGGCAAAATATTGAATGATGCAGACAGTATCAAAAGAAGATGGAAAGAATACACAGTGTCACTGTACTAAAAAGAAATAGTCGATGTTCAACAATTTCAAGAGGCAGCATATGATCAAGAGCCAATGGTACGGAAGGAAGAAGTCCACGGTGCACTGAAACCCTAGCAAAAAAAACAAGGCCCTGAAAACTCAATGAACACAAATTGAAATCTTTCTACCAACTGATGTAATGCTCACCTATGCCATGATAGTTGAAGCCAGTTACCTGGGCAACTGACTGGAAGATATCCTTATACGTGCCCATTACAACGAGTAGCAACTCAACAGAATGCAGAAATCATCAGACAATATCATCAATGTCACATGTAAGTAAAATTTTGCTAAAGATAATTCAAAAACAGCTGCAGGGAACTGCCAATGATTCAAGCTAGATTCAGATGAAGAGGTGAACAAGGGATATCACTGCTACAACATCAGATGGATCTTGGCTGAAAGCAGAGAATACCAGAAAGATGTTTACCAGTGTTTTATTAACTGTGCAAAGGCTTTCAACTGTGTGGATCATGACAAGCTATGGATAACACTGAGAAGAATGAATGTTCCAGAACACTTGATTGTGCTCATGAGGAATCTGTACACAGACCAAGAGGTAATCATTTGAACAGAACAAGAGGACACTGAATGGTTTAAAATCAGGAAAGGCATGTGCTGGATGGAACTACATTCTTTCTCCATACTTACGCAATCCGCATGTTGATCAAATAATGCAAGAAGCTAGATTTTATGAAGAACGTGACATCAGGATTGGAGGAAGACCCATTAACAACTTGTGATATGCAGATGATACAACCTTGCTTGCAGAAAAGTCTTAAAATGATGAAGATTAAAGACCACAGTCTTCGATATGGATTGCACCTCGATGTAAAGAACACAAAAATCCTCACCATTGGACAAATAAAGAACATCCATAACAATGGAGAAAAGACTGATGCTGTCTAAGACTTCATTTTACTCAGATCCACCATCAACATTCATGAAAGTAGCAGTCAAGAAGTCACATTATATATTGTATTAAGCAAATATGCTTTACAAGACCTCTTTAAAGTGTTCAATAGCAAAATGTCCAGTTTGAGGAATAAGGTGTGCCTGACCCAAGTATTTTCAACAACATCATATGCATTTGAAAGTTGGACAATGAAAAAGACCACAGAAAATTGATGCATTTGAGCTATAGTGTTGGAGAAGAATATTAAAAGTACCATGGACTGCCAAAAGAACAAACAAATATGTGCTGGAAGAAGTACAGCCAAAATACTCCTTAGAAACCAGGATGGCAAGACTTCGTTTCTCATACTGCACACATGTTATCAAAAGGAACAAGTCCCTGAGTGGAGTGTCATCGAAAAAGAGGAAGACCCCCAACAAGATGGCTTGGCACAGTGTCAGCAGCAATGGGCTCAAGCATAACAACAATTATGAGGATGACACAGGACTGAGCAGTATTTCATTCTATTGTGTTCATCATACTATAAGTCAAAACTGGTTTGATGGCATCTAACAACAGCATGTAACTGTATGTACATATATGATCATGTAAGTATGTATATGTGGAATCCTGGTGTGGCATCGTGCGTTAACATGCTGGACTGCAAAGTCAGTTGGAATCGCAAGGTCGGTGGTTCAAGCTCATCAGCTGCTCCTCGGAAACCCTATACAGGGCCGTTATGGGTCGCAACCAACTCAACAGCACTTAAAAACAACAATGCATAGATACACACACACACAAAAAAAAAAATTCTTATAATGACACGTTTTGTTAATATCTGTTTTTTTAATAGTGTGAAAAGGTTGTAACAGCAGGAATGATCGACTGGTTTTATCTGCTGTGCTAAATCTAATTAATACGTAATGACTGCCTAAAAGTACTATATTGAGGATTGTGAGACATTTTAATTCAAAAGAATATTTGGCATCTGCCACACAACTAAAGAGAATAGTAAAAACATTGCCATTGTTATATTGCAGTTATGTGGTTAGTCTTTCTTCATATTAAATCATGAGCTCCTTCAAAATAGAATCTATCTTGATAATTTGACATGATAGGCAGTCCCGTATTTATTGAATGAACCATACCTACTTTCTATCAAGCATATACCTTCCCACAAAGAGTCCTGGTATGGCACTGTGGGCTAAAGCACTGGACTGCAAGGTCAGTTTGAACCATGAGGCCGGCAGCTCAAACTCACAGGCTGCCTTGGAAACTCCATACAGGGTTACTTTGAGTCGGAACCAACACGACAGCACTTAACAGCATATCTTCCCACAAGGAGAATACATATTTGGTCTGCAACTTGGGGAATAACTGGAACTTCCAATGATAGGTCATTTTAGATAGCTGACAAAGTTAATGCAAAGACAAGAGTTAGGCGATAGAATAAAATAAAGGTGTTAAAATGAAAGCCACCACTTTCCATATTCCCAAGTGTACAAGCAAGATGCAAAGTTCAATTAAATGGACCATGTAAGAAAATTTGGGAAATTCAAATTAAAGACATTCTTTGGCTGTCAAAGAATTGTACAACTTCAAACTGCTCGTCTAGCACACAGGTGATCCCCCCTATATAACACTATAAAAATCATCTGCAACTTGCTAATACTTTCAATCCTCTGCGTGAAAGAAATATTAAAATGCAGACTCTAAATCCCTAAAATTTTAATCAATTCTGCAGTTAAATACAAACTTACATTCAAATAGGACATTGGTCAAGAGAGGTTAATATTTATTACTGAAAACTATTTTTTTTCACTTAAAATCAATTGCTCTCAAAGGACAGGATATGAATATGAAATTATCACCAGCAGTGTTTGCAAATTATAGTGCCCACCCCAACCTCTAGTTCTGCTATATCCTCTAGGGTTTGGGGGCAGCCAGGCAGGGGAAGGGAGTAGTCAAAGGCAAAAACATTTATCTCAAGTGTTAAGAAGTAGCTGCTTCCCTCCAATATACCCATTTAAGGAGCGCTGATGTCATAGCTCTTGACTAACTGAAAGGTTAGAGGTTTGAACCCACCTACTGTTTCAAGGAGAAAAGATGCAGCAGTCTGCTCCCTAACAGTTACAGCACTGGCAACCATATGAGACAAAAATACAGGATCGCTATGAGTCAGATATGACCTGATAGCAACAGGTTTGCATGTTCATGTTAAATACAAATACTCAAATATATAGACCTAAAATTTTCTAATTCCATAAAAAGAAAGCATATTTATTCAATCTGTATGCTAAACAAATAATCTGAGAAGCTGGATTACACGAAGGAAAACGTGGTATCAGGACTGAAGAAAGACTCTAACAACCTGCGACATATAGATGGTACAACCTTGCTTGCTGAAAGTGAAAAGGATTTAAAATACTTACTGATGAAGATCAAAGACCACAGCCTTTGGTATGGGTTGCATCTCAAAGTAAAGAAACAAAAACCCTCACCACTGGACCAATAAACATCTGTATCAATGGAGAAAAGACTGAAGCTGTCAAAAACTTCACTTTGCTCATATCAATCAGCAACACTCATGGAAATAGCAGTCAAAAGTGTTGAAGATCAAAGATGTCAGCTTGAAGACTAAGGTGTGCCTGCCCCAAGCCATGGTATTTTTAATAACCTCGTATGCATGCGAAAGTTGGACAGTGAATAAGGAAGACTGCAGAAGAACTGATGCACTTGAGTTATGGTGTTGGAGAAGACTAAAGGCTGCCAAAAGAGCAAACATATTTGTGTAGGACGAAGTATAGCCAGAACGTTCATTTTAAGTCAGGACGGCCAAACTTTGTCTCTCATATTTTTGGACATATTATCAGGAGGGACCAGTCACTGGAGAATAATATCATGTTTGCTATTCATGTTTGGTAAAGTGGAGGGTCGGAAAAGAAGATGAAGACCCCAATGAGATGGACTCGCACAGAGGCGGCAGCAATGGGCTCAGATGTAGTAACGATTGTGAGGCTGGCGCAAGACCAGGCAGTATTTCATTCTGTTGTGCATAGGGTTAACACGAGTCCTTAGCAACTCGATGGCACCTAACAACAAAAAAACGAAAATGAGGACATCTGAGTTCTCCTTCATCTTCCATGCAGGAAACCCTGGTTCAATTTCCAGCCAATGAACCTCATGTGTAGCCATCTGTATTGCTATGAGGCTGAACATCACCTTTCAACAGAGCTTCCAGAGTTAAGACAAAGAAGAAATGTCTACACATCTATTTCCGAAAACCAGACAATGAAAACCCTAGGGATCGCACAACTAATCATGGGGCTGATACAGCATTTAATTCCGTTGTACATGTAATCACCTTCAGTTGAGGGTCTGGGCCTACTAGATGACAGCTAACGCCAAGGCACCTAACAAGAACAATCTAAAACAAAGTTAGGTCTCTGTGTAGATGGGGATATAACTATATCAGTATTATATCAAAATAGAAAGTTCTATATAACTTCAGAGAATTGGTTTAAGGATGAGATGAAAAAGAGTTCTGGTGTGGCGCTGTAGGTTAATGCATTGGACTGCAAAGTTGCTTTGAACCACAAGGTTGGCTGTTCAAGCTCACCAGCTGCTCCTTGGAAACCCTAACCAGGTGAACATGGGTCAGAATCAACTCAAGAACATTTAACAACACCAAATCATGTGCAACACACACAAAAAAATTAGAATTACCATTATTATTGAAACGTAGGCCCAATTTAGATACAAATGCATAGAGTAATTTGGATTGGTTCACAATTTGATCTTCTCTAACGCATACTTAGAGAAGACCAGCCAGAGCCAATTAAAAATGAAAAGGATTCCTCAGACATTGCCTAAGGAATAAGTCTAGCCTAAATGGAGAAACAGAAAACAGTCTCCATTATTTAATTATTTTGACTACTCAACTTTACCAGAAAAATAAAATGGACTAATGAGATCTTCAGACAAAAAGTAAAATAATCAAAAAATTTAAGTGAAAACTCTTAGTGCACACTTCTATACCCAAGTATAAACGAAAACAGAATAATCTAAGTAGACCTCAAGAGACTAGACTGAAATTTTCGAAAGTTAGGTGATTAAGTGATTACTGTTGTTGCTAAGTGCTGTCCAGATGGTTCTGACTCATAGCAACACTGTACAGGGATTCCAAGGAAGCTGGTGAGTTTGAACTGCTGACCTTGTGGTTCGCTGTCCAGTGCTGATCCTACAGCACCACACCAGGAGTCCGATTAAGTGATAGGCTAATAAAAATTGCAATAATCTTGCTCCTTTAAAAAAAAATTATCAGTGCCAGTTGCTTACACTCCCTTCTATCCTGTCCAAACAATACATGCGCTGTCTAGTTGATTCAGAATCAGCAGCCCTACAGTGAGTTTCCAAAGCTGCAATCTTATGAAAGCAGACTGCCTCATCTTTCTCCCAAAAGTAGCTGGTGGAGCTTTTTGGTTCACTGCCGAGTGCTTTAACAAATGCACCGCTAGCATTTCCTACCATCTCCAATTCCCTATGAAATAGTACATAAACCAACCCTCTGACGGTCAATTCCTACTTAAAGTGAACCTGGAAGTCAAAGTAGAACTACCCACATAGGTCTCCAAGGACCTAAATCTTTACTAAACCAGACTTCTACATCTTTCTCACTGTAAGCAGTTGGTGGGTTCAAACTGCCAACCTTTTGTTTAGCAGCAAAGCACTGATGACTGGCAGGCAGTATGTACTAAATGGACTCCTAACCAATGGACTTCAAACGATAAGGTTGACAGTTTAAATCCAACAGCTGCTCCCCAAAAACCCTATGCAGGGTCGTATGAGTCGGAACCAACAACAAAGCACTTAAATAATTCTTTGTTGAATGAATGAATAATTCCCTTATTTCTCACATCTGTTATCCTATTTTAGTATTGGAACCGACTCCACGGCACATAACAACAACAAATACCAATGCTGGTGAGTCCTGTGACGCTGTAGGATAAACACTGGACTCCTAGCCACAAGGTCGGCAATTCAAACCTACCTGCCGCTCCTTGGAACCCCTATAAGTGTCGCTATGGCTAGATGACACTGAAGAAGAACATACCAATGCTGACATGTTTGTTTTCTTTTAGTCTAAAAGCTCACTTCTGCAACCCTCTCCCCTCTTTTTGCTATTACCTTCTCTACCTTATCATGAGGCAGTCTCTGGGTATGAAAACATCTGTTAGACACAAACATAAACTGCTTAATTTATAAATAGCATTCACAATGATAGCCCAAATAGTTTCAATTAAAAATGAATTGATTCTGAATACAGAATAATTTTTAATGAAGGTGAAAATATAAATATAATCCTTTTGCAGTAGTCATATGTTGCCAGTTCTCACTCACCTAAAACATTGCCTTTCTCAACCAATAATTCAAGTGATATATCCAAACCAGAAATGCAACCAAACCCACTGCCATTGAGTCGACTATGACTTAGAGTGACCCCATATGGGTTTCCAAGACTATAAATCATACAGAAGCAGAAAGCCTCATCTTTCTCCTGTGGAGCAGCTAGTGGCCTTGAACTGATGACCTTGCATTCCACAGTGCCACCAGAATGCCTGAGAGCCCAATAAAAATCCCAACACATTCTCAGCAAGGCAATCATCTTTGCCTTTCTTCAAATATGGCTAAGCCCTTTATGTCACTACTGATATCACTACTGATTAGTATTGTGTGTCATTCAAGATGTCAACTAAGATGGCAAACTAACACCTAGAGTTTCTCACATCAGAAACTCCAGTATACTGTGCTATCCATGTGTACTAAAGCTGTAACTACCATACTAATGTTTTAAAAAGTGCAGTTTCCTCCTCAAGACATCCAGTTCCGAAAACAGAATTTTTTTATGAACAGACTTTGACTACATTAGACAAAAAAGTGGCTTACATTTGGAAATCTGAGACAAAATCTATTTATACACACATGTAAACACGGTGGACACTTACATTAAATGCTGCAGTTACTGTTAGTACCCTCAAGTGGGTTATAACTCATAGCAACTCCACATACAACCATGATTTGGTCCTGTGCCACCTTCACCATATTTACTAAAGTTGAGTCCATCGTTTCACTGTGTCAATCCACATCGCTGAGGATCTTCCTCTGTTTCGCTAATATTACTTCCCTTAAAACATCCTTACCCATGTTTATTGCACCATCCAACATACTTCCAATACTTAAATTCTGACCAACAACTCTCCCTCAGCATCCCAGACTCTCCATCCTCTCCCTTTACAAATATAATTCATCTCAACAAATAATCGAGTTGATTTTGGGTGCCTAAACCACCAGATCGAGAGAAAACGCAAGGTCCAACATTCTTGCCCAAATTTCTTCTTTACCCACAACTATTTATTAGACCCTCCATCTCCCCATCCCGATTTGTCATTCTTAAAAACTCCTTTCACTTCCTCCGTGGCCCACCATCGCTAATCTCCTTTATTACCCTCAACCTGCCCTGGAAGTCCAACATCTCCCCAACCCCCACCCCTAACTCAAGACTTCCAATCTGTGGACAGCGTTCGAATCCCTCTGCAGATTCCGCAACGGCACCAGTATGCAAGCTCCTAAAGAGGCCGCCCTCACACCCGACCCCACCAGTCTAACCAGTAGAAACTCGAGATTTCGCGAGGGAGGGGCGGTGGGGGTCTGGTTCAAACGTACCATACGAAGTCGTTGCTTTTGTCCTCATAGGAGTTGATGAGCCCGTTGCAGAGCGGGGTGGGCAGAGGTCGCTTCCTGCTGCCGCTGCCTAGGCTCGAGCTGCTACCACCTACGCCGACGCTGGGCCTGGCCGCGCAGCTGAGCCGGGACAGGCCCCCGGACACCGCCCCGCCGCCGCTGCCCGACGCGGCGGCCGCCACCAACACAGGCCGCACCGGGGCCCCAAGGCCGCCCGAACCTGCGGCCTGAGCCGCCCCGCCGGACACCAGCCCCGCCGCCGAAGCCGCCACGGAAGGGGGCGAAGGGGAAGAGGATAAGGACGAGGAGGCGGAAGTCACCGAGGAGGCCGCGGAGGAGCCAGGGCTCGTCCCAGCGGACCCTGATCCGGCCTGACGGCTACCAGACATCGTGACTCCCTCCCCTCCGGCAGGGCGCTCGGAGGAGAGGGACCAGGACCGCGACCCGCCGCCGCCCCCCCACCCTCAGTCTCAG
The DNA here is from genome assembly GCF_000296735.1 of Chrysochloris asiatica. Classification (NCBI taxonomy): domain Eukaryota; kingdom Metazoa; phylum Chordata; class Mammalia; order Afrosoricida; family Chrysochloridae; genus Chrysochloris; species Chrysochloris asiatica. The sequence continues at coordinate 6,652,342 of NW_006408618.1, forward strand.
TGCATCCTGAGGACTCGCGCTGAGCCGGGAGGTGGAGCTGAGGAACAATAAAGTTGATTTTTTTTTTTTTTTTTTTTTACGGCATCCACACAACAAGGTCCGAAAGGAGGGGGCGGAGAAAACTAATAAAGGAGAGTAGAAATCACTACCGCTCTCGAGGACGCCGCCGCCGCGGTCCCTGCCGCAGCCAACCCCGGCACGCCGTGGGCCGGCCGTGCGCGTGCGCGAGCGGCGGAAGGGGCGGGAGCGGCGGGGGATACAACTTTCTACGCAGCCCGGGCGGCGCTCACACACGCAAAGCGCGCCTTGGAGACTGCGGCTTAGCAACAGGAGTATCCCTTGTCGGAAACTGTTTTCGTTGGTGACGTACCTAAGGGAAGGCCGTTTTAATGGAATGAAAGGGGGAGGGCGAGTGGAATGAATGGTAGGATTGGTCGTTTGGTGTACCGGGCAGAGGAAGAAGAGAGCCGCTCGACTAGCTACTGCACTCGCACAAACTGGGCGCAAGGTCCCTGTTCCACAAGAAGAGCGTGGGCTTTTCGAAGTAACTATATTACGCATGCGTAGGAGCGAGCCACATTCCTGAACATCCAGAGGGAGTGGTCTCTGTTTTCTGAGAGGCAGGTGTTGTGATCCAATGGCAATAGCACGACAGGTGCTTCCTGATCAGGGATTTGAAGGAGCTGGAGATTGGGGACACGCGCGGAAGGAACCTGGAATTACGGGGTAGTTGGAAAGAGCACTAGTCTAAGAGTCAAGTTTTCTAGGATCTCATGTTTTTAAGCGATTCTACGGTATTGTTGAGGATTCATTTAAGAAGTCAACGAAAAGTGAAAATTGCAAACCATGTAGGAAGTGTTACCAATTTTACTAGTTTAATCATGACCTTACTCCTATATTTGAAAAGTTGTGCTCCATATTGGGTATCTAAATAATGGGAAAACAAATTATACTTCATCAGAAGACAAGTGAGTCCTACCCTCAGTTTAAGGTGAAATTGATACAGTTTTAATCACAAAACAAAGAAACACGTTGATACCACCAGAAAAATGTGCAATTTCTGTTAGACTTTTTGGAATATGGGAAATTGCCTCTAGAGTTTTATTTATCACTTTTGAGAATCCGTAAGATTCTGGGTAACTTGGAAATGACTGAACTGGGTGAATTTCATTATCTTTTCCATTTCTATTCATTCTATCTTGATTTTAGGCCATGTTTCTGCTCAGTATAATGGTATACTGTTATTGTTAGATGCTGGTTGAGTTGGTTCAACTCGATGTACAATAGATTGAAACTGCCTACTGCCAGGTTCTGAGCCATGCTCAATTATTATGTTTGCATTCATTGTTGCAGGTAATGCATCCATCCTTCTTCCTGCTTTTCTCTGATCCTCTACTTTACCAAGCACGATGCTCTTCTCCAGGAACTGATTCCCACCTGATAACATGACCCTACTACATGAGAGATGTTTCTCCATCCTCACTGGAAAACTGTACCTCTACCAAAACAAATTTGTTTATTCTTTTAGCAGCCCATGGTATATAGGAATCAGTGTATTTGATTTCCAAGAACCTCTTTGCAAGGACCTTACATAGTACAACCCTTGTTTCAAACCATTTTCTAGATCCAGCTGAAATATGAAGTCTTTCCTGACTCTCTTGGTAGAGGTAATTGAGTCATACTTTGTGTCCTTATAATTCTTTCTATTTAATATCATTGTATTTTAATTGTTTATATTTTCCACTAGCTTATCAACCACAGCTTTCTTTATATTGCCAAAATGTAGCAATATGCCTGGTGCTTATTATTTGTTGACTTATAAATGAATAAAGCCAGTGTCTCATTTTTATTTTAATTGTTTAATATTTATCTTTCAGACTGAATTGTAAGTTTCATGAAAACAAGGGCCATATTGGTCCTTGGTAGGCTTCAATATTTGGTGAAGGAAAGCATTAATAGATGAACCATAATTAGATTAATTTAATGGATATTCATTGGATGCTCTCTATAGGTGGGTGTGGGCTAGACAAGAGACAAAAAACAAACCTGTTGCTCTTGAATCGATTCCAACTCCCAGCCATCCTATACACAGAGTAGAACTGGCCCATAGGGTTTCCAAGGTTATAAGTTTTTATGGAAGCAGACTGGGTACATCAGGCTTCTTCACAACATCTGATGGCAATAACCTTCAGTTATATGGCTACCTTCAGATAATAGCCAAGTGTTTAACCAGTCCACTACGAAGTGTATAAAAAGAGGATAGAAAACATGCAAATACATGATGAGTTTAAAGAAAAAAGCCCCCGACAGGCATCAAAGTAAGAACAAATAAATACTAAAGACCAGCTATGTTGATGGGGGAAGGAGTTAGTTCTTAAAAATACTGTTTGGCCAAGCAGAAAGTATAATTAAAGTAACGATCACAGAAAATTGAGTCCTATGTGCTGCTGCTATAGGATAAGCACTGGACAGCAAGGTTGGTTTGAACCACAAGGTCAAGGTTCAAACTCCCTAGCCCCTCCTCAGAAACCCTATCTATACAGGGTCCCTATGAGTTGGACCTTGTGGTTCAAGCTGACCTTTCAGTCCAGCACATTAACCCAAAGCATCATACCAGGACTCCATTTTATAAGGGTTGTTGTTGTTGCTGTTGTGAAGTGCCGTCCAGCTGATTCCAACCCATAGCGACCCTGTAAATACAGTTTCTTAGGAGTAGCTGGTGAGCTTGATCTGCCGACTTGCAGTTCAAACGGCTTTGCAGTCTGGCGCATTTACCTACAGCGCCACACCAGGACTCCTTATATAGAGTGGTGGTGGTGGTGGTTTGTGTACCGTGGAGTCGGTTCCGACTCATAGCGACCCTGTACAGGGTTTCTGAGGCTGTAAAGCTTTACGGGAGCAGAAAGTCTCATCTTTCTCCCGTGGAACAGCTGGTAATTTCGAACTGCTGACCTTGTGGTTTGCAGCCCGATTTGTAATCGCTACACTGCCAGAGTTCCTTATCTACCAGAGCTCCTTATAGGGTTGTTGTTGTTAAGTGCCGTCGAGTCTGTTCCAACCCATAGGGATGCTGTATAGGGTTTCCGAGGAGCTGCTGGTAAGGTTGAACCGCCGACCTTGCAGTTCAAACAGCTTTGCAGTTTGCAGTGGCACATTAATCCACAGCGCCACACCAGGGTAGAAGAGTTTATTTGAGGGAAATTCATTTGGGAACCAGGCTGTAAAAAGCTTTGAATCCAGTTTTGAAAATATAGGCAATTGGGAACAAACTATTCAGTTGGCGGGGAGTGAAGGAATATATTTAAAGTGTTACAGAATAATCCTTCAGTAGATCAATCTTTCAGGCGAGGTGGAAAATTAAAAGCAAAGAGACTAATTAGGAAACATTACATCAGTCTAAAAGTAAGTGATGAGATTCTAGATTAGGGTGGTGGCAAGGAAAGCTAGGGAGTATCTGAGAAAAACACTAATGAACCTGTAGGAATAAATTACTCTTTGTAAAAGAATCTTTAAGCTCCTTGAAGGCATGACCTTTTCTGTACTGTTTTTCCCAGTACTTGGCACAGTACATAGTATGCTGATTAAAAATCACAAAGAGAAAGATGGAGAACAAAGAGGAAGAAATGAACTCCAAAGATGACTTGGGATAGCAATTACACAATGACAGAATTGAAGACATCCAATAAATGGTTGAATTTTGAAGATGTTGAGTGGCTGTGAAAAAAATATTTAATAAGCATATCCAGACAGTGATTAAAATGCAGGACTAAACACAAAAGACAGTTCAGCGACATAAGAAAAATATTTGGACGTTGTTGTTTGTTGTTGTTTAGCACCGTTGATTTGTTTTCCACTCATAACTACCCTTACAGGGTTTCCGAGGAGCAACTGGTGGGTTTGACCTTATGGTTAGCACTCCAGTGCTTATCGTACAGTGCCACACCATGACTCCATTTGGACATTAATAAAGGGGTAATATATTATTAAATAGTTACTAAGGGCCTGTTGTGGCGCTGTGGGCTGATGCATTAGACTACAAAGTTGATTGAACTGCAATGTTGGTGGTTCAAGCTCACCACCTGCTCCTTAGAAACCCTGTACAGGGTCGCTGTGGGTCGGAATCAACTCGACAGCACTTAACAATAACAACAAGGGCCTGTTACTTGCTGCATGTTTTACTACACTTTGACTCTTAAACTTTGGTTTGAAGAAAAATCATCTAGTGACTCTGATGTGGGTTACCAGCTCTGAGAAACACTGTGCTTTATTATGTGGGAGATATAAAAGAAGTATGTTAACCAGTCTTCCTGCCAGATAGCTTAGGTTGCTAAAAGTGATGTGGTCCCAACTTTTCTAGATGTCTCCTAGAAAAACCTCATCAGAGCTTGGTATTACTGCTTTGGAACCTATCTTCAGTAAAATCTAAATTCACCAAAGGAAATGGGATGTGATACAATTGAATTTCTCTATTTATACCCATTAAGTGTATAAAGACTACATTCTGAAAATGCACAGTCTCTCCTAGTTTCTACTGGCAAGATCTGGGAATACAATAAGTATGAGAAACATACACAAAGGAGGAAGTCAGACAACTCAAAATTTAAGAGGAGAAATAGAGAATAGGAGAAGAGAAAAAAGGTGATGCAAATGAAGTTAAATGTATAAAAAATCTAAGTCTGAATAGTTAAAATAATTTTTATCCCATGAACCACAAAAATTAACTATTAGAACAAAATCCACAGTTTCTAGGAAAAACACTCATAATCTGATGGTGTTAAAATGGAATGGAATTAGTAAGAGGGTTGAGCTTCCAAGACCTATTTCTGAGGTGTCTTATACAAATACAATATGAAAGTAAGTCAAAAGTGTTGCTATGATATGACAGAAACCTTTGTAAAACAAAAAACATCAAAATGTAAAGTGACTGTTTATTGACACAGTCTGCATTAGGTCTTTACACTTCTAATGGCAGTATTTTCATCTCTAACCCTTCCCCCAAAGAATTCTGGTCACTGCACTTTGAGGTTGTTGTTGTTGTTAAGTGCCTTCGAGT
>NW_006408618.1:6658004-6660076 GCF_000296735.1 Chrysochloris asiatica
GTAGGTCTATGGGCTTCTTCCTCCAGTTTCTGAACAGCCACAGTTTCTTCATTAAGGCTGACAGTCTTCCCTCGCTTGACTCGTTTTGAGAACTCTTCAAACTTCCTTAAAACATTTGATCCATGTAAAAATGTTTTTGTTTTTATGTAGAGCAACATTTCAGTGATTTGGGAAAAGGTCCGCTTGAGTTTTGTTAAAAATTTTATATTAACCCTGACCTCAAATAGTTTTTTTCCCATGCCATAAAAAGTATCCTTTTTAAAGGCACCCTAATGGAGTCCTAGTGTGACACTGTGGGCTACAGCGCCAGACTGCAAAGCCATTTGAACTGTAAGGTCAACGGTTCAAGCTCACCAGTCGATCCTCGGAAACCCTATACAGGGTCGCTATGGGTCGGAACCAACTCGACAGCACTTAGCACCAACAACAATGGAATCCTGGTAGTGTAGTGGTTACAAATCGGGCTATGAACCGCAAGGTCAGCAGTTCGAAACTACCAGCTGTTCTGCTGGAGCAAAATGAGGCTTTCTGCTCCAGTAAAGATTTATAGTCTCGGAAACCCTGTATAGGGTCTCTGTGAGTCAGAACTGACTCCACAGCACATAACAAAAACAACAATGGAGTCCTGGTAGCGCCGTGGTTATGAATCGGGCTATGAACCGTAAAGTCAGCAGTTGGAAATTACCAGCTGTTCCGTGGGAGAAAGATGAGGCTTTCTGCTACCGTAAAGATTTATAGTCTCGGAAACCCTGTACAGGGTCGCTATGAGTTGGAAACGACTCCACAGCACATAACAAAAACAACGCTGGAATCCTGGTATGGTACTTTGGGCTAATGTGCTAGACTACAAAGTCATTTGAATCACAGGGTTGGTGGCTCAAGCTCACCAGTCAGTCCTTGGATACCCTATACAGGGTCATCATGGCTTGGAACTGACTCGACAGCACTTTGTAAAAACAACAATTGAGTCCTAGTGTGGCGCTGTGGGTTCATGCACTGGACTTCAATGTCAATTTGAACTGCAAGTTCGGTGATTCAAGCTCACCAGCTGCTTGGAAACCACTCATCAGAAACTCTATATAGAGTCGCTGTGAGTCCGAACCAACTGACAGCACTTAACAACAAGGTAATACAAGTGTGTTACTGAGAGAACTTGTCTGCAGCCATCAACTGATCACAGAGACATGTTTAAACACATTTTGTTTGGAATTAACCTATGCATATATGAACTATAATCCTATATCAATATATTTTTATTTTCTATTGTATTTTAAGTTGGTAAAAGTCACTGGTTTCCTCTCTACCAGCCCTGCCCTTTGGTTATCAGTTTACACAAGCAATCCTCTCTAATATCTGCCTGACTTACAGGGTCGCTGTAAGTCGGAATCAGCTCAACGGCACTTAACAACAACATTCCTTTATTTGGAGTCCTGGTGTGGTGCCATAGAATAAGCACTGGACTACTAACAAGGTTAACAGTTCAAATCCTCAGAAGCACTGTAAAGGGTTGCTTTTGGTAGGAACCATTACCTAACTAACCAATAGAATTTGCTGTCCCGCCAAATCTATGAGTGAATAATATCTTTTGGTTAAAAAAACTACTGTGCTTCATTAAGTAAAGCAAAATTTGTTAAGTGCTGTGGAGTCGGTTTTGACTGATAGCAACCCTGTGTAGGATTTCCAAGCTTTTTAAAATCTCTTGTAGAAGCAAAAAGCTTAATCTTTCTCCCATGGAGGGGTAAGTTGGCTTGAGCCGGTGACCTTGTGGGTTGCAGTCCAGTGTGTATCCCATGGAGTCAGTATGCTCCCAGAGCAAATTGTTAGTTGCCTCGGAGTCAGTTCTGACTCATACCACCCTATACACAATAGAAAGATATACTGGCTGGTCCTGCACAATCCTCATAATTGTTACACTTGGGCGCATTGTTACTGCCCCTCCCTCTCCATGGAGGGCTTCCTCTTTTTTGATGACCCTGCAAATCATGAAACATGATGTCCTTCTCCAAGGACTGATCCAGCCTGATGATATGTCTGAAGTATGAAAGTCGAAGGCTCTCCATACTGGTTTCAAA
>NW_006408618.1:6660904-6662984 GCF_000296735.1 Chrysochloris asiatica
CTTACATCTTTGTTCTTCAACGCTTTAAAGAGGTCTTGTGCAGCAGATTTGCGTAATGCAATACATTTCCTGATTTCTTGACTGCTACTTCCATGAGTGTTGATGGTTGATCTGAGCCAAATGAAGTCTTTGACAACTTCAATCTATTCTCTATTGATATGGATGATGTTTGTCGGTCCATAGTGAAGAATTTAATTTTCTTTACATTGAGGTACAAACCATACTGAAGTCTTTGTTATTCATCAGTAAATATTTTAAGTCCTCTTCACTATCAGCAAGCAAGGTTGTATCATATTTTTATCTCAGGTTGTTAATAAATTTTCCAATCCTGATGTCACATTTTCTTCATATATTTTGTTTAGCAAACAGACTGAATAAGGATGATGAAAGAATACATCCCTGATGTACACCTCTCCTAATTTTAAACCACTCAGTGTTCCTTGTTCTGTTCGAACAACTGCCTCTTGATCTATGTATAAATTCTTCATGAACACAATTAAGTGTTCTGGAATACTCATACTTCACAATGTTGTACACTACTAGTTCATAGACTATCAATATTTATGTGTTCCATTTCATTTTGGACAATTCCAATTTTCCTAGGGTTCATACTTTGTATATCCATGTTCTGATTATTAATGGGTATTTACTGTTGTTTCTCCTCATTTTGAATTGTGCCTCATCGTCAATGAATGTCTTGAGAGCTTTCTTCCAATCTCATCATCACAGTCAACTCTACTTTGAAGAGACCGGTCTTCCCCAGTTTATTTTAAGAGCCTTGCAACCTGAGGGGCTCATTTTATGGCACTATATCTAACAATATTCTGGTACTCTTCATCATATTATCATATTCCAGAGTTATATCTGACAGTGTTCCACTGCTATTTGTAAGGTTTTCACTGGCTAAATATTCAAAAGTAGTCCACCTCTCCTTCTTCCTAGGCTTTCTTAGTCTGGAAACTCAGCTGAAATCTCTCCTCCATGGGTGAGCCTGCTCAAATTTAAAATACGGATGGCCCTCCTTTCAACATCACAGCAACGCACAAGTCACCACAGTACAACTGACTCACAGGTAAATGGTGCCAGAACAAATTAGTGATGTGCAATAAACTTGGCATAGAAAAACTAATGAGAGAAAAAACAAAATACTTTTGTGAATGTGACTGGATGGGAAAGGAATAGAAGAATTTTCATGAAATCAGTAGTATAATAATACATCTTGTAGAAAATAACCCATAATTTAATTGTAAAATGAAAAGTTCCAATTTATCCATTAAAACTAGAGGTAGACTGACATGTATGGAGGTATTTATTGTTTGAGTACAATCCCTTTTCCAAAAATAAACCACTGTTTTCTTTGCATGTAATTATGCCATTAGCTCTCCCAGTCTTCCTTTATAAAATTAAAAACATTCTTTATAAAAAGTAAACTAATAAGCATTAATACCTTGCTAAGTTGATCATCATAATAAAGAAAGGTAATATCCTTTATTAAAATGCTTGGAGTCCTCATGTTGTTGTTGTTAAGTGCCGTCTAGTCAGTTCTGACAGATAGCGACACTGTATAGGGTTTCCAAGGAGGAGTTGGTGAGCTTGAACTGCCAACCTTGTGGTTCAAGCTGACCTTGTAGTCCAGTGCATTAACTCACAGCTTCATACCAGGACTCTAGAGTCCCCACAGTGCAGCGATTAAGGGCTCAACTGTTAACTGAAAGGTCAATAGCTCAAACCCACCAGTGGCTCCACAGGAGGTTGCAGTCTACTACTGTAGATTTACAGTCTTGGAAACCTTGTGGCACAGTTTTAGTCTGCCTCATAGGAATTGTCTTAATGACAATGGCTATAAAAGCACTTATTTTGCAGGCTACTCATAGCAATTTCAGCCAAGGCCGTCGTAAAATATGACCTAGGCCAATGATAAATATTGTAGCAATGAAAGATGATAGATGGAGGTATGTAAGTGTGGATCCAAACTAAAACCAAACCCATGGTCATTGCATGGATTTCAATTCACTGTAACACATGGGACAGAATATAACTGCCCTGTTGTTGTTGTTGTCAGGTGCCATCGAGTTGGAAC
>NW_006408618.1:6682528-6687502 GCF_000296735.1 Chrysochloris asiatica
CAAAGTCGTTTGAACTGCAAGGCCCGTGGTTAAAGCTCACCAGCTGCTCCTTGGAAACCCTACACAGAGTTTCTATGGGACAGAATTGACTTGACGTCACTTAACAACAGCAACAGAGTAAGAATTAAGGTGAAACTAATTTGAACCACAAGGTCAGCAGTTCAAGATCACCAGTTGCTCCTCAGAAACAGGGTCACTGTAAGTCTGAACCGACTCAATAGCATCTAACAACAATAACAAAGATTAAGGATGCCCCCTACCTGAGTAATTGATATGACTCACGTCACCACCCTTAGCTTTCCTTGGAGGCATGGTCTGAATCCAATACTTAGGAATGCTTGGGCCATGCTCTGACTCTTGCTCTGGATCCTGTATCAGGCTCATGTCCCTAGTTCGTTGGACTTGTGACCTAATTCACCAGCTCTCACAGCCTTGTGCATCAACAGCTTATCATGTGACCTGCTGATTTAGGTTCTTCAACTCTTGAGTCTACATGGGTGAGGAGTATCCTCCAGACAGAACCCTGCACTCTGAATTTGGGACTTGTCAGCCTCCACAATCATCTCATATTGTGCATAGGGTTAATTTAGGACTAACTTGGCATAAGATTAGCACCTCATTAAATGAATTGACAACAAAGATATTAAGTAAAGTCATAGCATGAAAAAAGGGTCAAATAAAATGTAATAAACTTTTATTACAAATACACTGTAATAAAACTGAAGAAAACAGAGAAAATAACATTTTAAAATTCTACTTGTTGTTCTTAGAGGGATTTAAGATTTTGCACCCATGAAACAAACTCAGATTGTAATTTGTAATAAAGAAAGGGACAATCTGAACACATGAAAGAATTCTTAGAAATTAAACATAAAAATGTCAAAATAAAATACCAAATTAGAAGGTCTGATAATTAAATAGCATACGATGGAAGATGAAGTAATCTCCTAGAGATGCTCGTACATGGAAATGAAAATAATAATAAAGTTTTTGAGTGATTTGAAGAATAGATCCAGGAAAATTGAATTGAAGAAATTGACAAAGAAATATTAATTTCCTGACTGTAATAAAATCTTGAATGTAAGATTAGCTGACTCAAGTGCCATACAAAAATCTGAACAACAATTTTGCCAGTGAATTTCTGAATGTCAGGGATAAAAAGCAAATATTCAATTATTCCCTTAGGGGGACTGGAGAAGAATGACATATCACTTTAATGAGAATCAGGTTGACATCAAATGAATTATAAACAACAGTGAACTCTAAATGACAATAGAAAGTTCTGAGGAAAACCTCTTTTGAACCTAAAATTTTAAAACTAATCTATTAGTCAAGTGTGAATATAAAATAAAGACAAGTTTATACATAAAAGAACTTGAAATACTTCCCACCTGTAGTATCTATTAGGAGGCCTGGTAGCACTGTTGAGTAAATACAAGACTGCTAACCACAAGATCGGCAGTTCAAACCCACCACCAGTTCCATGGGAGAAAGATGAGACTTGCTACTTTGTAAAAGTTTACAGTCTTGGAAACCCTGTACAGGGTCACTATGAGTTTGAATCAACTCATTGTCCGTTGGCAGTTCACATGGATGGTGCTCCACCCAGATTTGTTTTTATATGGCCCTCTCACCCATCCACCAGTTGCTGTGAGTTTTGGCCACTGATGACTCATAGCTTCTATCTTTCTTTATGGAGAATAGCCCTTGCCTATTGTGGCACTGTGGGTTAATGCGCCAGACTGCAAAGCCATTTGAACTGTAAGGTTAGCAGTTCAAGCTCACCAGCTGCTGCGCAAAAACCCTATCCAGGGTCGCTATGGGTCGGAACCGACTCAATGGCAGTTAACAACAACAACATACTAGAGCTAGGAGTCCTGGTGTGGCGCTGTGGGTTAATGCACCAGACTGCAAAGCCGTTTGAACTGCAAGGTCGATGGTTCAAGCTCACCAGTCACTCCTAAGGAATCCTGGTGGTGCTGTAGGATAAGCGCTAGATTGCTACCTACAAGAGTGGTAGTTCACCAGCTGCCTCATGCAAGAGAGATGAGGCTTTCTCTCTCCAAAACCCTATATATGGTCACTGTAAGTTGGGATCAACTGGATGGCAGCGGGTGTAGTTGGATACTGAAGCCAGGAGCCCTGATGACTTAGTGGGTTAATTCTTTGGCTGCTTACTGCAAGGTTGGGAGTTCAGATTCACTCCTAGCAGTGTCAGAAACCCTAATTAACACTTCTACTTTCCTACAGGGTCACTGTGGGTCAAATTAACTTGAAGACAGTGGGTTTGGTTTTGGTTTTGTACTGGAATTGCTAACTAACCTATAGGTCATCAATTCAAACCTACCAGCTCTCCACTAAAGATGCTTCCATAAAATCTATATCCATAAATATTTTACAGCCTTGGAGACTCTATGGAGCAGTTCTACTTTGTTCTGTAGGGTCACTGTGAGTTAAAATTGAATGCAAGGCAATAGGTTTGGTTTTGGGACTGGAGCTGAGAGCCTCCTTCCTGTTCTACTCCTGAACCTCCACCCACATGCCACCCTGGCAGCCAGCAGCAAGTGACTGACAGAGGTTTTTGTTTTTTTTAAAACTATTCTCCTTAGAACCAAATCTGTAGTATAGTTTGTGTTCCTGGCAAACACAGGCCTACATTCTCTTTGTGGTGGTGGTGGTTATGTGCCATGGAGTTGGTTCCAACTCATAGTGACCCTGTGTAGTGTTTCCAAAGCTGTAAATCTTTATGAGAGCAGAAAGCCTCATCTTTTTCCCATGGAACCGCTGGAAGTTTCGAACAGCTGACCTTGAGGTTAGCAGCCCAACTTGTAGCTACTATGCTCCGAGAGCACCTACATTCTCTTTTAAACAAAGCCTTATTTTTGATTCTTTTAAAATCACCAATGAGGTGGAAATTTCAGGGTACCAGCAGAACTATTGTTGTTATTAAGTGCCATTGAGTCCATTCTGACTCATAGTGACCACGTACAGGGTTTCCAAGGAGTGGCTGGTGGTTTGACTCACTGACTGTGCTATTAGCAGTCCAGTGAGTATCCTACAGCACCACGCCAAGACCCCACCAGCAGACTTAGAGACCAATAAACACAGCTACTATGCTACCACTGAGTCTCTATTTAAAACACATTTATATGGCCTTAAACTATTTCTCTATTAATTTTCCACCACAATTTGCAAACTGTCCTCCTTCTACATACATCTGAGCCAATCCAGACCTTACCCACAATTTGGAGATAGTGGTAGGGATTGAATACAGGGATTTTTGCATCTCTTTCAAAGTGAATGTATTTGTTTTCTACTGCTACATAAGAAATTACCCGAAACCTGGCAGCTTAAAACAACGCTTATTCATTATCTCACAGTTTTCATGAGTCACACAGTCTGGAAATCAATCAGTTGGGTCCTGTTATCAGGCACTCACCAAGCTAAAATCAAGGTGTGGGCCAGAGTTTCAATTTCATCAGAGGCCAATCTCACATGGTTGTTGATAGAATCTAGTTTATCTTGATGTTTTTGGACTGAGGCTTGTTGGTTTCAATTTCTTGTTGGCTGTCTGCTAGGAGCTTCTAGCAGCTGTCCAAAATTTTTGGCATAAACCCCCTCCATAGACTCTTTCACACTTTAAATTTCTTCCTTCAGGAAGGGTCGAGACTTTTTAAAAGCTCTTCTGATTAGATCAGGCTCTCCCAGGATACACTTATGTTTTATTTATTTTTAACTCAAATTCAACTGATTTGGGACCTTAATTACATTTACCTATTTATCTCTCTTATGCAATACCACCATATCCATAGTCCTGCCCACAATTAGTGGGAGGGGATTGTTCAGGGCCTGCATACCAAATATTGCTGTTGTTAAGTGCCATCAGTAAGTTCTGATGCTGAAGAATGGCTGGTGAGCTGGAACCAACAACCTTGTAGTTCAAACCGACTTTGTAGTCCAGTGCATTAACCCGCAGCGCCAACCCAGGACTCCATGCATACCAATAGTCATCCTATAAAATTCTGCCTACACACACACACACACATACAGCTTTTATACATTTTTTAAATCTTTTCTGAGTCAGATTTCATGGGCAGATAGTATTTAATCATAAATTAATTCTCTATTTTAGAAGACTCCAGTAAGTTGGCCATCAGTTTTTCAAGCAAGCATTTATTGGACACTTAGCATTTGTCAGCCATTGCACTATGCTCTGGAAATATAATAGTTGCACAAAGTTCTTCATGGATCTTGTATGCTTATTTCAGTTCCCTAGTGCTGCTGTCTTTGTTACCTAGTGCTTCTTAATAAAAGTAGTTGGCTTTAACAAACAGAAATTTATTTCTTACAGTTTAGAAGGCCAGAAGTCTGAATTCTGGTCAGTGACTCTATCTCTCTGTCCATTCTAGAGGCAGGTTCTTGGTGGTCATGTGGCATGTATCTTCCCTGATATTTGTGCATGCTTGCTTGCTTGCTTGCTTGCTTGCATAATCTGCTCTTTCATCTCTTAAAAGAGTATATCTCAAAAGATACACTCCTGGTGTGGCTCTGTAGAATAAGCACTCCAATGAAAGGTCAATTTGAATCGCAAGGCAGTGGTTCAAACTCAACAGCCCCTCCTCTGAAAACTCTATACAAGGTAACTATGGATGGGAACTGACTCAATGGCACTTAGCAACAACAATAACTATAATAATACTGATCCATTAGCATACAAAGAGAATCCAATTCAAAATGAGATGATAACTACAGACATTTTTGTTGTTGTTAAGTGCCATTGAGTTAACTCTGACTCATAGTGACCCTGCATAGGGTTTCTGAGGAGCAGCTGTGGGTTTGAACCTCTGACCTTAGGAATAGAAATCCATATCTTATCCTACCGTGTTACACCATCCTTTGACAAGCCAAAATCTATGTCCTTCCCACATGCAAAACACATTCACATCATTTTATTGTTGTTAAGTGCCACTGAGT
>NW_006408618.1:6688206-6690760 GCF_000296735.1 Chrysochloris asiatica
TATTTGATCCTCATAAGTAAGTCTTTTAAGTCCACTGTGCATTCAGCAAGCAAGGTTGTATCATCTGCATATTACAGGTTGTTAATAAACCTTCCTCCACTCTTGATGCTATGTTCTTATTCATAAAACCCAGCTTCTCAGATTATTTGCTCAGCATACAGACTGAATAAGTATGATGAAAGAATACAACTCTGGTGCACACCTTTCCTGATTTTAAATGATGCAGTATCCCCTTGTTCTATTTGAATAACTGCCTCTTGGTATAGGCTTCTCATAAGCACGAATTAGTGTTCTGAAATACTCATTCTATGTAGTGTTTTCCATAGCTTGTCTTGATCCACACAGTCAAAAGCCTTTGCATAGTCAGTAAGTGCTGGTAGACATCTTTCTGGTATTCTCTGCTTTCAGCTAAGATTCATTTGATACCAGCAGTGATATTCGTCTTCCCATGTCCTTGTCTGAATCCAGCTTGAACCTCTGGTAGTTCTCTCTCAATGTACTTTTGCAACCATTATTGAATTTTCTTTAATAAAATTTTACTTGCAACTAATATTAATGATATTGCCCATGATTTCCATATTTCACTGGGTTGCTTCTCTTGGGAATGGGCACAGATATGGACCTCTTCAAATCATTTGACCAGATACCCATCTTCCAAATTTCTTGGCATAGATGAGTGAGTGCCATCAGCGCTCTACCAGTTTTTTGAAAGATTTCAAACTGTGTTCCATCAATTCCTGGAAACCTTGTTCTTTGCCAATGCCTTTAGTGTACCTTGAACTTCTTCCTTCAGTACCATTGGCTCTTGATCATATGCTACCTCTTGAAATGGTTGAACATAGACCATTTCTTTTTGATACATAGATTCTGTATATTCTTTCCATTTTCTTTTGATGCTTTCCGCATCATTTAATATTTTGCCCAAGGAATCCTTCAGTATTACCAATCGAGGCTTGAATTTCTTCCTCAGTTCTTTCAGCTTTAAAAATACTGAAAGAATTTCATGATGTAATATGATATCTTGGGACATCATGTTGTTCCATAAATCTTAAATCAACTCCAAGTCTAAAATCTCATCTACTGGATCATCTAACCAAATATGGCTGATATTTAAGGCATATTCCATCATGAGTAAAATTCCTCTTCATCTGTGACCCTGTGAAATCTATAATACAAGCTATCTGCTTCCAAAGTACAATGGTAGAACCAGCACAAAGTAGACTTTTCTATTTGCTTGAGCAAGTCTTGGGCTAGTGTATGGTTGAAAATCAGGAAAGGAGTATGTCAGGGTTCTATCCTTTCACCATACTTTTTCAATCTATATGCTGAGCAAATAGTAGAAGCTAGACTATACAATGAGGCTTCAAGAAATGTATGGAAAAATTCCATTGTCTTTAATTCGATTTTTTCCATGAACTTTTTGATGTTCTCTAGTGTGAAGAATGAAGGAGTTCTGGTAGCGTAGTGGTTATGAGTCGGACTGCTAACCTCAAGGTCAGAAGTTTCAACTACCAGCTGTTCCACAGGAGAAAGAAGAGGCTTTCTCCTCTCATAAAGATGTACAGCCTCAGAAACCCTATACAGGGTAGATATGAGTTGAAATTGATTCCACGGCACACCACCACCACCACTATGAAGAAGAAGGCATCAGGATTGGAGGAAGATTAACTAACAACTTGACATATGCAGATGGCACAACTTTGCTTGCTGAAAGTAAAGAAGATATGAAGCACTTACTAATGAAGAACAAAGACTACAACTTTCAGTAGGGATTATACCTCAACATGTTGTTAAGTGCTGTTGAGTTGGTTCTGACTTATAGCAACCCTTTATAGGATTTCTATGGAACAGCTGGTGGGTGTGAACCACTGACTTTTGGTGTCCAGTGCAGTGCCACACAAGAAAAACAGAGAAAAGATTGAAGTTGGCAAGGATTTCATTTTACTTGGATCCGCAATTAATGCCCACGGAAACAACAGTAAAGAAATTAAATGACATATTACATTGGGCAAATCTGCTGGAAAAGATCACTTCAAATGTTTAAAGATCCAAGATGTCACTTTGAGGACTAAGGTCCACCTGATTCAAGCTATGGTATTTTCAATTGCCTCATATAAATGAGGAAAACTGAACAATTAATGTTGTTGTTGTTGTTTAGTTCCTTTGAGTCAGTTCTGACTCATGGCGAACCTGTATAGGGTTTCCAAGGAGCAGCTGGTGAGTTTGAACCATCAACCTTGTGATTCAAACCAACCTTATAGTTCTATGTTTAGCATTACACCAGGAGTCTGAACAATGAATATGAAGATTGAAAAAGAATTCCAAAATAAAAACAGCACTGCAAAAAGGAGTGCTGGCAACAATAATAGGGTTTAAGGAGTCCTGGTGTAGTGTTGTAGGATAAGCACTGGACCACAAGATCAGTTTGAACTACAAGATTGGTTTGAACCATAGGGTTGGATTGAACTACAAGGTTGGCGGTTTGAACTCAACATCCACTCCTCAGAAACCCTAGGCAAGGTCGCTATGAGCAGGCACTTAGGAACAATAAGAG
>NW_006408618.1:6695965-6709792 GCF_000296735.1 Chrysochloris asiatica
CATGCTGAGCATGCTTGACTAATGTTTTATCCCCCTGTACACGTATCTACTGCTTGACAGAAAATTAGGCCATGATGGTAGTATCCTTTTCAGACCTGAATGGTGTCAAGGGCCATAGTCTCAGGTTCCTCCAGTCTCTTTCTGACTAGTAATCCCAGTTTTTTTGTTTATTTTTTTAAATAATTTTGAGTTTTGTTCCACATTTTCTCCCACTCTGTCCAGGACCTTCTAATGTGATCCCTTTCAGAGAAGTTAGTAGTGGTAGCCAGGCACCATCTAGTTCTTCTGCTCTCACATTCATGGAGACTGATGTTCACATGTTCCATTACTCCATTGGAATATTTGATTCCAAGCCTCTTCAGTTCTCATCACTCTTCTTTCGTTCGCACATGGAGAGACCAATAACTGCACCTTAGATGGCCATTCATGAGCTTTTACGATCCCAGATGCTACTCACCAAAGTAGGATGTAGGACATATTCTTTGGGGACTATGCTATGTCAATTGACCATGGTGTTCCCTGAAGCTATGGTCCTGAGTTCCTAGGCCCAGCAACTCATTGCCTTAAGATGTTTGATAATATCTAAGAAGTTTCCATCATTTTTCCTGCTGTATCCTCACTTTATTCATAATTGTGTTTGCATGAAAGGTAAATACTTAGGTATTTGTTGTGTATACCCATTCAGACTGTGTCTCTATCATGTTGTTCCAAGGTTGTGTATATATCACTGTTTACCCCTAACCTCTTTAGCCATTGTTTACCTCCCTGTTTCTTCTGTTTTCATCATTCTGCCTTCTTGTGTATTGGCCTTCCCCTTTTTGTATATTGCCCTCCCTGTCACTGGAGTTAACATGTATTGCCTCTCTAGCCACTGAATTACTCCCCCTTTCCTCCTACATCTGGTAACCATCAAAGAAATGTTTATTTTAGTATAAAAACCTTTTCTTGAGTTTTTACGATTTTCTCATACAATATTTGTTCTTTGTTATTGTTAAATATCATCTAGTTGGTTCCGACCCATAGTGACCCTGTATAGGGTTTCCAATGAGCAGCTGGTGAGCTTGAACCACTGACCTTGCAGTTCAAATGGCTTTACAGTCTGGCGCATTAACCCACAGCACCACACCAGGACTCCTTAGTGATTGATTAATTTCATTTAGCATAATATCCTCCATGTTCATCCATATTATAAGGTATTTCACAGACTCATTGTTATTCATCAGTGTTGCATAATATTCTTTTGTGTTTATCAAAGTTTGTTTAGCCACACTTCCATTGATGGGTATTTGAGCTGTTTCCATCTTGTTGCTATTGTGAATAGTGCTGCAGTGAATATTGGTATGCCAATATTGATTCATATCATGGGTCTTATTTATTGTGGATATATATCAAGTAGGGGAATTTGTGGGTCATATGGTATTTCCATTTCCAACTTTCTGAGGAAGTGCCATACAGTTTTCATTAGTGGTTGAACCATTTTACAGTCCCATTCTCTCCACATCTTCATCAGCATGTGTTATTTTCTGTGCAATGCATATTTTTAGGTGTGTCAATTAAATCCATAATAGCTGCTATAACATGTTGGTGGCTTTAGAGAACAGATATTTATTTTCTCACTGTCCTGAGGATTAAAGTCCAAATCAGGAGTCTCATCTGTGTTGATTCCTGCCTTATCATTCGCTAGACATTCTTGGGTTCTTGTCCTTACTTGACCTATGTGATCCATGTGTGCCTTGGAGTTTAATCTATTCTTTTTTATTTTTTTGGAAGTGATTAAATTTAGAACATGACCTACTCAGGTATTACCTAATTAACATAGCAAAGAAAATACTACATATATAGGGTAGAGAGTCTTGATGTGATGTTGTAGGAATAGCACTAGAACCATAAGTTTAAACCTACCAGTCACTCCGAAAACCCTGTTCATTGTCACTATGAGTTAGAACTGACTTGACAGCACTTAACAACAACAACCAGGAACAAAAACAGATATTTTGGAGGTATATAATTCAATCTATAGTAATGCCTCTAAAAATAAGTGAATAAATAAATGGTATTTAATCCTGGTGTGGTGTTGTGGATTAATGCGCCAGACTGTAAAGCCATTTGAACTGAAAGTTCGGTGGTTCTAGCTCACTAGCTGCTCCTCGGAAACCTTATACAAGGTCGCTATGGGTCGGAATCGACTCAATGGCACTGAACAACAATAAAAACAATATAAGAAAGGTAAGAAGCAAATAAAGTTGAATGATGAAAATGCTATTTTGATTAAGTTAATCAAAGGCTATGTCTAGATATATTTGAGGAGAAGAGAGAATAAACAAGGGAAGATGACGACACATGCCACTCTATGGAAGAAAGGTGAAGCTTTCTACTTCTGTAAAGATTTATAGACTTGGAAACCCTCTACGGAACCGCCATGAGTTAGAGTGGGTTGGGTTTGGCTTGAAAATTTTAAGGGAGGGACTAGAAATATGGAAGTACTACCTTCAGAAATGTATAAACTTAGACAGAGGATGTGTTGAGGAATAATAGCTTCACATTTTTATATTTTTATTTAGTAAAGGTTTCTATAATTTGGAAAAGGCTCTGGTAGTGTAGTGGTTACCAGTTGGGCTGCTAACCTTAAGGTCAGCAGTTTGAAACTGCCAATGGTTCCATGGGAGAAAGAAGAGGCTTTCTGCTCCTGTAAAGATTTACCACCTCAGAAACCGTAATCAGGGTAGCTAAAAGTCAGAACCAACTCCACGGCACATAACCACCACCACCATGATTTAATAGCAATACTTTTTGACTTATCCCCAAAGATTTTTATTATTAGATTGCTATTAGATATGTGATTTCCTAAGATAGTCTCCCAATTGGTAACTTGCCTTTTCACTTTTTTGATAAAGGCTTTTGGTAAACAAAATTATTTAATTTGTATCAAATCATATTTATTTTCTCTTTAGTGGTTTACATATTTGTTTTTATAATAGATAATCTATTATTAAAAACATAAAAGAATTTATACATACATATATATATGTATACACACATACATATATAAAGGGACTGAAACTGTTTCCCTTATCTTGTTACACTCTTGTTCCTGTATGGAACCCAAGAATGAAACAAACACACAGGAAAACAAATTTAAGAAATGGAGAGAGTTTATCAATGAAATGAATGGAAAACAAAATCTGATAAGTACATGCCCATCCTAGGGCCATCTAGTTGATTCCAATTCATAGCATAGCTTAGAACTGCCCCATCTGGTTTGCAAGGCTGTGAATCTTTACAGTTGCAGATTGCCACATTTTTCTCCTATAAAATATATATACAGTGGTGTATTGCTCTGTCATAAAGAGAAATGAGGTTCTGACACATGCTATTACATGGATGAACCCAAAACATTAAGCAGGGTAAAATTGTCACAAAAGGACAGATATTGTATGAACCCATTTATATGAAATACCTAGAATATAAAAATGTATAGAGACCAAAGTGTCTTTGTGATTTCCAGAGATGAAACAGTGGGCAGAAAACGAAGTCATTGTATAAAAGCCAACACCAGTCGCTCCTTGGAAACTCTATACAGGATCACTATGAATCAGAACCCACTTGACGGCACTTACCACTACCGACAAGCTTCTGTTAAAGGTGATAGAGGAATTAGGAGAGAGATGGTGGTGATGGATGCACACTATAATGTTGTTAATGCCACTAAATTGTACATGTAAAATATGTGGAAATGGCAAATGTTTGTTATATATACTTGCTACAGTAACGAAAGAGAGGGACAGAAAGGAGAAAAATGAAAATTTTGATTGTATCATTTAACCCATAAATATAACTATTCCTGATACCAGCACTATCCCAAAATATTTAGTTATACAAGGTAATAACTGCCATACTGTTGTCATCACACTTAGTATTGTAATTGCCATTATCTTTCTACTAGTCTATCAGATTTTTTTTATTATAATGAAAATGCCATTATTTCTAGTCTGTTGGCAGCATTTGGCAAAATGCCTGATACATAAAGGTAGGATTCATATGCTTTTACTGAACGTATTTGAATTTATATACTCTTAAGAGACTAATCCAACTTCTTAATGTAATTTTGACTTTTCTTTAAAACATCATGAAAATATTGTGGTGCTGTGGGTTATTGCACCAGACTGGAAAGCTGTTTGAACTGCGAGGTCAGTGGTTCAAGCTCACCAGCTTCTCCTCAGAAACCCTATACAGGGTTGCTATGGGTCGGAATTGACTCTACAGCACTTAACAACAACTTAACAAGGGTATCCTGGTATGATGCTATAGGATAAGCACTGAACTGCTTATTCTAAGGTCAACAATTAAAAAACAACAGCCAATGGAGCAATAGGACTATAGAGAGGAAGCTTTAATACCTCAAAAGGAGGTTTGGAGAATGTTAGCGTTGTGGGCAGAGATGTGAGGACGAGCATTGTAATGCAAAATCACAACACCCATGGATGTTGAATCTGGTTTAGCCTTAAGCTCTTTAGTGAGTACCTCACTGTATTGAGCACTGTTGATTGTTGGAACCTTTTTCCTGATAGTGTTCCAATAGTGGCCCTTCAGAATCCCAGAAAACTAAGCATCAATTTTCCAGCTGATGGTTGACTTTTGAACTTTTTCTTGGCTGGCGATTGAGGATGGTTCCTTCCCATACTCTGTCATTCACTCTCAGGCTTGTAGTGATGAATCCATGTCTCATCACCAGTAACAATTTTTTTACAGAAAATTTACCTTCGAGTATGGGTCCAAATTTTGTAGCTGTACAGACACTTATTTCTGTTTATGCTTTTCCATGAGTTGTTTCAGTACCCATCTTGCACAAACATTTTGAAACCCAAATCTGTCTGGAATATTTCATAGGCAGAGCCATGACTGATTTGCTGCATAATCCACTGTCACACATCTATTCGACAGAATCATTTTACATGCACGCTCAATGTTGTCATCAGCCGTGCACGTGGACATGGACGGGCATTTAAATATAACAGGAGTGCAGATAATTTTTGATTCAATCTAGTATTAAAAATGAGCAATTAGTAGAGTTACTAAGAACAGTGAACCTACCCATCATCTTCTGAATTATACTCATTTTGAGGAGGGGATTTCTTTCTGTTTTGTATTTGTTTCTCTCCATGTTTGGCAGATTTATTGTGACTTCAGTCTAGTCCACCCTGGTTTTTTAGTTTGTAAAAAAAAATGTCTTATGTTAACTAGTGAATAGGACTTACATCTTGCCAGGCATTAGAATGGATTTTCTCATTTTTCCCATCCCAACTACCAACCAGATAAGAACCATAATCACTGAGCAGCATCCAAAGCCATTTTAAATCTCAGTGTAGTATAGGCAGTGATCCCTTTCTCAGTTCCCAATTTTACATTTTGTCTGGCTTTGGTGCCTGACACTAGTACAGTAAAACTCCACTTGGCCCATAGAAGTTAGACTATTATCATCTTTGTGGTTTCTAATTCTAGGATCTACATATGCAACTTCAGCCTTTGATAACTTCTGTGACCTTTTGGCCAGTGTATGAATCAAAGAAATGTTTATCTATGTTTATGCCCAGTTAGGTACTTAAAATTATATGCACTTAATAATCGTCATGAGTTTGCAGAGGAGAAAAAAAGAGTTTCACCATGTGAATTCACACCTCACTGCTCCATCTTGACTAAAAGCCTGCAAACCCACTCTCAACCATTAAGTCAAGGAATATGAGTTCCAGGGTAACTGGGTAACCCCTCTCCCTACATTACAATTCTCCTATATGAATTCACAACCTTCTAGATTGAAACTTGCACATAAAAAAAAAAAAAATCCTTCTTTTTCCACGTCCTTATTTCAGTTTTCAGAATTCAGGGATCATAAGCAACCCTTCAATAAAAATAAAGTCTGGCAACAATGTTAAGTTGTTTGTACTGGAATAAATTTCAGAAAACCCTCATCTCTTGATATGGATAAGCATATGTGGGAAGAGGGTGATTCCTTTATATGAATGTAGATATGAACACCCTGGTCCAAAGGAAAAGGGCAGGCAGGGCAACTTCCCTCCATGGACAGAAAAGTAAATGAAGAATTTTGGGTTGTTAGGAAGGTGTCATTTATAAATGTGGACATTCTGATAGTAGTATGCAGAAAGAGAGAATGATTTATTAATATATCAAAGGAACACACGTGGGTGCCTGTGCTACTGTTTTCCCAATGATGTATTAGTGATATAAGTGATTGCTATCTTGGGAAGTGGGCATACAGTGCATCTTAAGAGCTGTTCAGGGCCTGCATCTGAACTTCAGACAAAATTAAAGAATTCATTTGTATTCTTTCTGTAATCTATGTCCCTTTAAATAACTTCCACAACTCAAATGATTTCAAAACATACAATGGTCTTAGTCTCCACCCTGTAATAATAGAAACATCAGTTTATGTGTCCATCACCACAATTGGACTAGAATAGTACTCCTCCAGGAGAAGTACTACAATTTTATTTTTCTCTTATTTACCTGAGAAAAACTAACTTATTTACTTAGTTTTCAATTAAGCAATGTTTCTCTGGGGCAGCAACACCCCACTCCTGCCACCCTTGTGAAATTGATGTAGCTGTCAATTTACCCTATCACTCACCTGTCTGTCAGTATGGTGGTTTGCTTCTTGCTATAATGCCTAGAATCTATGACACTGGTCTTTCAAATACCATCAGGGTTATTTATGGTGGACCAGTTTCAGCAGAGCTTCCAGACTAAGACAGACTAGGAAGAAAGGTCTGGTGATCTACTTCTGAAAGTCATTCAGTGAAAACCCTATAGGTCACAACAGAATATTGTGTGATACAGTTTGGGGAGATAAGCACCCTAAGTTGGAAGGTACTCAAATTACACTGTGGCTACAAGAATGGACATGCATACCGATGATTATGAAGATGGCTCAGGTTCTGTTGTACAGAAGGTCATTAGAGTCAGAACCGACCTGACAGCAACTAACAGCAAAAGTTTTAGAAAGCAGAGGTGTCACTTTGATGACTAAGGTGAATCTGACCCAAGCTGTGGTTTTTTAAATCACCTCATACAATAAACTTGGGCGTCCTGGTGTGGTACTATAAGATAAGCAATGGACCGCAAGGTCAGTTTGAACCACAAGGTTGGCAGTTCCACTTCACCATCTGCTCCTCGGAAACCCTACATAGGGTCATTAAGAGTTGGAACCAACTCAACGACACTTAACAACAACATACTAAAGTTAGTTCATGAAAATGATAGAAGAATGGATGAGTTTGAACTGTAATGATGGCGAAGATCACTGAATATACTGTGGACTGTCAAAATAACCACCAAATTAATCTTAAAAGAAATACAGCCTGTTCCTTAGAAGTGAGGGTGGTGAGACTTGCATCCTTTGGGTATGTCCTCTGGAAAAGACAAATCATTAGAAAAGGAAATCATGTTTGCTAAAGTGGAGGGCCAAGAGATGGATTAACACCATAGCCAAAACAAAGACTTAAACACCAATAGTCACGAAATGGCAAGAATCAGACAACATTTTGTTCTGCTACACAAAAGGCACCAACTCAACAGCAACTAGCAACAATAACATGATTCCTTTTGATTCTTAAATATGGTGCAAAGTATGGAGCAAGGTTCTTTTTATTTCTTTCTTTGCATATGGATATATATGAGGGTGCTTCAAAAAGCTCAGGAAAAAGTGAAATTAAAAGATAATAGAATTTTCCCATGACCTTTTTGAAGCTCTCATAATTGTTTCAGCAACATTTGTTAAAGAGCACTACTCTTTCAACTTTGACCGAAATTTACATGTGGGTCTACATATGTGTAGGACTCCTGGTGTGGTGCTGTGGGTTAATGCACTGGACTGCAAAGTCTGTTTGAACCACAAGGATGGTGGTTCAAGCTCACAACCACTCCCTGGAAACCCTATAAAGGGTCACTGTGGGTCAGAACCGACTTGACTGCACTTAACAATAACAACCTATGTGTAGGACTTCTGGTGTGGCTCTGTAGGATCAGCACTGGATTGCAAACCACAGGTTGGCAATTCAAACCTACCAGCTGCTTCGTGGAAACCCTATACATGGTCACTATGAGTTGAAACAGACTCAACGGCACTTAACCAAAACAACAACACCTATGAGTGAGACTATTTCTAGATTTAGTTTGTTCTATTAATATATTTGGCTATATTTATGCCTAAACCATACTTTCTAGATTTTTATTTTGGGGGTGGGGAGACTTATAATAAATCTTGATGCTTTATTGTAAAAATCTCCAACTTTGTTCCTTAGTTTGAAGTTGTTTTGGCTGTTTTAGATCCTTTGTATTTCTGTATAAATATTAGATTCAATTGTCAATATCTACAAAAATGTCTATTGAAATCTCATTGAATCTATAGATAAATTTGGGGAGAACTGACAATGTTACTATGATTAATTTTTCAATACATGACATGGCATTTCATTCCATTTATGGCCCTCTTTAATTTTTCTTAGCAGTGTTTTATAGTTATTTGAATACAGGTCTTGTATGTTTCATGTCAGAATAATCCTTGAATTTAGTTGATATGACGTTTCTATCCAAGGTCTTCTTAATTCCCATGAAGTGATTGGGTGGGATTATACAAATAAGGTAAATAGGACTCTAAGGCTGGGATTAAGAGGAGCCATCTCAGAAGCAGGAACAGAAGATCCCAGGACCATCAAGAAGGAAGAATGTGAGTGGGGTGTGAGATTCCTACCTAGAAAAGTGGCCACAGAAGAGGCAACGACAGATACAGTGGCATGGAGAGACAAAACACCTGTGAACTCTAGGCCCAGTAAAGCTGTGCATCTACTGGCAGGAGACTGGCTTGCAGAATGTGCCCTTTGGGCATTCACAGACTGGTTAAAAGAGCTTTGTATCGCTTGCTCAAGCAGGGCAGAGGCCAAGGGGCCACATGGCTGAGAGGCCAAAGAAAAGAGTGAGGTGTTCCTGAGTTCTTTTTTGTTTTGTTTTGTTCCTGAGTTCTTGACTGAAGAACTGCTGCATCCTGAATTTTTCTGATCCTGAACTGTACCTTGTTCATTTCCCTAGTAAGCCCCATAACAATATTGTTATGAGTTCTGTGTGGCCATTGCAATGGATTATTGAACCCAGATGTGAAGCAGAGAGTGCTGTGAGAGGGACGGTTGGAGTCAGAATAAAGAAGGTTATAGGTGGAAGCATGTTCGACTCACTCCCACTTCATAGAAATAGGCCTTGGATTGATTGTGAGTTTAATTCTCTTTCCCCTTGTGAAGCCAGGGAAATTCAGACATGGCTCCCACATGGTTTTTCCGGTATCTTAATAAAACTTTTAAATTATATATAATTGTAGATTTGCATATAGTTAGTTGTAAGCAATAATACCAAGAGACCCTGCTTAGCCTTTATCCAGTTTTCTTCAAAGATGATATCTTGCAAAACTAGAGTACAATATTGCAACCAGGAAATTGACATGAATACAGTCAAGAAACAGTATATTTCCATCACTACAAAGATTCTTCATGTTGCCCTTTAATAGAACATTTACTGTATATTCTCTCTCTCTCTCTTTAAATTTTTTTTGCAAATAGCACATGCCTTCTATGTTCGTTTGCCAATTGCTCCCCCATCGCTCACCCCCTTATATCCTTCCTCCTCCACTCGATATTTTTGAGAATGCTATGTTAAAATTTTACACCCTCGGAAACCCTATACAGGGTCGCTATGGGTCGGAACCGACTCGATGGCACATAACAACAACAAATGTTAAAATTTTACAGGTGTCGTGATGACTTTATAGGATAAGCACTAGACTTTGAGCCACAAGGTTGGCAGTTTGAACCCCCCAGCTGCTCCTCAGGAGAAAAACGAGGCTTTTCGCTCCTTCAAAGATTTACAGCCTCAGAAACCCTACACAGGGTTGCTATAAATTGGCACTGACACACGTTTTTTTATGACAATATGTAGATATGTAAAAACTAATACCTTCCAGAAGAGGGAGCAGTTGGAAAACAAACACAGAAGGTGAATGTTATTTGTCGAAACAACAGTGCATCTTGCACTTTCTTGTTCTTTCCTTAACTCTTGGTAACCTACTACTCTATTTACCATTTCTATAGCTTTGCCATTTCAAGAATATTATGTAGACAGTCCTCCAGCTCCTGGGTGGGAGGTTTTTCTGCATGAGCAGAGAAGACAATTCTGGCAAGTAGAAGTGATGTGACATCATTTTAGGATGTCTGAAGATGAAGAAAAGTGAAGTTACGCTGTCTTGAGCCAGCTAGCCAAAAATTCATTAAGATAGTCATCCCAGCAGACCTGGATAGGTTAAGAAAGCACCAGATAAATACTGAGAAATATCAGAGGTGCAGGATCTGGGATAAGTTGTATGAAGAGCACATGAGTGCTGGACACTCTGCTCCAGTATCTGAGAAATGGAAACACTTTGCTTAAAAGTCAGAAAAGACGACCTACTCATTTTGAAGAGAATAATAGATCCAGTCAAAGCAGCAGCAGCAGCAACAACAGAATGTCTGCAACTGCATTTAGATTCTGTAGAAGACCTTAAGAAACAGTTTAACGACGAAGACAGTTTATTATAGCCTTCTTTGACCAGATCCAAGCTGAAGCTGGTCCTCAGAGTTTGACTCACATATGTGCTGCCTGAGATTCCTCGAGATCAGAATGCCACCGAATTGTGGGAAAATTTAGAAGTGGACTTGGTGAATTTATCCAGCTGGTTACTGAATTCTCACTGCTAGTAAATTCCCAGCAGGAGAAGTTTGACAGCATTGAAGACCATGTCAATAGTACTGCTGTAAATATTGAAGAGGGAACCAAAAACTTGGGGAAGTCTGCAAAATACAAGCTGGCAGCTCTGCCTGTGGCAGGTGCACTCATCAGAGGAGTGGTGTGGGGGCCGATTGGCCTTACAGCCTTCAAAATAGCAGGGATTGCAGCTGCACTTGGTTGTGGGGTGTTGGGCTTCACAGGTGGAAATTTAATACAAAGAAAGAAACATTAAATTATATAGAAGCTCGCTTCCAGCTGTCTAGTTCTTCCCAACCAAACTGAGAATAAATGCAGTTAAAAATCAGAGTTCAGTATTATAGCGCCAACACAGCTCTCCTGATGCTGGCTTTGCTGCTTGAGACGGACACTCCGTCAGCTTCTGAAGAACAAGTATATCAAGACAGGGCTGTAGATGGCTGAACTGTAGTAAGTGGATATACTTTGTAGTTTTCTGGGGTGTCCATGGAGATTTAGAGATTGAGGAGCTAGGGCTGAGAGTGTATAATGTCTATCAGGTAAAGTTAAAAGACTGCCAAAGAACCTATTTTCTGCCTAAACCTGTGAAAACGGAACCTATAATTCTGAAGCGGATGTGGGATGTGTGGAAATACTGGGTTATGGAAGAATAGTTTCTTCCTGTAGTTTCTTTCTTAACATTGACTTGGAGGCCCTAAAGCCAAGCATAATTAATTGTAGGAGATTGTTTAAGCCTGTTAGTAAGAAGATTAGGAGTTGAAGAGTCTTTCTCATAAGATAGAGAAATCAGCATCTAGCTAGGGTAGTGGCTCAGGTGAACTTGATAGTGGAGTCCAGTTGGCGAATCCTATTGCATTTGGTTACCCCCCTCCAAATTTCTGGTTAAGAAAATTCATAGTGCAAGAAAATGGAAAGAGAAGCCAACTTCTTTTCCAAATATTTGTGATACCATCTTCTTTTCTGAACCTCTGTTTAAATAAAAATCACAGCGTAAAATGGAACCATACAGTATTTAATCTTTTGGCTTTTTCATTCAGTATAATTCTCTTGAGCTTTATTCAGGTTGTTGTGAGTTCCTTCTATTTATTGCTGACTAGAATTCCATGATATACTTAAGCATTTGCCTGCTGATAAATATATTATTTGGTTTTTGGATATTGCAAATGAAATTGCTATTAAAAAACTTTATACAAGTTTTTTAATTGTACAAATTTTGTTGTGGGCATAAACTTTTATTTCTCTGAGATGAATGCTCAAGATTCCAACTACTGGGTCGTGGTTAGTTTTTAAAGAAACAATCAAACTGTTATGGGAGTGACTATACCATTTTACATTCCCATGATGTCAGAGTGATCCAGTTTTTCTGAATCCTCATTATAGTGTTGCAGTGGTATCAATATTTTGTAGTTTAGTCATCCTGATAGATGTGAAGTGATATCTCATTGTTGTTTTAATTTGCATTTTACTAGTGACTAGGAGCTCTGGTAGCGTAGTGGTTACGAATAGGGCTGCGAACCTTAAGGTCAGCGGTTCGAAACTACCAGCCGCTCTGCGGGAGAAAGATGAGGCTTTCTACTCCCGTAAAGATTTACACCCTTGGAAACCCTGTACAGGGTCGCTATGGGTCGGAACCGACTCGACGGCACTTAACAACAACAACAAATGATGTTGAGAGTGCTGGTGTGGTACTATAAGATAAGCACTGCACTGGCAGCCACAAGGTCAGCTGTTCAAACCCACCAGCCACTTTCAGAAACCCTATACATGGATGCTATGACCTGAACTGACTGGATGCCACACAACAACAATGTTGTTGAATATCTTATCATGTGTTTATTTTCTACCTGTATATGGAATCCTGTTGTGGAGCTACAGGATAAGCACTGGACTTTTGACTGCAAGGTTGGTGATTCAAATCCACTTTCCTGGAAAAACTATACAGGGTCACTATGATTCAGAATCTGCTTGATGGCACTTACTAACTATAAGATGCAAAAACAAAACAATAGCAATAACAAGGCACCCCCAAAACAGATGATTGTTAAGTGAAGTTCATAGTAACTCAAATATGTTGTGGATTGAGGACTATTTATATTCTCTTTGACGAAATGTCTGTTCATGTTTTTTTGTCCATGTTCTAATTGAAATGCTTATTTTTTTCACTATTGAAATGTGAGAATTGTTTATATTGTCTAAGTACTAGCCTTTTGTTGCAAATGAAGTTTGTAAATATGGTTTCCCAGACTACAACTTGTCCTTTAACCCTATGAGCAGGGTCTTTTGATGTGAAAACATTTTTAATTTTAGTGAAGTCTAATTAATCAATTTTCCCTTTTGGTGTAAAGTGTAAAGACCCTTTGGTAGTTCTGGATACTGAAGATTTTCTTTATTTCTAAAATCATAAAGTTTTGTTTAATTTTTAAGCCATGATCAATGTTAAGTTAAATTTTCTATAAATTGTGAAGTTTAGATTAAGGTTATTGATAGATTGATTACCTATAAATGTCCAGGAGTTTCTGGGTGTCTCATACTACTAAGTGCCGGTTACTCTGTGAAAGGCTGGAAGTTCAAGTCACCCAGAGGTGTCTTAGCAGACAGTCTTAAGAGATCTGCTGTCTTCAAGCTCACAGTCTTGAAATCTCATTTATTGTTGTTGTTAAATGCTGTCAATTCAGTTCTGACTCATAGTGACCCTATGCATAGGGTTTCCAAGGAGCAGCTGGTAGGTTTGAACCTTGTGGTTAGCAGTCCAGTGTTTATACTATGGAGTAGTTTTATTCTGCACACGTGGAATCATCATAGAATAAACTCGATAGCAATGTCAACTCTAACAAAAGCAACAACATGGATGTCCATATTGTTAAAGTGCCTACCTTTTCTCCATTGAATTGCTTTTGCACCTCTGTAAAAAATCAGTTGGGCATATTTGTGTAGGTCTATTTCTGGATTTTTTATTCTGTGCCATTGATTTCTATGTCTATCCCTCTCACAGTCTCACACAGTCTTTTTAATTTTTTTATATTTTACACT
>NW_006408618.1:6710636-6711422 GCF_000296735.1 Chrysochloris asiatica
TGTGAAGAGGCCTGGGGACTCTTGGGCCCAGAGTCAGTGGCGTGGCCATGGAGGACTCGAGAGGAGAGTGGAGCTACCGCCTGACGGGAAGAGAAGGCATGTGCACAGGAGCGCCCACATTTGCAGATGATACCCATGTGACCTGGACCAGATGACTGGATGATCGGAGCTCAACCAGGAGAAGAAAAAAAGAGGGGGGAAAAAAAAGAGTGAGCGGATACAATATGATGAACTTGACATATACCTATGGAGCAGCAACTCAAAAGAAGGAACAAATCCTTACAGCAAGAAACATTCCCACCCCCTGAACACACGGTTATTCAAGTTATCCTGACTCTTCTTATTGCTCCAAAATGCCAACATATGGAAGTTGATCTAAAATGTCCACTGAATTAAACACAACAATTTCCTTATAATCAAATAATCAAATAATTAATAATGGAATTTTAAGTTGACTAGTAAGTACTCTTTCGTATTAGTACCAAATGCATTAAAACATGCCATGGATATCAAATATATCATCAAATTGTTTTGGAAAATAAATGAAAACATTTAGATAATAGTATTTTAGAGTACTGGTATGGTGCATAGGATAAGCACTGGACTGTCCACCTCAAGATCAGTGGTTCGAACCCACCAGCCAATCCAATACAGAGTTCCTGTGAGTCGGAATTAACAACAACAATGTATTTGTACACCGTTTAAGTACTAGTCCTTTACATTCCCAGTCCTACCCTATTCCTTCTGGATTAGAGGATTTGGGCTGGATGATCAGGGATTCTAAAG
>NW_006408618.1:6713359-6723289 GCF_000296735.1 Chrysochloris asiatica
TGTGCCTGACACAAGCCATGGTATTTTCAATAGTCTCATATGCATGTAAAAGTTGGACAATGACTAAGGAGAATCATAGAAGAATTGATGCATTTGAGTCATGGTGTTGGAGAAGAAACTTAAAAGGATTGTGGACTTCCAGAAAACCTAGAGGTGCAGCCAGACTGCTCCTTGGAGGCAAAGATGGTGAGACTTCTGTCATACTTCAGACATGTTATCAGAAGGGACCAGTCCTTCATTTTACCAAGAATAATGTTCTGGAGAAGGACATTATGCTTGGTAACATGGAGGGCTAGCAAAAAAGAGGAAGACCCCCAAAGAGATGAATTGACACAGAGACAGCAGCAATGGGCTCAAGAGTAACAACAATTATGAGGATGGCTTAGGAATGGGTAGTATTTGGTTCTGTTGTCCATAAGGTCAGTATGAGTCAGAACCAACTGGATGGCACCTAACAATAACAACAATAGCAAATTTGTAGATGACTTCTCTCCAGCAACAGTGGAGGCCAGAAAAAAGTGGAATGATGTATTCAAGATGCTGAAATATTTTGCAGTCATTCAAATATTTTACACAGTGAAAATATTCTTTGAGTGTAAGAAGTTGTTGTTAAATGCTATCAAGTTGATTCTGAGCCATAGAGACCCTGTATAGGGTTTCCGAGGAGCAGCTGGTGAGCTTGAACCACTGATTTTGTGGTTCAAATTGACTTTGCAATCCTGCACATTAACCCACAGCACCACACCAGGATTTAGATCAACTAAGAAGAAATTAGATGAACAGAAATTGGTAGGTAGTCACACTAATAAAGATTCGAATGTTTATTATTTACGCTGAAGGATAACTACCCTGAAAAAAGGACAGAGACATAGAAAAAAATAAAAAGTAATGAAAGGGCTAAATCTAAATGAACTTTGTAGAAAACAATAATTAAGTTGCACTATATTACGAATTGGGCTGCGAACCTAAAGGTCAGCGGTTCGAAACTACCAGCCGCTCCGCGGGAGAAAGATGAGGCTTTCTACTCCCGTAAGGATTTACACCCTCGGAAACCCTGTACAGGGTCGCTATGGGTCGGAACCGACTCGACGGCACTTAACAACAACAACAACATATGATACAGGGTCACTATGAGTTGGAATAGACTCCATGGCACATAACAACAATACGATAAGCATTAGATTGCTAAACCACAGGGTCAGCAGTTCAAACTCACCAACCACTCTGCAGGAGAAAGATGAGTCTTTCCACTCCCATAAAGGTTTAAAGCCTTGGAAATCCTATATAGAGGAACTTTGAGTCAGAATAGACTTGATGGCAGTGAGTTTTTTTGTTTTTGTTTTTGATAGCTCATAGGATTTCTCTCTTTCACACTCTCTCTCTTTTGGAATGAGTGTAAATGTAGTTAAAGGATTGTAAGATTTTTGCATTGAACTGGAAGAGTTTCAGATTATTATTACCAGGAAATTAAGGAGTCCTGTTGTGGCACTGTCGGATAAGTGCTGGATTACAAGAATCACAAGGTTAGTGGTTCAAACTCACCACCTGCTTCTTAGAAACCCTGTACAAGGTCGCTATGAATTAGAACTGACTCAACAGCATTTAACAACAATTGCACTCTCTAGGGCCCTGATATGGCACTATAGGAAAATCACCAGACTGCTAACCACAAAGTTGGTAGTTCAAACCCACCAGCCACTCCTCGGAAACCCTATAGAGGATCGCTATGAGTCAGAACCAACTAAACAGCATACAACAACAACAAATTGTAATGTCTAAGGCATCTAGAAATTACAATCACTGGAAGCATTTTTAAAAATTAAGAAGCAGAATATATAATATACAAACTAATGGAAGACATGATAAAAAAAAAGTAGATCTCATCAAAAGAAGGTAATATCCTCCTAAAGTTTGTGTTGCCCATGTACACCACTTTTTATTGTTAACACATATCAACAGTATCTCATCACTTTACACAGAGAGAAGGGTGTGTTGTTATGAAGATATAATGGCCTTCACATAGCATTGAGGAGTAATGAGAACAGTAATTCTATCCCTTAAATTTGGGTAAGAAGAATCTATCTGCGAAAGATTCAAGGGGAGAAATGTCCATGAGGAACATTCACCATTACATTCACTGTTGATAATACTTAAAAAAATGTTTTCCATGGCTTGTAGGTTCCAGAAGGCAAAGTTGAAAGGTTTGGAGAAAGAGGAGCAATGGGAATGGTAGCAATAAGTAGGAAACTAAGACATTTGACTACACAAAAGCTTTCGATGGTGTGGATCATGATAAGCTATGGACAACATTCCAAAGTATGAGTATTCTGGAACACTTAATTGTGCTCATGAGGAATCTGTACCTGAACCAAGAGGCAGTTGTTCCAACAGAACATAGCAACACTGAATGGTTTAAAATTAAGAAAGGTGTGCAACAGAATTATATTCTTTCACCATACTTTTTCAACCTGTATGCTGAACAAATAATCCGAGAAGCTGGGTTATAAGAAGAAAAATGTGGCATCAGGATTGGAGGAAGGTTCATTAACAACCTGCGATATGCAGATGATACAACCTGGTTTGCTGAAGTTGAAGAGATCTTAAAATACTTACTAATGAAGATCAAAGGCCACAACCTTTGGTATGGAATGTATCTCAATGTAAAGAAAACAAAAATCCTCACCACTGGACCAATTAAACAACTTTCTTATCAACTGAGAAAAGCTTGAAGTTGTCAAGGTTTTTATTCTTCTTGGATCAACCATCAACACTCATGAAAGCAGCAGTCAAGAAATCAAACAACGTATTGCATTAGGCAAATATTCTGCACAAGACCTTTTTAAAGTGTTGAAGAGCATAGATGTCAGCTTCAGGACTAAGGTGTACCTGACCCAAGCCATGGTATTTTCAATAACCTCATATGCATGCAAAAGGTGGACAGTGATTAAGGAAGACCATAGAAGAATTGATGCTTTTGAGTTATGGTGTTGTAGGAGAATATTGAAAGTACCATTGGCTGCCAAAAGAACCAACAGATCTGTGTTGGAAGAAGTGCAGCCAGAATGTTCCTTGGAGGCCAGGATGACCAAATGTCATCTCACATCTCACATACTTTGGACATATTGTCAGGAGGGACCAGTCACTGGAGAAGGATATCATGTTTGGTAGAGTGGAGGGTCAGAGTAAAAGAGGAAGACCCCCAGTGAGATGGATTGGCAAAGTGGCAGCATCAATGGGCTCAAGCATGACAATAATTATGAGGTTGTCTCAGGACCAGGCACTATTTCATTCTGTTGTGCACAGGGTTGCTATAAGTCGGTACCGACTCAATGGCACCTAAGAACAAAAACAAGAAGACAATATAGGATGGTATAGATTATCAGAAGCGCTTACTTCACAAGGAAGTGAATGAGCATAACAGGGATAGAAGTCATGCTGGATTTAGATGACTGAACAACATTCTGTTTGACTAATCCTATTAATCCACAGGTAGTTCTAAGGCCTGACAGGCAGGTGTAATTGGGCTTACTACATAACACTATCATGGAAAAGTGACCTTCAAACAGTCTAGTTTGTTTCCAGAACTCAAACAATGGAAATGGCAGCAATCATTTGGCCTTCAGGTAGTTTAAATTGTATCTGCTCTTTAAGCTTTTTAAAATTATAATGTTAAGTGCCGTGGAGTGGGTTCCAACTCATAGTGACCCTGTATAGGGTTTCCGAGGAGCAGGTAGTGAGCTTGAACCACCAACCTTGTGGTTCAAACCAACATTGCGGTTCAACTCATCAACCCACAGAACCACACCAGGACTCCAAAATTGTAATAGCTTTCTAAAGGTATGTATATGCTAATGAATTGAACCTGTTGCTGTTGAGTTAATTCTAACTCATGGTAGCCACATGTGTTACAGAGTAGGATGGCTCCATATGGCTTTGTTGGCCATCATCTTCATAGACTTTATTGTCAGGACTTTTTATTATGTTATGCTTCTGGGTAGGTTCAAAGAATAACTCTTGGTAACTAGAGTGCACATTATTTGCATCTTTTAGGAAACTTAACTAGAACTTGGTGGTGATGGTGGTTATCTGCCACCTGGTCCAACTCATAGAGACCCTGCAGAGGGTTTCCAAGCCTATAAATCTTTACTTGAGCAGAAAAACCTCATCTTTCTCCCTCAAAATGACCTTGAGGTTAGCAGCCCAACTCGTAATCACTACGCTATCAGAGCTCTTTATTGTTATTATTTACTGCTGTCAAGTCAGTTCTGACCCTTAGCAACCCTGTATAGGGTTTCAGAGGAGCAGTTGGTGAGCTTGAACCACCAACCTTGCGGTTCAAATGGCTTTGCAGTCTGGCACATTAACCCACAGCGCCACCCTTCCCCAAAAGCTAGTTAGATTTTTAGCCATATAGCTATTTAAAATGAGTTCGTCTTTCCAAAAGGAATTAAGGTGTTCAATAAACAGCCAGTTAAATTATGTGGCCCTGGAGAGCTATATAAATCAATGTAGAATCCCTGCCTAAACCTATTATTCATGGATAGTTGCAAGTATCTTATCATCCCTTTTGAAATTCCAGTTGATGCTCTGTGTTCAGTAATGATGGACTTACGTTGATTTCCCACAAGTCATCTCATAACTCAGTGTTTTAATAAATTCATCAACATTGCTCATTTTAGAAATTATGCATTCAATTCAATTCTGTATTCTATCAATGGCAAAAAAGTATACATAGACCATCAACTTCCTTCCTTTTGGACTTCTAACTTCTCTGTTACAATAAGTGGTGAGACTGTAATATAGAGAGGGAAACTAAAGGCTTCTTCCTGGCTTCACTGTGTGAATTAGATATGGCTGGATTGTTACCTTGGGAGTAGTGGCTGTTGCTTCAATGATTGGTCATTATTACCAGCTCTGCAGTGGGAACTTCTGAAGAATTTTAATGATTTTTATATCCTTATTATAATTTTTAAAAAACTCATTTGGATTCCAGAATCATAAACTGTTTGAAAAACACCTGGTAAGATATTAAGGTCTATTGTCTCTCTCTCTTTTTTTTTTTCCTTTTTTCTCTTTTTTTTTTTTTTAAGGTTTTTATTGTGGATTGAGTGAAAGTTTTCAGGGCACATCATCGGTTTCACATTCAAACATTCATATACCTTGTTTCATTACATTGATTATAATCCCCTCCACATACCATCAGTTAACAGAGTTTCTCTCTATCCTCTTTAGCTTTTTTTTTGGGGGGGTGGAAACTTTGCATTTTTGGAATTTACAGTCTCGGCTTTTAGGGAAGGTTTTTACATTTATCTGTGGGTATCCAGGGCTCATGTATGGAATTACTAACCAGCATAACTGAATAATCAGATAAGGGACAGTTTGCTATGTCTGCTAGGTGGCTAAAGTCTGATCCTCAGAGCCTATGGTTTGGACGGTCAGCAACGCTTGGGCCCACAGGGACTTGAACTCCTGACCGGGTCTGCACGGTCTGCATCAGATTCCCCCTTATTTATTATTTGTTTAAGGGTCTATTGTCTCTTGCCATATTACATTATTACATCTCATAAATAGAAATGCAGCAGCAAGATGGTGCAAGGAAAGAGCATCCATCATACCATTGCGAGAGGAGCTAGCTTTTTTTTTTTTTTTTACCCCCACAGTGTTTTTTGTTTTTAATTCCCTGTTCTCTGTGCCTGAAAATGTGACTCCACAAAGGCAAAAGCATAGGTTTGTGAAATCATTTATCTCAGACTGCAGAAAAAGTTATGTTAGTGATGGAAATTTCAACTTGTTTTTATGTATACCTATATATATTAAGTTTGATACTTCTCAAAAAGACTCAGTGGATTTATCTAATCAGTTTATCCTTTGTCTGGACTAGTAGAGAAGCAAGTCAACTAGCCTGCAGCTGATGGTCTGCAAAGTGGGGTTTGTTGTTGGGGAGATTCTATGCTTTGTAGGTGAATATTCAAGCCCCCCTCAGGCAGCTTTTTCCTCTTATTGAGCTGCTTCTGGCTCTCTGTGTTGGTCTAGTTGAAGGTTCAGTTTTTTCCTTTTTTAATATTTAAATTTGTGTTCTAATATTAAAATAATGCTTGTTTATGAAAGGTAGAAAATTATGGAAGTATACAATAATATAAAATGCATCATAATTGAAGAAACTATACGCACTTATTTGTTGCTGTTGTTAAGTGCCATCGAGTTGGTTCGGACTCTTAGTAACCCTGTACAAGGTTTCCTAGGAGCAGCTGGTGAGCTCGAACTGCTGACCCTTGTAGTTTAAACCGATCTTGCAGTCCAGTGCATTAATCCACAGTGCCACACCAGGACTCCATATCCAATTATACCTTTGCTAATATTTTGGACTGTTCCTATATATAGCGGAAATATATATACAGAAACCTAGATAGAGTATACTAATGGTTCTCAATCCTGGCGATGCATCATCAACCAACCATACCGTATGCCCTGCAAGCCTGCCCCCCTGTCATCAGCATCCAGCTCCTTTCCCTCTCTGGGTTCAAAGTCCCCAGCTGCTCCATCTCTCCACATCATCGTCTCTGCCTCCATCTTTGGTATCACTGTTTCTCTGGGTAGGGTTCCGCTCTCCTCTCTTCTTCTTTGATGTTCCCAGAGACCTCTACAAAGTTAATCACTCCCCTCTTTTTGCCTCAAAATGTCTACCTTTACATTTCCAACCCTTACAATCAGTCCTGATAACAATTATTCACTACTGTATCACAAGAGACCTATCCATAACACATCTCTTTTCATCAGCCCCTCTTAGACAGATTGGATAATACTCATTGGAGAGTCTACCTTGCTCCACACCACACCCTCTGGATCTAGGTTCTGTCTTGAAAGCTTGTAAGCCTCCTTCACTGGGCACATTGTAGCCCCATTTTAGGTATTCCAACCAGTTATAGGCAGAAGACGGACTTACAAGTTTTCTATGGTGAGATATCTGGCTATTCCTTTCTCCCCCCTTCAGGTGAGTATTTTATAATGGTATGCAAGTGAAACCAAGATTCAAAAGACAACCAGGCATCTTAACATTACTTCCTCCTTTTTGCCCATTCCAACCATGTCTCAATCCTTGTATCCCAGAGCCCTGTTATTCCAAGGTTGTGCATATATCATTGTTTACCTCTGTCCCACTTCAGCTTCACATTCATCCTATCATATTTCATTTCATTGCAATGATTACAATCCCCTCCATGCATTGTCAAATAACTGAGGGATACACCCCACACCGCCACCCTGTATGTCAGCAAACAGCTCCTCTCCCTCCCTGAGTCCTGTGTCTCCAGCCATTCCAACTGTCCATGTCATCATCTCTGTCTCCATGCCTGGCTACCCTACTGATAACATGTCCAAAGTACATGAGAGCAATTCTCCCCATACTCCCTTCTAAGGAGCATTCTGATGATACTTCTTACAAGACAGATTTGTATGTTCTTCTGGCAGTTCATGGACTATTTAATTTTCTTTGCCAACACCATAATTCAAAGACATCAGTTTTTCAGTTTTCCTTATTCATTGTCCAGCATATCAGGCAGTTGAAAATACCATGGCTTGGGTCTGGTGTACCTTAGTCCTCAAAGTGACATCTTTGTGCTTTAACACTTTATAGCAGTCTTTTGCAACAGATTTTCCCAATACAACATGTCATTTGATTTCTTGACTGCTGCTTCCATGGACATTACTTGTGGATTTAGGCAAAAGGAAATCCTTGACAACTTCAATATCTTCCTCTGTTTATCATATTACTTATTGATCCAGTTGGGAAGAATTTTGTTTTCTTTATATTGAGGTATAATCTAAACAGAAGGCTGTAGTCTTTAATCTTCATCAATATGCACTTCAAGTCCTCTGCTTTCACTAAGCAAGATTGTGTCAACTGCATATCAAATGTTGTTAGCTAGTCTCCCTCCCATCCTGATTCCACATTATTCTTGATACAGTAAAGGTTTTTAAATTCTTCTTATTATTTGCTTAGATTATAGACTAAGTTTGGCAAAATGATACAATGTTGATGCACATCTTTCTGATTTTAAACTAGGGAATATCCTCTTGTTTTTTTTTAATGACTGCCTCTTAGTTTATGTACAACAGTAAGTAAAAAATATTCCTGCTAGGGTTATGGCTCATACATGAATGATTTATTCCAAATAAAGCATGTTTTAACATGTCTCTGCAATCAGTGAATGGCTGCAGACAAATTTTTTTACACTTCTCTTACTTTTGGGGTGACTTTAAAATATGGGATTTTTTGCCATGGAAAAATAATTTTTAGTTCAGGATTAATATCAATTTCTTTTTAAAACTCAAACATTTTCTCAAATCATTGAAAACTTGCAACACATTTATAAAAATATTGCCCCACAAAAACCAGTTTTTAGATGGATCTAGCATTTTAAGGAATATTGAGAAGATCTCGAAGATGAGACAAGAGAGGGAAGACCATCAAACTTGGCAAATGAAGAAACTGTGACTGAAGTTCAGAAACTGGTGGAAGAAGAGCATATTAAATTACCCTGGATGTGATAGTTGCTGATGTTGCATCTCTCTTAAGAGCTTATCTTTGTGTCTGACATTAGAAAGTTCCACTACTATGTATCTAAGTGTGAATTAAATTTTATTGCTTGTTATACTTATGCATCATTGAATTTCTGTATATCTCATTAGTTATGGAAGATTCTCAGAGCCATTAACTCTCCTCTATTGCCTCTTCTCTATTCTCTCTAGTCTGTCACCTGGGCCTCTGATTAGACCTTTCAGATTTTCTTATTCTGTTCTCTATGAATGTTAACTTTGCACTTCTACTTTCTATTACTACTAGGACTCCTTTTGCCCCTGGAAATCACTAATAAACCTTTATCTCTGGATTTGTCTGTTCTATATCTTTCATATAAGTGGAGTCATGCAATATTTATCTCTTGGTGTCTGACTTAGTTAGAACAAAGTTTTAAAGGTTATGCTTTATTTCTCTTTATGTCTGAAGAATATTCCATTGTATGGATCAGAGCTTCATTTATTTTTAGGTCTAAATGACATTCTATAGTATGGCTCTGTAGTGGTTATGAATCGGGCTGTGAAGCGCAAGGTCAGCAGTTCGAAACTACCAGTGGTTCTGCGGGAGAAAGAGGAGGTGTTATGTTCCCGGAAAGATTTACAGCCTCGGAAACCCTGTGCAGGGTCTCTATGAGTCGGAACCAACTCCACAGCACACAACAACAATAACAATAGTATGGATATGCCACATTTTGTTTATTCATTCATTGTTGATGGATGCTTGGGAGTTTTCATGTTTTTTTCTATTGCTAATAATGCTGAGATGAAAACTAATCTCTTTGAGTCCTTACCTTAAAGTTTTTTTGGTACATACGTAGGAGTGCAGTGACTCTAGAGGATAAGCACTGGACTTCAAACCACAAGGGTGGAGGTTTGAGCCCACCAGCCACTCCAAGGAAGAAAGATGAAGCTTTCTGTTCCCTCAGAAACCCTATACAGGGCCACAATGAGTTAGAACCGACCCCACAGCACTCAACCACAAGCACCACCATTCCTACTCTGCA
The DNA here is from genome assembly GCF_000296735.1 of Chrysochloris asiatica. Classification (NCBI taxonomy): domain Eukaryota; kingdom Metazoa; phylum Chordata; class Mammalia; order Afrosoricida; family Chrysochloridae; genus Chrysochloris; species Chrysochloris asiatica. The sequence continues at coordinate 6,722,938 of NW_006408618.1, forward strand.
GCACTGAACAAAAACAACCTAGGAGTAGAATTGCTGGATCATATGATAAAGAATCCTGGTGTGACACTGTAGGAGAAACACTTGGCTGCTAACCACAAGATGGACAGTTCAAACTCACCAGCCACTCTTTGGAAACCTTATTCTGGGACTTTATGAGTCAGAATTTACTCAACTACATGTAATAAGAACAACAATGATAATTCTATGTTTGACTTTTTAAGGAATAGCTATGCTGTTGTTATCTACAGACTACAGTACTATGGGCTGCCAAAAGAACCAACCAATCCATGTTGGAAGAAGTGCAGCTGGAGTTCTCCTTGGAGGCCAGGATGACCAAACTTCGTCCCTCATA
>NW_006408618.1:6725420-6725885 GCF_000296735.1 Chrysochloris asiatica
TGTGTGAGCTACTTTCTTTACACCTGATTTCAATTATATAAACTTCTTTCTCTAATCTGCTATGTAGTGCATCAATTGTATTTATTTTGCATTTCTAGAAGTTTCATTTGGTTCTTTTAAAAATATGTTTGACCCTCACACCAGCAATAACAACAAAGATCAAAAAAGTAGAGGACAATAAATGCTGGCAAGGATGCAGAGAGACTGGGATATTCCTGCAATGCAGGTGGGATTGCAAAATGGTCCAACCACTCTGGAAAGCAATATGGCACTCCCTCAGAAGGTTGGAAATAGAAATACTTTATGATCCAGCAATTCCTCTGCTTGGTATTTACCCACGAGAAATACAAACCATAACACGAGTAGATATATGCACACCAATGTTCATAGCAACACTATTTATAATACCAAAAAGATTTATAATACCAAAAAGCCTAAGTGCCCATCAATTGAAGAATGGATAAA
>NW_006408618.1:6734916-6735933 GCF_000296735.1 Chrysochloris asiatica
TAAGAGTGTGTGAGGGAAGAAAGAATTTTCACTGAATAGTTTTCATCTTGTCTAGATGGGTCTGGTGAAAAGAGATGGGGATAAGATTGTTATGATTTGAAAATGCTAATAAAGCACTCGATAAAGCAAGAGCCGAAAACAAAGATGTTCTGCAGGCTGTAACTTACCAACAATTGTGTTGTCAGAAATTTGAAAAAATATCTGAATCTGAAAAACAAGAACTCACAGATTTTAAGACAAGAAGGGTTGCTGTATTCAGAAAAAATTTAGTTCAATTAGCAGAGTTAGAACTGAAGCATGCAAAGGGTAACCTACAGTTGCTGCCGAACTGCCTGGCAGTGTTAAATGGAGACACATAAGCCACAATCCAACTTCCTGTTAAAAAGGCTGCCTTCCTTCAAATTTTATTTTCATTTTCTTAATGATATTAGGCATTTACTGCTCACTGGAAACAAGAAAGAACCAGCTGACAAAATGCATATACTCCTTTTATTCTGATCAACAGTGGAGCAGTGTGTCCAGAAGTGACCTCGGGAGGTGGTGCGACCCTGCATTTCTGCTTCCAAGCGTTCACAAGACAGTTGTTCACCACCATGTGCTTCCTATTCCAAAGCCCAGAGTGCAGTTTTTTTTTGTTTTTTTGTTTTTTTTTTAAAGTAGCCTCTATAACTGTGTTTATTTTATAAATAGTATTCCTTATGGCTGCCAGTCTTATTTACCTTCAAGTAAATTCTGAAGTTTAACTCTTTCAAAATACATTGCTAAAAAAAGATGAAGATTACCATTATTGTCTTTTGGATTTTGTTGCTAAAAAACATTATATACTAATGTATCCTTGGAAAGCATCTTAATCAGATTTGATTTTAATTAATGGGCATTTCTGAGAAGTTTTGGGGACAGACTTCATGTAATCTTTATAAGTGATTTCTGAAGAAAGCAGATGCATTAGTATATTTGCCTTAAACTTGTAGACTAAACCAATTATTGTAAAATAAACAGTGATAAAAGTGAAAAAAA
>NW_006408618.1:6737268-6739802 GCF_000296735.1 Chrysochloris asiatica
GGTTCTATCTGACAGTGTTTTCACTGCTATTAATAAGGTTTTCAGTGACTAAATTTTTGCAAGCAGTCTGTCCCCTCCTCCTAGTCTGTCTTCATCTGGAAGCTCATCTGAAACCTGTCCACCATGGTTGACCCAGCTGGTATGTAAAATACAAGTAACATAGCCATAGTACATCAAACTGGCAGATGAGTGGTGCTGAGTATTTATTATTATGATATGGTAGATATTATTTTTGTTAATTTAAATATTTAATTACTCCCTGGTGATATATATGTCTAAGTTAGACTTTTATATATTGATCTTGTACCTTATAATTTTGTTAAAATCACTTAGTACTTCTAAGAACTGTTTTTGGTAGGTTCTTTGGGATTTCCTACATAAACAATCATATAATTGGATTGAAATAGAGGTAGTTTTATTTGTCCCTTTTGCATTTACGTGCCTTCTATTTCGTTTTCTTGCCTGTTGCATTGGTGTGAGGTATGGAATCACCTTGAAAAAGGCAATTTAGCCTTTGTCCTCAGTTATTTTGAGCTAGATCACACCAGAAGCTAATAACTAGTGAGTGATTGACCATACCAAGAGAGACCAATTGGGGACTGAATGCTGATTCAGTCTCATGAGGCATGATGCAATCTATCATGGCCATGTAGTGAAGCTGATAAGAGGCGTGAACCCTAAGGCTCAGATGAGCTTCCTGATTGGTAACCATTTATGGGAGAGGGCAGTACACTCCTGTTAGGAATGTGGAAACTCCATGCTATAACCCTTTCCAGACTTTTCTCTACATATCTCTTCATTTGTATACTTTTTATTGTAATAAATCTTCAAATATTGTTGCCATTTGAAGAAGTAGCTGTAAGTATAACGTACTCACTGTGAATTCTGTGAGTCATTCTAGTGAATTAATGAACTGCAAGAGGCAGTGAGAACCAGCAGAAATTTGGCAGTCTAAAAGATACCTAGTTTTAAGTAGAATGCTGTATGGGCAGTGGGTCTGAAAGACAAGGCCCATCTAATTTCTGACCTTTGACCCAGCACTAGGTGCCTAGGGTCAGAAAACAATGTGCCACCTGAGTGACAGGTGATGAAGATGGAGAAGTGGGAAGGTTAGGACTGGATCCATTTCACAGTTTTAGAATTGGCACTAATGCTGATTCTTACCATCAGTTAGTAATGTAGGTGGGATTTACCAACTCTGTCCTTTGTTTAATGCAACTGTCCAGGCTTTCTAGTATGATGGTGTGTAGGAGTGGTGAGAGACAATATCCTTGCCTTATTTCCTAATCTTTGGGGAAAGCATTCAGTTTTTCATCATTCATCATGATGTTGAATGTTGTTGTAATATGCTGTGGAGTAGGTTCTGACTCATAGCGACCCTGTGGAGAATTTCCAAGGAGTGACAGGTGGATTCAAACTGCTGACCTTACAGCTAGCTGTCTAGTGCTTATCTTCCAGGCCACACCAGGACTCCATGATGTTGAATGAGTGATGAAAGAGTGGTAGGTGCTTTGTAGATACTCAGAAAAGTTAATGAAATTCTCCTGTATTTTTAGTTTGCTGAGAGATTTTTTTTTTAATCATGAATGCATGCTGAATTTTATTGAATACTCTTTCTTTTTCTAATGAGATGATCACATCGTTGTCTTATTTAGTTTGTTAATGTCGCAATTACTTTAGTTGATGCTTAAAAGTGGAATTAAAAGATAACGGAATTTTTCCATGAATTTTTCTTGACTGTGTGTACATGTTACTGGATTCAATTTTCTTTGCTATCTTTTTGGTTCGTACTGTGTCAGATATGGATTTAATTTTAGCATTGTAGTTTGAATTACATTGCATTTTAATTGTAGTCATTGTATTTTTACTTCTGACATTATTTCAACTTACTTGGAATCCTACTGTGTTTCTGCGGATTAATGTGCTGAATTTCTAGGTTGGTTTGAACCACAAGTTCGTGGTTCAAGCTCAGCATCCACTCCTCAGAAACCCTACACAGGATCACTATGAATCAGAACCAACTCCAGGGCACTTAACAATAACAACAATAATATTTTCTCTTTATAGATCCATGTTCTGCTTTATAAAGATTACATCTTCTAGCTTCTCTTGGAAAATACCAAGTTAATTCCTCTTTTTAAATTAAGCTTTTTAATTTATCAAGGGCAGGTTGGTGTGTACAGTCACTAGAAGATACTCATTTTACATGAAACTGTTGAACTTATATTGGATCTTAGCTTAACAATTGAGTTCTCTGATTTACTGAAACATAGGATATCATCTTTTCCCCCAGATAGTGTGGTCTGAAAAGTGTGTCCTTATATGTACTCTTGGTACTTATATGTGTCTTGGTACTCTTCTTTTCCAATTCTTCATTTAGATCTCTTTCTGTAGGCTTTGAATTGTTTCCAATTCTGTGTCTATCTTATTTGATTGCTCCTGTAGCACTTTCCTGACTTCTTCCTTATTTTCTCAACTCCATTGTATAGTATTTTGATACATTTTATAATCATTTTTCTGAATTTCTTCTCCGG
>NW_006408618.1:6740657-6742527 GCF_000296735.1 Chrysochloris asiatica
CCAAACCTGCAAATGCCTTGTTTGCTTTTTCCCACATTCAATACTCTGGATTATAATTTTGGAATAGATATGTAAAGAAGATATAATAGTAGAAGAATCAAAGAGCATGGATATTTGATATTCTGACTTTGATATAGTTGGAACACAATAATTTATTTACTGATTATTATATCCCCTGTATCTTGGAACTGGAGACACAGTTAGGAAGAAGTCTTTTCCTTCCTTTTTGGGGGATTTTCTATGATTTTTTTTCTAATGGTGGAAAATGTGATTTATAGTCCCAAAATGTTTCCTTAAACCATTTTGACTGACACTGTTGTTGTTGTTGTTGTTAAATGCCATTGAATTGATTTCAACCCATAGTGACCTTGTATAAGGTTTCCAGCAAGCAGCTAGTGAGCTTGAACCACCGGCATTTCAGTTCAAATGACTTTGCAGTCTGACGCATTAACCCACAATGACAATATAGATAATGGAAATTCTCCTCAGGCTTGTCACAAGGCATTCTCATATTTAGTTACAGTGTTGTAACCATGTTTTTTCATTTTGTGTAGTGTTATGGGTTTCTAGTGCTGAATTGAGTGTAAGGAGCTGCATCAGGCACTGCTGCCATGCTGTAGAGAAAACTCCTGGAGTTTCTGGAGTAACTCTTAAAAAGCCATATGGCTTGTAAATGTAAAAATGTGTTCTTAAATATCATTTTGTTTATTCTTAGAAAAACCATTTGGAAAGAGGACCCTAAGACCATCAAGGGAGAAGAGCACAAGCAGAATGTGGGACCATATCCAGAGAATCAACGGCACCAGAGATTGAGGCAGAGATGAGGACTTGGAGAGAGAGAGCAGCTGAGGACTCCAGACTCATGGAAAGAGAAAGACAGAGTGCTGGCAGCCAAGAGGCAGGTTTGCAGAATGTGCCCTTTGGTTATCTAAATGATTATATATTCTTGAATGTTTTTGTGTACATCCCAAAAAACAAAACAAAACAGGGGGAATAGAAGCAAATACTGTTGAATGATGATGCACAGAGGAGATTGCAATCATTGCAATGAAACAATGAGTGTAAAACCAATGTTCTCCCATATAAACTATCACTCAATTCACCATAAAAATGTTAAAAAAAGAAATAAGAAAGAAAAACAGTTGTATGAGTGGTGAAGATCTCAAATCACTGGATGTCATCATTATAATCTTCAAATATTGCAGGCTGATTCTGATATAATAAAAAGATAACACATAAAAGATTTATGTAATACATTTTATATGTATATACTGATTAAAATAAAAATTTATATTTGTATTAAAACAAAACCAAAAAGGTATTTAAGGTTTAGATTAGAGTTGCCCTTAATTTGCCTTTTTAATTGTTTTTCTTCACTGTTGTAACAGATTGGATGCCTATCTGTTTGACTTATAAACCAACTAATGAAAAGTAGGCATATGTCAAAGCTTTATCATCTTAACAGATATTTTATGATACCAGTTTTAAAAATCCTATTACATATCTTAAGGAACCCTGGTAGTATAATGACTTACAAGTTGAGCTGCTAACCACAAGGTCATCAGTTTAAATCTACCAGTCACTTTGAGGGAGAAAAATGAGACTTTATGCTCCTGTCAATATTTACAGCCTTGGAAACCCTATACAGGGCCACTATCAATTGGAACTGGCTTCACGGCACGCGACCATTACCACCATCACCACCATTACATATCTTGAATGAAAAGCAAGCAATTAACACTAAAACTGAAACCTGGAACTTCTCTACTGTTTGTAAATTATGTTTTGATTAAAAAATATCAATATACTTTCCCATCCCCCCACAAAAAACCATGTGGAAACCATGTCTGACTTCCTCTAGTTTCACAAG
>NW_006408618.1:6744527-6750659 GCF_000296735.1 Chrysochloris asiatica
ATTTGCCCAGAGAATCTTTCAATAACAAAAGTCGAAGCTTGAATTATGTTTTCAGTTCCCCCAGCTTGAGAAATGCTGAGCACGTTCTTCCTTTTTGGTTTTCCGATTCCAGATCTTTGCAAATTTTGTTGTAATATTTGGCTTTATCTTCTCGAGATGATCTTTGAAACTTTCTGTTCAGCTCTTGGACCTCCTCATTTCTTCCATTTGCTTTAGCATCTCTACGTTGGAGAGCAAGTTTCGGTGTCTCTTCTGACATCCATTTTGACCTTTTCCTTTTTTCTTGTCTTCTCAATGACTTTAACATCATACACGAAGAAAGCAAAAATCAAAAAAGCTGTTTTAGCCAGTCAGTAAATGCCCAAAGGCTTAATCTGGAAGCTGTACTCAGCTTTATTCCATCCATGGGCCTGTAGCCTGCAGCTGCTCTATTTCTTCATGCTATCGCCTCTGCTGTCACCTATGCTGTTGCTACTTTTTAAAGTAGAGATCTTATGCCCCACTCATGCTCTTCCTTCTTGATGGTCCTGGGATTGTCTGTTCCTGCTTCTGAGATGGCTCCTTTTAGACCTAGCTGGTTGGCAAAACTAATCAATCCCAGCCTTAGAGTCCTGTATACCTTATTTGCATGGTCCCACCCAGTTACTTGGAATTAAGAAGAACGTGGATAGAAAAGTCATATTAAGTAAATTCAACATACCACAACTCTAATATCCAAAGTTCAGTGATAATAATGAAGTTTAAGAAAGCTCGGTATAAGTGAGAGAATTAAGGTATGGAGTCCTGGTGTGGCTCTGTGGGTTTATGTGTCAGACTGTAAAGTCATTTGAACTGCAGGGTTGGTGGTTCAAGCTCACCAGCTGCTCCTTGGGTCGCTATGGGTCAGAATTGGCTTAATGGCACTTAACAACAACAACAACAACATAGAGGAATCCTAGATTGTATGAGTTTGAAAGTGAAACAATAATATCCAAGACATGGTTGTGTCATTTTGTTACTGAACTGAAGTGTTAGCTGTCATTAGAGTTCAAGAATTCTTTAACTGGGGGACTGGTGTTAAAAGTCAATAAAAATAGGAAAGGAATTAGGTAGGGAATGGGATTTTAGCCCAGTAGAAAGACTTGTCTATTGATGAAAATTGTCAGATGATGGTATTATCACCTGCAAGAATGGTAATGTACATATTGTATGTTATTATAAATTCTATTATAACCTGCAATAAAGATGGTAAGAAGCTGTCATGATTGTTAATAGGACAGTTTAAGCAAGGAAGACGGCCTCTTCTCTTCTTGCACAATAAGTGAAAGAGACTGGGGAAAAGAGTGGCTTCCATTGATGAAAAGGAGTTATGGGGTAGTTATATTATCACAGCAAAGGCTTGTTTCAGTTAAGGCAATGTGTGGGAAAATTTGGAGATTATATAGAATAATCTGCTCTATAACTTGACTAACCACCTTGAGGTCCCTTGGGTCCCAGTTGGAGTGTACCCTCTTGGCTTCAGGTAGATACTGTTCTCTATTATCCTCCCTGCAAGAAACCAAAGGGGAGAATAAATCTATTTGTTCTTTATTCTAGTAAGATGACAATTTTTGTAGTGATACACTTTGAACATATTTCCCCAGCTTTATTTATGAGTATGTCCTTTAACACCAGAATCAAACACATTTTCTTCCCTTTCCATGAATAATACCTGGCCATCTTTCATGGATGTGTATTATTACATGGGCCTGATGGATTTATACTTCCTCAAATCCCATTGACTATCTACTAGCACCCTGAGATATTTTAGTACTTTTATATTTTAGTACTTTATAAATGAAATGACTACTGAGTCTGGTCTTTTCAGGTATCAAAGTTAAGCTGACCAGCCTATAAATTTTAGGTTATTACTATATCTTCTTCATGAGAGGTCAGCCCTCCACAAGTTCTTTCTCAGTTTTCATGGTTTGTAGCTGTCCATAAAGATTTTATCTATGATAATAAGTTCAGGATATGTTTTTAAAATGCCAATATCTATGCTAGCAGAGCATGCTGATCTGAAAACATCCACTGACTCATTTATTTTATATTCTGGATGAACCTTATATCCCATTGCATAGATTGTAGAAGCTTTTTTTCACTTGACCAAAGTTGTATCATTTAAACTCAGATTCAAATTTGGAAAGAAAGGAAAACAATTACTCACCTGTGAATTTTGTAGTTCATACTCAGAAGCTCCCAGTTCTGAGATCAAATGATTGTAAAATCAGAGGTATTTGGAAAAACTTGGGAAAGAGATCCAATAATAGATTATATATTATTTTATTTGTCTATGGCTCTCTTATCTCCTGTTGCCACAGGGTATTGTGCTAAAAGAAGTCCTGGCGTGTTGCTGTAGGATGAACACTGAACTGCTAACCACAAGGTTGGTGATTCAAACCCACCAATAACTCCTTGGAAACCCTACATAGTGTCACTATGAATCAAAATGACTCGACAGCGCTTAGCATCAATAACAATTGTGGTTCAAATAGTTTGCTTTCAACTACTAACCTAAAGGTTGGCAGTTCTAACCCACCCAATAGTGCCACAAAAGAAAGCCCTGGCTATCTACTTCCATAATGACTGTTGCCAATAACTGTTTATGGATCACTTCTTCCCTAAACATGGAGTCAGCATGAATCAGAACAAGCCAGTGCCAACAGTTTTCTGTTTCTTTGTTTTTAATTTAGAAATTGGTCAGGGAGGCTTTGTTTGCTTAGCTTTTTTATTTTATTTTTTTATTTTATTGTGAGTTGAGTGAAAACATATTTTGTTTTATTGTAATGATTACAATTGTCTCCATGTACCACCAGGCAATAATATTGACCTCTATTCCTTTTATTTTATTTTTTTATGTACACATACAAAACTGAAAAAACATATTCATTTAAATATGTAAAGGACACACTTTGTAAGCCATCATCCTGCCTACAGACATACAGCCTTTCTCAGTCCATTGACTTAGAGTCCTCAGCTGCTCTCTCTGTGCCACTGCCAACTTTACTCAAATGGTAGTAGTGGCTAGAAAGGAGACTGAAAGTTCTCTGAGATTAAATACAGTCTCAGTGCTCTATAGGACCCCTGGTATGGCACTGTTGAATAAGCACTAGACAGATAATTTGAAGGTTGGTGGTTCAAACCACCAGCTACTCCTCAGAAACCCTATACCAGGTCGGTCACTGTGAGTTGGCTCGATGGCACTTACCAACAACAGCAGTGCTCTATGGCTGAACAGAGACAGCATGAACATGCTTACAGGGGACATGATTTTGCCACCTCTCAAGATATGAATATGCTACAGAATTCTGCCACATAAATCCATCATGAGTCTTACCTTAAGGATTTTACAACTACTTTATGGGAACCATTGTTTTGGCACTTTGGTTTTGTAAGAAAAGCACAGCATTTGAAATTTAAACTACTTTGGTTTGAGTACCAGATTTCTCATTCACTGAGTTTTCTTGGACAAATCATAAAAGTTATAAGCTATAGATTCCTCATGTTTACCATGAGAATAATCATATCTAACATTTTGTTGTTAAGTGCCCTTGAGTTGGTTCCAACTCATAGCAACCATACATAGAGTTTCTGAGGAGTAGCTGGTGGGTTTGAACAGCTGACCGTGTGGTTCAAACTGATCTTGTGGTCCAGTGCATTATCCTGCGGTGCCACAAGTCCATGAGAGCCAAAATATGACTTTCAGTATACCCTACTTGAATTTAGAAACCATCACAAGAACAGATTTGATGCATTGGACTAATGACCAGAGAACAGAAGCATTGTGGATGGCATCAAGATTTAGAAGAAAGCAAAAGGCCTTTAAAAAAAAAAAAAGACCAAAGTGGATACCAGAAGAGACTCTGAAGCTGCTCTTGAACCTAGAGAAGCTAAAGAGACTGTAAGAAATGAGAAAGTAAAAGAACTGGACAGAAATTTTCAAAAGGGCAGCTTGAGGAGAAGAAGATAAAGTCAAATATTGTAAAGAAATGTGCAAAGACCTGGAATTACAAACATAAAATGAAAGAACATGTTCAAAATTTCTCAAGCTGACATAATTGAAGGAAAAATTCAAGCTTCAGGTTGCAATATGTGGGTTAATGCACTGGACTGAAAAGTTGGTTTGAACATCAAGGTCAGCGGTACAAGCTCACCAGCTGCTCCTCAGGAACCCTATACAGGGTCACTATGGGTTGGAACCTACTTGATGACACTCAACATCAACAACAACATGGACAAAATATTTAATGATGCCAGAAACATCGAAAGAATATGGAAGAAAAGAGTCACTGTACCAAAAATGAACTGGTGGATTTCCAAGGTACCATATGATAAAGACCCAATGGTATTGAAGGAAGAGATCTAAGTAACATTGAAGTCATTGGCGAAAAACTAGACTCCAAAAATTGACAGAACACAAATTGAAATCTTCCAACAAACTGATGCAACACTGGAGGCATTCACTTATTTATGTCAAGAAATTTGGAAGGCAGCTACTTGGTCAAAAGATTGAAAGATATCCATATTTGTGCCTATTTCAAAGAAAGGTGACCCAATGGAATGCAGAAATCACTAGCAATATTATTAATATCACATACATGAAAAAGTTTTCTGAAGATAATGGAAAAATGATTGCAGCAGGGAGCTGCCAGAAATTCACGCTGGGTTCAGAAGAGGCTGTGAAATGAGAAATATCACTGTTGATGTCAGATGGATCTTGGTTGAAAGCAAAGAATACCACAAAGTGTTTACTTGTGTTTTATTGACTATGCAAAAGACTTTATAGACTTTGTGGATCATAACAAATTCTAGATAACACTGTAAAGAATGGGTAGTCCAGAACACTTAATTGTATTCATGGGGAAACTGTACATAGACCAAGAGTTGTTAGAATAGAATAAAGGGCTATTGAATGGTTTAAAATCAGGAAAGATATGTGCCAGAGTTGTAACCTTTCACCATAATTATCCAATCTGTATGCTGAACAAATAGTCTGAGCAGATGGATTTTATGTAGAAGAACATGCCATCAGGGTTGGAGAAAGGGTCATTAACAACCTGAGATATGCAGATGGCGTAGCCTTGCTTGCTGAAAGTGAAAAGGACTTGAAGTACTTATTGATGAAGATCAAAGACTACTGCATTCAATGTGCAAATCATCTCAATGTAAAAAAATGAAAATGCACATAACCAGTAAATAACAAACATCATGAGAAGTGGAGAAAATATTGAAGTTGTCAAAGTTTTCATTTTGCGTGAATCCACAATCAATGCACAAGGAAGTGGTTGTCAAGAAATCAAATGACATACTGCATTAGGCAATTCTGGTGCAAAAGACCTCGTTAAAGTGTACAAAACAAAGATATCAGTTTGAGGACTAAGGTGCTATGGAACCAAGCTATGGTATTTTCAATTGCCTCATAGGCATGTGAAAGTTGAACAATGACTAAGGAAGACTGTAAAAGAATTGGTACATTTGAGTTATGGTATTGACAAATAATATTGAAAGTACATGGAATATTGAAAGTACCAAGAACAAACAAATCTATGTTGGAAGAAGAATAGCAAGAATGCTCCTTAGAGGCCAGGATGGAGAAAATTTGTCTCTCATACTTCAGACATATTATCAGGAGGGACCAGTTAATGGAGAAGAACATCATGCTTGGTAAAATGGAGGGTTAGTGAAAAGGAGGAAGACCCTCAATGAAAAGGATTGATAGTGACAACAACAATAGGCTCAAATGTAGCAACAATTGTGACAATCTCAGGTACAGGACTGGCCAGTGTTTCATTCTGTTTTGCATAGAGTCATTGAGTTGGATCCTACTCTTTAGCTCCTAAAAACAACAAAAACACAGAGATAGTTGTGAATTAGGGTGACCAACCATCCTAGAATCCTGAAAGGGTTCCTGGGATGTAGAATTTTTAGTTTAAAACCAGAACAATCTTGAGCAAACCAAAATGAGTTGGTTATCCTATTGTCAAGATTAGAGTAAAGGACAATGTATAAATTTGCATTTCCACAACTGTAATTAAAGGATAAGCATTGCACTGCTAGTCACAAGCTGAGCAATTCAAGCTCATCAGTTGCACGTAAGAAACCCTATAAAGGATC
>NW_006408618.1:6751146-6752669 GCF_000296735.1 Chrysochloris asiatica
GGGGGTCTTTTATTTCTCTGACCCTCCACCGTACCAAACATGATATCTTTCTCCAGTGACTGGTCCCTCCTGACAATATGTCCGAACTGTGAGAGAAGTTTGGTCATCTTGGCCTCCAAGGAGCACTTTGGCTGCACTTCTTCCAAAATGGATCTATTGGTCCTTTTGGCAGCCCATGGCACTTTCAATATTCTCCTCCAACATATACACCTATTATTCATTTATTGACTATCTCATTATCAAACGTTTTGTTTTGACAATTCAAAAAATCTACTATCCAACTATTTTGTGCATTAATAGTACTGACAGTACTGAATGCCAAGATGCAAGGCGAGAGTAACACTGCCTGTGATGGTTAAAGTTATGTGTCAACTTGGCTGGGCCATGATTCTCAGTGGTGTAGCAGTTATGTAATGTTGCAATTTGACAGCTATGTAATGATGTAGTCATGGTCTGTTTTGTGATCTGATGTGGCCAGCCTCCATTTTCTTAATACCAATTTTCATGTAACAACCTGGTCTTTGGACTCTAACTATGTCGAGTGAGGAATGACTAACTGTACTAGTATTATTTTTAGTGTAAGTTCATTCTGTGGTGCTCAACTATGGTTAGAATTTTTGAAATGCCGAAGAGAATACGTATTGCTAACGATGTCCTCATGCACCATTTGGTTAAAGATGGTATAGTATAGGTACTTTGACCTTATTCTCATCTCTAAAATCAGCTAAAAGGTAAGTGAAGGTTCTGCAAAAAAAAGGAAGACTTCCCAACAAGATGGATTGAAATAGTAGCAGCAAAAATGGGCTCAAATATAACAGTTGTGAGAATGGCATAGTACTGAGCAGTGTTTTGTTCTGTTGCGAATAGTGTTGTTATCAGACTGAATCAATGGTACCTAATTAACTATATATATATGTTGTTGTTGTTATGTGCCGTGGAGTTGCTTCTGACTCATAGCGACCCTGTACAGGGTTTCCAAGGCTGTAAATCTTTACGGGAGCAGAAAGCCTCATCTTTCTCCTGCGGAACAGCTGATAGTTTCGAACTGCTGACCTTGCGGTTTGCAGCCTGATTCATAACCACTACCCTACCAGAGCTTAAATATATTTGAAAGCCCATTTGAAATAGATGGCTTTCTAGGACAATAAAATTTCCATAATTAAAGGTTGAGAAGATAAAAATGTAAACAAGAACTATTTTCTTATTATTGTCTTGATTTGCTTCTACCCAATGGTCATATCCATTATCAAAGATGAATAGTGTCACATTTCAAGATCCATCTTGAAAAATAACGCTGTCTGTGATAGAATAATGTCCATACACCTACAAGGAAGAACCATTTATAGTACTATTATTCTAATCTACACAACAACCACTAAAACCAATGAGGATGAAATTGAAGAATTCTACCTACTTCTTCAGTGTGAAATTGGTCAAACAAGATGTATTGGTAATTTCTGGTGATGGAAATGCAAAGGTTGGTAACAAAGAGGAAGGATCAGTAGTTGGAAAATAAGGCCTTG
>NW_006408618.1:6753509-6756973 GCF_000296735.1 Chrysochloris asiatica
TCTCTAGCGTAGACATGCTAAAGGAAATGGAAGAAATGAGGAGGAAAAAGAACTGACCAGAAAAATTCAAAGGGCAGCACAAGAAGACAGAATTAAGTATTATAATGAAAATGTGCAAAGACCTGGAGTTAGAAAACCAAAAGGGAAGAACACACTCAGCATTTTCAAGTAGAAAGAACTGATTTAAAAATTCAAACCTTGGCTAACAATTTTGGAGGATCAGATGGGGTATGGCACTGTAAGATAATCACTGGACTGCTATCCACAAGGTAGGTGGTTCAAACTCACCAGTCACTTCTCAGAAACCATATAGGGTCACGATGAGTTGTAATCTATGAGACAGCACTTAACAGCAACAGCATGGGCAAAGTATTGAATGATGCAGAAAGCACTGAAAGAAAATAGAAGGAATACAAAGTCATGGTACCAAAAAGAAATGGCCGATGTTCAAGCATTTCAAGAAGTAGCATATATTCAAGAGTCAATGATACTGAAGGAAGAAATCCAACATGCACTGAAGGCATTGGCAAAGAACAAGACTCTGGGAATTCATGAAATACAAATTAAAATCTTAAAAAAAAACAAACAAACTGGTGCAGCACTGGAGGCACTCACTCATCTATACCAAGAAATATGTAAGACAGCTACATGGCCGACTCATTGGAAGAGATCCATATTTGTGCCCATTCCAAAGAGAGCTGACCCAACAGAATGGGGAAATCATCAGACAATATAACTAATATCATATGCAAGTAAAATTTACTAATGATATTTCAAAAATGACTGCAACAGTACATTGACTGGGAACTACCAATGCATTCAGACGAGGACATACCATGAAGGATATCATTGCTGATGTCAAATGGATCTTGGATGAAAGCAGAGAATACCAGAAAGATGTTTACCTGTAATTTAGTGACTACACAAAGGCTTTTGACCGTGTGCATTATGACAAGCTATGGATAGCTTGAAGGATGGATATTCCACAACAATTAATTGTGCTCCTGAGGAACCAGTACAGAGGCAGTCATTTGAACAGAACAAAGGCACACTGAATGGTTTAAAATCAGGAAAGCTATTTGCAAAAGTTGTATTTTTTCACTATACTAATTCAGTCTGTATAATGAGCGAATAATCCAAGAAACTGGATTATATTAAGAAGAACATGGCATCAGGATTGGAGGAAGACTCATTAACCGCCTATAATATGCAGATGATACAACTTTGCTTGATGAACGTGAAGAGGACTTAAAATACTTATTTATGAAGATCAAATACTTTATCCTTCAGTATGGGTTGCACCTCAATGTAAAGAAAACAAAATTCTCACCACTGGATCAATAAATAGTATTATGATAAATGGAGAAAAAATTGAAGTTGTCAAAGACTTCATTTTGCTTGATCCACTATCAACACTCATGGAAGCAACAGTCAAGACATCAAACAATGTATTGCATTAGGCATACCTGCTGCACAAGACCTCTTTACAATGTTCAAGAGCAAAGATATCAGTTTGAGGACTTAAGTGTGGCTGACTCAAGCCAGGTTATTTTCAATAATCTCATATGCATGTAAAAGTTGGACAATGAATAAGGAAGACAATAGAAGAATTAGTGCTTTTGAGTTATGGTGTTGGAGAAGAATATTAAAAGTACCATGGACTGCCAGAAGAACAAACAAATCTGTGTTTGAAGACGTACATCCAGAATGCTCCTTAGAAGTGAGGATGGTAAGACTTTGTCTTTTCTATTTTTAACGTTCTGTCATTAGGGACTAGTCCCTTGAGAAATAGATCATGCTTGGCAAAATGGAGGGTCAGAGAAAAAGAGGGAGATTTCCAAAGAGATGGATTGACTCAGTAGTGGCAACAAAGATCTCAAATATAGGAATACTTATGAAGATGGCACAAGACCAGGCAGTATTTAGTTCTTTTGGGTCACTATGCATAGAGCCACTATGAGTCAGAACCAATTTGACAGGCACCTATCAATAACAATATCTAACAAGTGGGAGTGAGATGCTATCTCACTGTGGTGTTGATTTGCATCTCTCTGATAGCTGATGACAACTTTTCATGCATCTGGTCACCATTTGTATGTCCTCTTTAGTGTATGCCCTCTTTAGTGAAATGTCTATTTAAGTCCTTTACCCCTTTCATAATTGGGTTATTTGTCTTTTTGTTGTTATGCTGTTGGAGTTCTCATGTATATTTTTGTTATTAGATTCTTGTCAGATATATTGTTTCTGAAGATATCTTTCTAATCAGTAGGTTGTCTTTTCATTTTTTTGATAAAGTCTTTTGATGAACCAAAGTTTAAAATTTTTATGTGTTCCCATTTATTTATTTTGCTGTTTGTGTTTTTGTAATTCTATTATATAATTCATTGTTAAAAGCTTAGCCTGACAGCATTGCTCTTGCTTGTTCTTCTAAGAATTTTATCATTTTAGTTTGCACATTTAGGTTCTTAATTCATTTTGAATTTGTTTTTGTGTATGGTATGATGAATGAATCCTGTTTAATTTTTCTTCATATGCAAATCCAATTTCCCCAGCATCATTTATTGAAGAAACAATTCTTTCCCCATCTAATGGATTCAGCACCCTTATAAAAAATCATAGAAGTGTGGGTATACTTCTGGACTCTCAATTCTATCCTGTTGCTTTATGGGTCTATTGTTATAGCATTAGCTATATAGTTTTAAGTTTTAAGCTGTATAATTTTAAGCCAGGAAACATGAGTCCTCCTACTTAGTTCTCTTACAATATTGCTTGAGGTATTTGGGGTCTCTTACCATAAAAAACTGATAATTTATTTTTTAATTCTGTAAAGAAGTCTTTTTGAATTTTGTTTGGGATTGTGCTGAATCTGTATATTGTTTGGGTGAATACTGACATCTTAATGTTCAGTCTTGAAAATTGAATTTTTATTAATTTGGTATTGGAACAACTGACTTTATACTTGGGGAAAAGTACAACTAACTCTCTACCAATGTCTAAATTGTCAGAAATAAGTGTGTGTAGTGTGGTGGTGGTATGGTAGGTGGGGAGATGAAACTTTCTGCTCCTGTGAAGATTTGTAGCCTTGGAGACCCTATACAGGGTTACTTTGAGTCACAATGGATTTGATGACAGTGGGATTGTTTTTTTAGAGGGATTTAAAGGCAACCAACATAGGTAAAGTAAAGAACAATAGTAATTTTGGCAGAAAGGAAAATGATGATATATGATTATGCACTCATTCCTCACTTATCAACATGCTTAGGTTTCAAACAAAATTGGTATTATGGGAAAATAGAGGAGTTTTTTCTGTTTTCTATCATCCATTTGTCCTTTTCTTTATTTAGAAAATATGATCATAGAAATAATAACAGGTAATATTTAGTGATTATTTATTACTTATTATTATTTAGAACATGGGAACACTGAATCATTTAAAATTAAAAAAGTTGTGTGATAAGGTTGTA
>NW_006408618.1:6757534-6759581 GCF_000296735.1 Chrysochloris asiatica
TATACGAAAGAAAAGGAGGCCTTCTATACAGCAATAAGTATTCTCAAAAAGTCAAAAGATAGTTCACACATTGCAGAAATATATTTTCAAGTAATATATATATATATATACATTTGTGATATACAAGAATACTCAAATATTAAAAGCAAATATAGTAAATATTATAAATGGGTATTTCTCAGAAAAATGGATATAAATGAATTACAAATACATGATAATATCATATAAATCTGGCTTGAACCTCTGGCAATTTCCTGTCTATGTACTGTTCCAGCTGTCTTAAAATTATCTTTACCAAATGAATTAGATAGAGAGCTATTAAAACATATTGAAATAATATGCAAATATAAGTGTGTGGAAATCCTGGAAAGATATATAATAAACTCCTGATGGAGATAACTTTAGGACAAGGAACTGACTAAGAGTCTGAAGTAGGAAGGACTCCCTCTTGTTCTGTTTGAAGTCTTATTTTTGGTGCATGTACTATTTTATTAAAGAAAAAGAAAGAAAGAACAGCTCTTTCAAATCCTGATCATTTTAGGAAGTCTGGTGTCCTTTGGGGAAAAACCATCTTACCAACCTTTTCCAGAATGGCTGCTCTCCAAATAAAGCATATCATGAAAGATCGCATTGATTTATTTATATCTTTGTGTTTGTAACCAAGTTTTTTATAGTTAACATTCTACTTGACCAAAGATGTGTTTGTAATTGCTAGAAAAAGACTAAAGTGTGTAAGACCAGACATTTTACTCCAATCCTCTTTGCCCTTGAACTTATAGAATATACTCATTTTTGGTGAAAGTCTCAGAAAAGAAAATCCTTCACATAGTATGATTGAAAGGTGGGTGACAGGGTTATGAAATAGAAGGAAAAAAGTGAACAAAGTCTATATTGTAAGTACATATATCTGATTCTTTTGCTTAGGCCTATTGAAGATTATTTCAACAATTAAAATGGGGATTAAAATCCATTGGCATTGGATTCCAAACTATTTTTAAGGTGAACTGAAATTAATCTGAAATGGTGAAGATGGAGAGAGAAAACATGTACTTCTGGGGACACTGGTACACAGTGACACAGTTATATTTAACTGAGAAATATGAACTTAGACAGAAGAGGAAAAATTGGACATTTGACTGAATTCGACTTAAAAAATATATATTTAAAATTTTTTTACTTGTAAGCAAGGCCATTTAAACCACTTTTATATGGGCATATGAAACAAAGAGTTAATGTTCCAGTCAAAATAGGTCTGATATCATGTATTATTCTTGTTCCTTTCTGTTCCCCAATCTTTCATCAGTGGAGGCAGAGTGGTGGTTCAGAGGTAGAATTACTGCCTTCAATGGGGGAGACTCCATCATTTGTCTATCAGTTTGTTATACTGTGATGACTTGCTTATTATGGTGATGCTGAAAACTATGCCACTGGTATTTCAAATACCAGTCTAGTTACCCTGAGTGAACAGGTTTGAGCAGAGGTTCTAGACTAAAACAGACTAGGAAGAAGGAACTCCGTCTACCACTTCTGAAAAATTATGAATCTGAAAAATGTTATGAATAATAGTGAACATTATCTGATATTGTGCTGGAAGATGAGCCTCTCAAATTGGAAGATTCTCAAAATATGACTAGGGAAGAGCTGCTTCCTCAAAGTAGAGTTGACTTTAATAGCATGAAGAAAGCAACGTTTTCATGACCTTCATTTGCTGATAGGGCATTACTCAAAATGACAAGCAGAGAGGCGGGGCTTAATGGCAGATAGAGTAGAGGTGCAGTGAAGTTCGCCATCATCAATACCACAGAATACCAGGCAAAATGGGTTCAGGGCAGAGCTCCAAACTCTGAACCACATAGGTAGGAATATTTAAAAAGTTTGAAAGCTTATAGCTAATAGAACTTGTAGCGAAAGTAAGAAATCTCGAACTTTTGAATCTGTCAGGCTCAGCGGCCTGGAGCCGACAACTTGGGCAAGACCAAATGGAAAAATCAAGTGGGGGAGCAGACCCACCACAGAAGAATGTCGCAGGAACCTCAGAGCAAAGGTA
>NW_006408618.1:6760074-6761951 GCF_000296735.1 Chrysochloris asiatica
GGTCTTGCACTCCGCTCTTCTCCCTTGATGGTTCCAGGGACCTCTGCTCCTGGACTACAAAGTCAACCACTCCCCTCCTTTTGCTACAAAATGTCCACCTTTACATTTCCAAATCTCACAATCAGTCCTGATAGCAATTATTCACTATTGTACCACAGCGGACCTATCCCCATCTCCTTTCGCTAGATCTGCCGAGACAGATTGGATACTACTCAGTGGAGATTCTACCTTCGTCCATGCCCTCTGGATGTAGGCTCCCTCTTGAAAGCTTGTAAGCCAGTCACTTCTTGCTTTGGTAGCCCTCTCATTTTGGGTAGCCAATGTCCAAGTTCCCCATCGCTGTCTACTCTGTGTATGGAGGGGGAGGTTATGATCCTTGCTGTGAAGATTTGTTCCCTCTTTTGAGCTACTGCATCCATTGGTGTAGGTCAAGTTCACCAAATTGTATCAGATTACTCTTATTTCTCTTTTTTCTTCTTCTAGTTGAGCTCTGATCATCCAGTCATTGAAGCCAGGGCAAGTGGGTATTATCTGCAAGTATGGGTGTTCTTGTGCATATGCTCTCTCTTCTTATCAGCTGCAAAAATACATTAATAATAGGAACCTGGAATGCACAAAGTATAAATACATGAAAATTGGAATTTATTGAAAATGAAATTGAATGTATTATGATTGTTATCCTAGGCATTAGTGAGCTGAAATGGACTGGCATTGGCCATTTTGAATTGGACAATCAAATTGCTTATTATGCTGAGAATGACAAATTGGAATGATGGAATGGTGTCTCGTTAATCGTCAAAAAGAACATTTCAAAATCTGTTTTGAAGTACAATGTTGTCTGTGATTGAATAATATCCATATACCAACAAAGAAGACCAGTTAATACAATTATTATTCAAGTTCATGTACCAACCACTAAAGATGATGAAATTGAGGAACTCTACCAACTTATTCAGGCTAATAATTGACCAGACTTTCAGTAAAGATGAATTGATACTTATGGGTTATTGGAATGTAAAAGTGAGAGACAAAGAGAAAGGATGGGCAGTTGGAAAATATGACCTTGGTGGTGAAAACAAACCTGGAGATAGGCTGCAAGAATTTTGTAAGACCATCTATTTATTCATTGCAAATTCTTTTTCAATAGCATAATATGGGAATTATTGAACAGTATCATTAATATCACAAACAAGTAAAATTTTGCTAAAGATAATTCAAAACATGGCTGCAGCAGTACATTCTAAGGGAGCTGCCAGGAATCCAAAGGACATAAAACAACGGATATCATTGCTGACATCAAATGGATTTTAGCTGAAAGCATAAAATACCAGAAAAAAATTTTACTTTTATTTACTGTGCAAAAGCAGTAGACTGTGTGGACTGTAATAAACTATGGATAGCATTGGGAAGAATGGGAATTCCAGAGCACTTAATTGTGCTCACGCAAAACCTGTACATAGACTAAGAGGCAATAAGTAGTTCACACAGAACAATGGGATACTGAATATTTTAAAATCAGAAAAGGTATACATCAATATTTTAACCTTTCACCATACTTACTCAATTTGTATGCTGAGTAAATATTCCAAGAAGCTGGAATCTATGAAGAAGAATGAGGTATCAGGATTGGAGGATGATTCATTCATTAATAATCTGTGATGTGAAAATGACACAATTTTGTTTGCTGAAAATGAAAAGGACTTGAAAATTTACTGATGAAGATTGAAGAGTTCAGCCTATAACTGATTGGAATACCTCAAAGGGGTTCTACAACTTGCCCAGTGAAATAGGCCTTGTGCAAAGCCTTTACAGAGTATAGGACCTTAGGTGGAATCCTGAGTCCCATCCACAACCTTGTGAGATGAGACATTCCCACT
>NW_006408618.1:6762811-6769759 GCF_000296735.1 Chrysochloris asiatica
ATTACTATACACACATATTCTTTTGACAGTAAGGGGAAACATTTTACAATTAAGTTACAAACAAAGAAAAGACAAATAAACAATTTTGTACAAGAAATTTAACACATTTTGTACAATGTCTTTACTTTGCTGCCATCATTTGTACAAATTTGTCATAGTTTACTTACCATCACCATCAATATCTGCTTCCCTGACCATTTAATCAACCTCTTCATCTGTTAACTTCTGGTTTGTCATCATATGCCCAAGTTCTGCTGCACTCATATAGCCACTAGCGTCCTTATCAAATGCACAAAATGCATCTCTAATTTCTTCTTCACTGTCTGTGTCTTTCATTTTTCTTGCCTTCATTGTAAGAAATTCTGGGAAGTCAATTGTGCCATTATCATCAGCATCTACTTTAATCATGTCCTGGAATTCTGCTTCTGTGGGATTCTGCCCCAAATATCTCATTATATTTCCCAATTTTTATTGTTATAGTTCCATCACCATCCTTTCAAATAGTGAAAAAGCTTCTATGAATCCTGCAATCAGCTCTTTAGTAAGTTGATCAGCCATATTGCAAGTTCTACTGGTCTCTGAGACTCAATCACACAACCACTTGATTTGTTAGCTCTACTCAGACTACTCTATTTCATTTATTTATTCTATTGCCCAGTAGCTTTTGTGGTGGTGGTGGTTATGGGCTGTGGAGTCTGTGCCAACTCATAGCGACTCTATATAGGGTTTCCTAGACTGTAAATCTTTACTGGAGCAGAAAGCCTCATTTTTCTCCTGTGGAACAGTAGGTAGTTTTGAACTGTTTATCTTGAGGTTAACAGTAGCTTTTAAGCAGGGTGTTATTCAATTTCCATATATTTAAATTTTTTCTTTCATCTTCCTACTGTTAATTTCTAATTTTTAGCATTGTGAGCTGAGAAGATGCTTTGCAGTAATTTGATGTTCTAAAATTTGTTGAGGTTTGCTTTGTGGCCCAACATATGTGAATGTTTCAGGTTCACTGGAAAAAAAAAAATTATGTTATTCTTGCACTGAGTGCTCTGTATATGTCTATGAGGTCAAGTTGGTTGATTGTGTTGTTCACTTCTTTTTTGTCTTTGTTGAGTTTCTTCCTAAGTTATTTTATCCTTCATTGAAAGTGATGCGTTAAAATCTAATATTATTGTAGAGTTGTGTATTCCTATTTTCAGTTCTATTAGAATTAGGCTTACATATTTTGAGACTCTTCTTTGGAGGCATGTTTATTTATTATGATTATGTCCTTTCATTCAATTGACCCCATAATCATAATATAAAATGCTTCTTTGTCTCTTATGCTGCTTTTTGCCCTATAGTCAATTTTATCAGAAATTAAAATAGCTACTTCTGCTTTTTTTAATTGCCATTAGCTTGAAATATTTTTTCCATTCTTCAATTTTTAATCTATTTTTTCCTTTGCGTGTAAGAGGTCTTTTGTAGACAACATATTGAAGAATTCTATTTTTTTTTTCTTTCTGCTACTCTCTGTCTCTCAACTGGAACTTAACCCATTTACATTCATTGTAATTATCAATAGGTTTGAATTGATTGCTGATATTTGACTCTGTGTGTGTATGTGTGGTGCTGCTGATTTCTTTTTCCACATAGTTTTCAGCACTGAGTTCAATTTCTTAGTGGGTTTTCTTTTCATTTTAATTTCTGTTGTGTTAATGCTTACTAAATCTTTCTGATTTTCCTTTTTTTTATATTGATGTGAAGTTGTATTAATTTTTTGAGATTTCACTGTAATTTGTTTATTCTTTTTCCCCATTTAAAATAGTTTGTTTTATCCTGAAATCTACTTGACTTTCTCCCTATTTGGAATTATGTGTCTACACTATTCCCTCTTTTTGATTTGTAGCTAACGTCATTATAATTTAATGTATCTGGTTCCTTATTTCCAGTCGTGTAGGTTTGTTTTACTTTAATAGTTCTATATCTGGATTGAATTTTGGTTGGTGTTGTCACGTATGTTAATCTCAGGTTGTTGTCTGCTGTTGTTGGTTCTCAGTCCAAAGACCAATCTTTTGTATTTTTAATAAAATAAAATGTTTTTCTGGTTATTACAAATTCCTTCAATTTCTGTTTATCTGGAAAAGTCTTAATTTTGCTGTCATATTTCAGGGGCAGTGTTAATGGGTATATGATTTTTGATTGGCACTTTTTTTTCTTTCAGAGTTTTATATATGTCATCCCATTGCCTTTTTGCCGGCGTGATTTCTTCTGAGAAATCAGAACTTAGTCTTATTTGTTCTCCAATGTAGGTAACTTTTCATTTTTCCTGAGCTGTTCTTAGGATTCTTTCCTGGTCTTTTGATTTTTAAAGTGTAACCATGAAATGTCTTGGTGATTTTCTTTTGAGATCTGTTCTGTTTGGGGTTTATTCACCTTCTTGTATGCTTATCTTCTTGTCTTCCATGATGTTAAGGAATCTTTTCTTCCAACAACTCTTCAACAATTTTCTCTTTGGCTTTTATTGTGTCTTCCTGTTTGGGAATTCCAATCACCAGTGTTATTCCTCGTCATGGTGTCCCACATAACTTTTAGGCTTTGTCTGTACTTTTTCTTTCTTTTCTGATTGTCCTTCTAAGATACTAGCATTGAGAGATTTATCTTCAAGCTCTCTAATGTGGGCTTCCATTACTTTGAATCTACTCCTTTGCCCTTTCAGTGTATTGTCCATTTCTGAGATCTTAGTTTTAATCTTCTGTATTCCTAATTGCTGGGTTTGTATTGTTTCAATATTTGCATTTATTTTGTCTGTTTGTTCTAGTAGTGTTTTTCTGAGTTCTTATTTATTTTTCTTTCTGTGTTTTCATTGCTTTCCTTGATCTTTCTGTCAGTCCTTTGAAGGTATGTAAATATACTTTTGAATTCATTTTCAAGTAGTGCCATAACCTTTCATTTCTCAGAAACTTTTTCTGACTCTGCATCTTTATTATTTGTTTCAGCCATTCTCTTTGGTTTCCTTGTGTTAGCTAAAATTTCTGTTGTTTCTGGGTCACTGTGGTGTTGTCATATTTGTATTTAATTGATGACTATATGTTGGCATGCTCTTAGGGTCACAACAACTGTCTCCATTTATGCACCTGAGTTTAGAGTGGGTTTTGTTGGTGTTGGCTGCTGTCTAACATTGATCAGGTGGCATAGAAGCTAGTATTGGCTCTTGCCTCATGGGTGGAGTTGCAGAGGGTATGATTATGACTCGGCTGTATGGGCACAGTTGTTGTCTCCTGGTGCATGGGAAAGAGGAGAACCCTCCTCCTCCTGCTCACATGAACACACAAATGAAAACAAAGAAACAACCAAAAATAAAAAAAGAAAATAATAAAGGACAAAAAGAAATAAAAACAAGGAGCAGTCATATGATAAGAATATAATAACTTTTAAAAGAAAAGCAGTACAGGAAAATTGAGCTATTGAAGAGAGAAATATGAGAAGAAATAAAAAGAAGAAATAAAAACAAAAATAAAAACAAAAACCAGAGAGAGGGTTTTTGTTGTTTTTATGTGCTGTGGAGTCTGTTCCGACTCATAGCAACCCTGTACAGGGTTTCTAAGGCTGTAAATCTTTGCGCGAGCAGAAAGCCTCATCTAATAGTAAAGGATGAGCTCTCTTATTTTGCTAATTTGGTGAATTACATTGATTTTCTCATGTTGATTCAACTTTGAATTCCTAGGATAAACCACACTTGGTGGTGGCATATCATCCTTATTCTGTGTTGTTATAATCTATTGGCTAATACTTTGTTGTTATTAAGTGCTTTAATACTTAACAAAAAAGGACAGTTTGACCCTATGTAGGGTTTCTGAGGCTTTTAACAAATCTTTGTGAGATCAGAAAGCCTCAGTTTTCTCCTGTGGAGAAGCTATTTTCAATAAAATATTGGTGTAATTTATTCTTTCTTGTAGTGTTCTTTCAATTTTGGGTATCAAGGTTATGCTCATAAAACAAATTTGGAGGTTTATTCTTCTTTGTTTCATAAAATCATTTATGAAGAAATGATCCTATTACTTCCTTGAGTATTTAATAAAATTCATCTCAGAGTTTGCATTTTTCTTTGTAAGAAAGTTATAAATTACATATTTGATTTTTAAAATAGTTATTAATCTGCTTTTTACTTTATGTAATACATGTATCTTACTTGTTTATTCAGCATCTCTCTCTTTGGGGAACTATATTTTTGTATTATAAGGTGTCATACAAGAACTACCACTTATTATATGAGAAGAGTGCAAGGTCGAGAGAGAACAAATGAGCCTTGCCAGAACATTAATTTATATACTAGACGTAGACCACATTCCCAAGCAATCTCCTCTTTAATTGAGTGATAGATCACATCATGAAAGTAATTACATTATATTACATTATGGAAGAGCAATCAGTCCTACAGCTGCAATCCACTGGGAATTATAGGTTAACTAAATTGTCACATCCACCCGTTTTAACAACCCGAAATATGCAGATGATACAACCTTGCTTGTTGGAAGTTAAGAGGACTTAAAATACTGATGAAGATCAAAGACCACAGTCTTCGATGCACCTTAATGTAAAGAAGACCAAAATACTCACCATCAGCCCAATAAATAACATCAAGACAAATGGAGAAAATATATTGACTTCATTTTGCTTGGATCAATCATCAACACTTCATAGAAGCAGCAGTCAAGAAATTAAATGACATACAGCATTAGGCAAATCTGCTATACAAGACTTCTTTAAAGTGTTCACAAGCAAAGATGTCAGTTTGAGGACCAAGGTGTGCCTGACCCAAGTCATGAGATTTTCGATAGATAACCTCATATGCATGTGAAAGTTGGACAGTGAATAAGGAAGACCATAGAGGAATTTATGCATTTGAGTTATGGTGTTGGAAGAGAATATTAAAAGTATCATCTACTGCCAAAAGAGCAAACAAATTTGTGTTGGAAGAAGTACAACCAGAATGCTCCTTAGAAGCCAGGATGGCCAGATTTTGTCTCTCATACTTTGGACATATTGTCATGAGGGACCAGTCCCTGGAGAAGGATATCATGTTTGCTAAAGTGGAGGGTCAGAAAAAAAGAGGAAAAGCCCCAACAAGATGGATTGGCACAGTGGTATCAGCAATGGGCTCAAAAGTAGCAGTGATTTTGAGGTTGGCTCAGGACCAGGCAATATTTGGTTCTGTTGTATCTAGGGTTGCTATGAGTTGGTACTGATTCAATGGCACCTAACAACAAAAACAAAAACTGACATATAAACATTAACAATCATAGACCTGCCAGTCAATTCATGCCTAAAGCTAGTTCTATTCTAAAAAACATCAATAGTTTTATTTCTTTTTTTTTTTTTTTATGTTGGAGGTGAAGAAAGGAGATGTAGGTGTGTAGATAATGTTCAAGAAATATTTGATGAAGTAAAGCAAATGGAATGTAATTCTGAAATCTTTCTTTAAAGCTACAATGGGGAAACATGTAACCTTGATATCCATACATAATTTCTCTGAATAGATAATTCTGAATGCATTTTACCTTCAAAACATTCTTCTATAAGACAATTATGTTTACTAGAGGCATTTGGTCTTGGCTACAGGCTTGTTGTACACTTATTGGATATTTATGGGTTTGCCTGGCATCTCCTTTTATGTACCCCATTCTCATGTCTAAGAGCACCTCAACTTTAGAAATGACTTCTTTTGAAAGTCATTGGAAAAATGTGGAAATTGTTTTGCTCTTCTGTTAAAGACTGTGTCCTACAAAATAATGAAATGTGGTATAACGAGAGATGTCAGACCAGACTGTGCTCTGTAAATAAATGAATTGTACACTTGTCTAACTTAGTAAATAAAGGAGGCAATAAGCATTATACTTTATTATGGATTATATTACCTGCTCCAATCTTACTCTTTGAATTATTAAAAAATATAAATATATATCCAACAGGGCATTCTATTTAATTAACCTTAAAAAAGAAAATCTAACTTCTGCTTAAAATTCATCATTAAGGGTTCATGCAAATTAAATGAATTTTCATTTAGAAATAAACTAGATTAAAAAAATTAATCAGAGAAATGGTCTTACGATTTTTCAAGTTACTAAACTGGAAATTTTCATTAGATGTAAATATATTTGGCATTTGATTTTTATAAAGAAGGATTTTATCTGAATCTCCTTTGGATCATTATTTTTAAATGATAAAAATGCATCATGCATTATAGACTAACCACTAAGATGGCTCTGTAGCATGGATCTTCAGGCAAATTATAGTATTACTCATCCTTATACAGTAATAAAGAGTCTACTTCCAGACATAAGGACATTTACTAGTTTGGAAACTATTTTCTTCTTAATCTTAAGGGATATTGCTTTTATTAAAAATCTCTTAGAGGTCTGATGACATTTGCCGATTGAATTTGAAAGCCAAGCACAATGAGACATACACTCTAAGACACTATGTACATGGGGTTTTTTGTTTTGTTTTTTCTCTGTATGCCAGAGTTTATTCAAGAACTGCTGAAAAGTCTCACTCACCTATTTTACAACTAGTTTTTTGAGAGTCAACATGTGCCAACCATTGTAGTTAGCACACATGATACCATTAGGAGAATTATAAAAAGAACATCCATATAAACCCGTTACCAAGTTTAAAACTTAAGAAATTACCAGTCCTTTGATGAAACTATATATTTCCCTCAATGGAATCCTCCCCTTATTCTCTAAGATTAACCCAAACTCTCAATTTTGTGTTTGTCACCCCCTCATTTTCCATTACAGTTTTTTTTTTAATGTTTTAATTGTGAATTGAGTGAAAGTTTACAGGGTAGATCATCAGTTTTACATTCAACAAATCATACATCTTGTTTCATTACAATGATTATAATCCCCTCCATGTACCTACCATCAGTTAACAGTATTTATCTCTATTCATTTTAGCTCTTTTTTTTTTTTT
>NW_006408618.1:6770174-6776119 GCF_000296735.1 Chrysochloris asiatica
GGCTTGTAAGCCAGTCACTTTGAGCCTTTATTGCCCCCTCATTTTAGGTAGCAAATGTCTTACGTTGCCTGTCCCTATCTACCCTGTGTACAGAGGGGATAGCACTGATACTTGATGTGAAGACTCCTTCTCTCTTTCTTGGTATTTAGAGCTACTACCTCCAGGAGTATAGGTCAAGTTCATCAAATTGTATCAATTTACTCTTGTTTCATTTATAAAAAATTGTTTGTTTATTTTTTAATCTTCCTCTAGTTGAGCTGTGGTCATTAAGCCATCGAGGCTAGGTCAAATGGGTACTATCTACAAGTTTGGGTGTTCTTGTGTGTCTCCCCTCACTTCATATGTATATGGGTTTTAAAGTTAAACAGATCTGTTTTCAAATTTCTGGTCTGCAACTAGCTAGTTGTGCTTTAGGAAGTTATTCAACTATGGTAGCCTTGGAAAGTAACCTAAAAGGGTAATTTGAGCAATAATGATAATGTCTCCTAGCCACTCATCAGTGCCTGGCAAATGATATGTCATGGACTGAAATGTGTCCCTCCAAATATGTGTCAGCTTGGCTGGCCTATGATTCTCAGTCGTTAGCCAGATAGGCGATGATCCCCTGCAATGTGATTCAATTACATGAACCAACAAGTGGATTAAGGATGGGATACCTCACTCTTAATCCTGTCATGAACCTGGTCCCATGTAAGGGAGATTCCCAGGAGTGTGGTATGCAACAGGATTTATCTTACAGGAGATAAATGGACAGAGAAAGTGAGCAGAAAAGGGGATTTATTACCACTACAAATGATGAGTGGACTGCATCCTAGAGTCCTTGCATTGTGAGGCTCCTGTTGTTGCTGTTGTTGTTCAATCACTTCCAACTCATAACAATCCTGTATAGGGTTTCTAGAAGCGGCTGGTGAGTTTGAACCAGCTACCTTGTGGTTCAAAGTGACCATACTGTCCAGGGCTTACCTTACAGAACCAAACAGGACTCTGTAAAGCTCCTCGATCTAGGGAAAGATTGATGCCAAGATACATGGAGATCTCCAAGGAATGCAGAGTCTACAGATGCCGAAAGAAGACAAAGATCGTTTTTGAGTGCCTGTGCTCTGGATTTGGACTTCCAGCCTCCCAAACTATGAGAGACTCAATTTCTGTTTGTTAAAGCTATCTGTTTGTATTTCTGTCATAGCTCTGCTAGATAACTGTTGTTTTTGTGTGCCATCAAGTAGGTTCAGACTCATAGTAACCCTGTATAGGGTTTCCAAGAGTGGCCGGTGGGTTGGAATTGCTTACAACTAGCAGTCCAGTGCTTATCCTACAGTACCACATGAGGGCTTTCCAGAGAACTAAGACATGATATTTTCTCACTAAAAGGCAAATTCCCTAATGGGATGGTGGAAACAAGGGTACACATGAGGATCTGAAATAGAATGGTCTGAGAATCCTGACTAGCTGTGTAACAGAATAGTCCATGCTCCACTGAGCTTTGCATTTTTTATAAGGACTAGACGAGGATAAAAGCATGGAAAGAGAAGGTGACTCTCTGGAGAGAAGAGAAAAATAAATTATGTGTGTCTATGTGTGCTTACATGTGGCAGGTAGGGGAATGTGAGGAAATCAGACTGTGGCAAAAGAAATCACATTTCCTTCCTTCTTTACTCTTTTTTTTTTTTTTTTTAAACTTTTTATTGTGAATTGAACGAAAGTTTACAGAACAAATCATCAGTCCCACATTCAACAAATCATACACTTTGTGTCATTACAATAATTGCAATCCCTTCTATGTACCATCAGTTAACAATATTTACCTCAATTTACTTTAACGCTTGCACTTCTCCTTATATCTTCCACTATCTTCATCTTTCCTCTGCCAAGCCCCATCTTGTTGTATATTGCCTTTCCTGTCACCCAAATTAACTTGTGTCTACTCTCTATTTGATGAATAATTCTCCTTTCCCTTCCACTCCTAGTAACCATTATAGCTGTTTATTGTTGCAAGAAAATCTTTTCCTAACTTTTTACAATGGAGGTCTCATAGAATATTTATCCTTTTGTGATGGACTAGTTTCACTCAAAGGAGCTCTGGTAGTGTAGTGGTTAACAGTCAGGCTGCTAATCTCATGGTCAACAGTTCAAAGCTACCAGCTGTTCCATGGGAGAAAGATGAGGCTTTCTGCTCCCATAAAGAATTACAGCCTCAGAAACCCTATATAGAGTCACTATAAATTGGAACCAATTCCTCAGCACGGCACCACCACTACCAGTTTCACTCAGGAGCCCTAGTATGGCACTGTAAGAAAAACATTGGACTGCTGACTTCAAGATAGGCAGTTCAAACCCACTAGTCACTTTTTGGAAACCCTACATAGGTCACTGGATGGTACTCAACAACAAAAATAACAATTCACTCAGCATAATGTCCTCCAGAATCATCCATGCTATGAAGTGTTTTGAGGATTCATCACTATTCAACAGTGAGTAGTATTCCATTGTATGTATGCACCAAAGTTTGTTTAACCATACTTCTGTTGATGGGCAATTTGGCTGTCTCCATCTTTTTGCTATTGTGAATAGTGCTGCGATAAATGAGTGTTCACATATCTATTTGAAATGGTTCCGTTCCGATTCCTTGAGGTTATGTATGAAATAGATAGAAAGCACCTTTTCCAACTTTTTGAAAAAGCACCATACTGTTTTCCACAGTGCTTACACCATTTTACAGTTCCACCAGCAGTGTGGGAGGGTTCCAGTCAGTCCACACCCTCACCAGCATTTGTTG
Organism: Chrysochloris asiatica; assembly: GCF_000296735.1. Taxonomy (NCBI): domain Eukaryota; kingdom Metazoa; phylum Chordata; class Mammalia; order Afrosoricida; family Chrysochloridae; genus Chrysochloris; species Chrysochloris asiatica. The sequence continues at coordinate 6,772,948 of NW_006408618.1, forward strand.
TTTTCTGAACTTTGTTATCAATGATTTATTGTTGCTGTTATTTAGGTGCCATTGAGTCAGCACCGACTCATAGCAACCATAAGCACAACAGAACAAAACACTACCCGGTCCTGGGACAACCTCACAATCATTGCTATGATTGAGCAGATTGATGCTGCCATTGTGCCAATCCATCTTGTTGGGGGTCCTCCTTTTTATCCGACCCTCCACTTTACTAAACATGATATCCTTTTCCAGTGACTGGTCCCTCCTGACAATATGTCTGAAATATGAAAGACAAAGTCTAGCCATCCTGCCTTCCAAGGAGCACTCTGGCTCTACTTCATCCAATACAGATCTATTGGTTCTTTTCTCAGCCCTTGGCACTGTCAATATTCTCCTCCAACACCATAACTCAAATGCATCCATTCTTCTACGGTCTTCCTTATTCACTGACCAGCTTTCACATGCATATGAGGTTATTGAAAATACCAGGGTTTGGGTCAGGCATACCTTAATCCTCAAACTGATATCTTTGCTGTTCAATACTTTAAAGAGGTCTTGTGTAGCGAATTTGCCCAATGCAATATGTCTTTTGATTTTTTGACTCCTGCTTCCATGAGTGTTGATGGTTGGTCCAAGCAAGGTGAAATAATTGACAACTTCAATCTTTTTTTCCATTTATACGGATGTTATTTATTGGTCCTGTGGTGAGGATTTTTGTTTTCTTTACATTGAGGTACAACCCATACCGAGGGCTATGGTCTTTGATCTTCATCAATAAACATTTTAAGTTCTCTTGATTTTCAACAAGCAATGTTGTATCATCTACATATTGTAGGTTGTTAATGAGCCTTCCTCCAATCCTGATGCCATGGTCTTCTTCAGATAATCAAGCTTCTCAGATGATTTGTTCAGCAAAGAGTTTGTGTTCTGTCTGTTATATCTGTTGAATTTCTTTCTAGTTCTGTCATTCAGCAAATGTGGTGTATTAAAATCTCCTAGGATTAGTCCTGGAGTGTGATCCACAAGGTCAGTAGTTCAAACCTACCAGCTGTTCCTTGGAAACATTATATAGACTTGCTATGAGTCAGAACAGACTCAATGGTACTAACAACAATAGCAGCTATTATTGTAAGTAGGACTCCTGATGTGGCCCTGTAGTTCAGACCCATCAGCTGTTTCTTGGAAATTCTATACAGGGTCACTATGAGTTAAAATGGACTCAATGGCGCTTAACAACAGTACCATTCTTGTAAGTAGCCCTGGAAGCATAGTGGGTTACTAGTTGGGCTACTAACCATAAGATCGACAGTTTGAAGCAGCTGCTCTGCAGGAGAAGCATGAGGCTTTCTGCGCCAGTAAATATTGACAGCCCCAGAAACCCTATACAAAGTCACTGTGAGGTGGAACCAACTCGATGGCACACAACCAGCCACCACCACCATTATTATAGTGTCTTTCCTTTATTGTATTAGAATTTGATTTATGTATTTTGAGGCTCTTTCATTAGGAGCAAAGGTATTTATTGTGGTATGTCCTCTTGTTCAATTGACCCTTTGATCATGATATAATGCTCTTCTTTGTTCCTTCTGCTGTTTTTGCTTTAAAGTCTATTTTATCAGAGATTAATATTGTCATTCCTGCTCATTTTTTATTGCTGTTAGCTTGAGGATTTTTTTCGCTATCCTTTGATTTTTAGTCTATATTTGTGTGTAAGATGTGTCTCTTATAGATTGCGAACCACAAAGTTGTCAGTTCAGGCCCACCAGCTACTCCTTGGAAACCCTATATAGGGTCACTATGTTATACCAGTACCAGGGTGTTTTGGTTATTATAACTGCAGTGTAGTTCAAAATTAGGAAGTGTGAATCCTCCTACTTTGTTCTTATCTCATATTGGTTTTCTTTTTAACTATTCAGGGCCTCCTATAGTTTCATATAAAGCTGAAAACTGATTTTTCTATTTCTATAAAGAAAGCTGTTAGAAGTATGATAAGGATTGAATATATATATTGCTTTGGGGAGTATTATCAACATATTACAATATTGAGTCTTCACATCCATGAATATGAAACATCTTTCATTTATTTAAGTGTTCTTTAATCTCTTTCAGTGGTATTTTTAGTTTTCAAAGTTTAAGTCCTCCACATCCCAGGCTAAATATATTTCTAGAAACTTTATTCTCTTTGATGCTATTGTAGATTGAATTGGCTCCCTAATTTTCCTTTTGGATTTCTGACTGTTGGTGTATAGCAATCCAACTGGTTTTAGTTTGTTAACTTTGTATCCTGCAACTTTGCTAACTGTCTAGATTAGTACTAGAAATGTTCTTATATACGCTTTATTTCCTATATATCAGATCATGTCATATCATCTGTGAACAAAGATATTTTATTTCTTCTTTTCCAACATAGATGCCTTTTAGTTCTTTCTTATGTCTTCTTGTTCTGCCAAGCACTTCTAATACAATCTTGAATAGAAGTGGTGACACTGGACATTTTTGTCTTTCGTGTTCCCAGTTTCAAGAGGAAAGCTCTCAGTCTTTCCTTCATTAAGTATACTATTGCTCTATTGCCTTTATATATATGTCCTGAATCATACTGAAGAATTTACTTTCTATTCCAACCTTCTTTAGGGCTTTATCAAGAATAGGTGTTAGTTTTTAACCACATGCTTTCCCTGTTTCTATAGAACTAATCATATGATTATTTTTCTTTGTTCTAATGATGTGGTGCATTATATTGATTGATTTTCTAATAATGAACCATCCCTGCATTCCTGAGATAAATCCCATTTGGCCATGATGTATGACTCTTTTAATATGCTATTGGTTTTTATTTCCTATGTTTTTGTTGAGGATTTTTGCATCTATTTTCATAAGACATATTGGCAAATGTTGTTAAGTGCAGTTGAGTCGGCTTATAGTGTTCTTTTCTTTTCTTTTCTTTTTTATGGATTGAATGAAAGTTTACAGGGCATATCATCAGTTTTACATTCAACAAATCATATACCTTGTTTCATTACATTGATTATAATCCCCTCCATGTACCATCACTTATCAGTATTTCTCTTTATCCACTTTAGCTGTTTAATAAACAAACAAACAAACCAAATCAAACCACTCAGGCATATATAATAATTTACATCTCCAAAGGACACATCCCACAAGTCTGCTCCTGGCCACCAGCTCT
>NW_006408618.1:6777061-6783398 GCF_000296735.1 Chrysochloris asiatica
CTCTGTCCCACTAGGCCATGCAAACCTGTCTCAGTGTTCCCCTATCTATCTTGTTCTTCTGCCTCTTTCCCCCTTCTTGTATTGCCCTCCCCAACACCCAAAGTAAACCCCCCATCCCAACCCCATTGTGGTTACCTTATATTCCATTAGTTCCTCTCTCCATTTCTCATATTCTATTATTAATTATTTGAACCTCTTTCTGTAGGTTTTGAATTGTTTCCAATGCTGTATTTATCTTATTTGATTGTTCCTGCAGCGCTTTCCTGACTTCTTCCTTATTTTTCTCTACTCCATTATATAGTGTTTTGATACATTTTGTAATCATTTTTCTCAATTCCTTCTCCGACATTTCCAAAGCCAGCCCATCTTCCAGTATGGAGTGTATGTCTACTTCCAGCTCATTTGCCTCAGTCACTTTATCTTGTTTCTGTACATGTACAGATATGATCCTCTGCTTCTGTTTTTTGGGAACATTCAGGAGTTATCTGTGGCCTTAATACTTAGATGGGTATGTATTTTGGTATTTTTTTATGCTTTCTGATTGCCTCCAGGTAGATGTGATCAGGAAATGGGTTTCCCTTTTCACTCTTCTTCTTAAGAAATTTCAAGATGGCACTGCTGGTCATTTTGACATAGTTTAGGATTTAGTTTTCAGCCTATTTCCTTTTTTGTCTGCTTGTCCTACTCCACAATCCCTGTTCAGGCCTTTTTTCTAGTCATAAACAGTTCAGGGCTGGCTGTGGCCATTTGGTTTTAATTGGAAACTGTCTCTTTAAATTTCGAGGAGATGTGTGCACATGCATAGTAGAACCCTCTGAGGGTTGGGCTGGGGTGTCCACTAGCTCAGGCACCCCTATAGTCACCAGAATGGAGGTATGCAGACAGCAAGGGACCAATGAACAGATACCAAAAGAAAAGACTGTCCACACCTGTATCTCTGCGGTTCTGCCAGGCATCTGTGGCCGCTCCGATCCTTCTCCCGCTTGGTCTCATCCAAGATGGCGGGTCCTGGAGCTAGCTGAGCATCTCAAACTAGAAAGCAATGGATTCCTTGCTTCTGTTACAAATTCCCCCAGCTTTAAGCCTTCTAACCTTATAAATATTCCTTTATATGTGGTTCAGAGGTCTGGGACCATCCCCTGAGCCTGCTTGGTCAGGTATTCTGTGTTGTTGCTGACGGATCTCCTTACTGCACTTCCACCCGATCCGCCATCTTGTTTATTCTCCTCTAGTGTTCTTTTCTTGTAGTGTCTTTGTCTGGTTGGCTCTCAGGGATATGTTTGCTTCATAGAGTGAATTAGGGAGTATTCCTTCCTTATTTATTCTTTGGAGACTTAAACAGTATTGGTGTCAATTCTTCTCTAAATGTTTAGTAGAATTCCCCAGTGAAACCATCTGGTCCATGACAGCATTTTTTTTTGGGAGGCATTTTTTGGTTTGATTTGCATTTTCCTAATGAGAAGTCTTGGTGTAGTGCTGTAGGATAAGCACTAGAACTCAATGTCAGTTTGAACTGCTGGGTCAGTGGTTCAAACTTAGCAGCTGCTCCTTGGAAATCCTATACAGGGTTGCTACGAGTTGGAACCAACTCAATGGCACTTAACAAGAATAACAATACTCACTAATGATGTTGGCATCATTTCACATGCCAATTGGTCACTGAATATCTTCTTTGAAAAATATCTATTCATATCTTTAGCCCATTTTAAATTGGGCCATGTTTTTAATATTAAGTTGTAAAAGTATTGACCTTTTAGGTAATTATTAATCATTTAAGTAAGCAATGAAGTGAATAATGTGTTTTGAACAAAGTAAGCTATTTTCAGTTGTAATCTGATGCTTTCGTGTCAGTCACAGAAGCATAGGCTTTGCATTTTTATTAACAAAAAGTCTAACAACTACTAGTATTAGGATTTTCGTTAAGTAAATTTAGTACTAAATCTCTTAGTAAACTTTCCTGTTAATATTCTCAGTCGAACTAACTCTTCATAAAGTAGAATCAAATGGACTAGATTCTTTCTAGGCAATGAAAGAGTTGTTGACTTCTCCAGTTTCTGCCTTATTTTTTAACTGTTAAGTACTATAGTTTCTATTTTAGTCTAAATTACCCTAGAGAAACAACCTTATGAAGGCCTCCAGCCTTTAAATCCCAAGAAGGGCCTGTGGGGGAATGACCTTCACCTTCACTGACAGTGAGGAGTCACTAGAGTAAAATATTAATTTATTTCAGATACTTGATGTTGCTCATTAACTACCACCCTGAACAACATTGTAGGCCTAATCCCACATTTTCTAGAGGTGATGTTATTTTTTCCTATCAGAACTTGGGGTTAGGAAAATCCATGAATATAGCAGAAATCTTTATACAATGACTTAGTAGAAAAAATTAATTTCTTGATCATTCCACTGAGTTTTATTTGTGTTTCTCCTCCATGGTTTTTCTGTTTTCCTCTGAACTCCTTATTTACCATCTTCTTGCATGGTTCCATCAGACAGTCTTTCCTCCTGCTCTGTCGGACAGCAGTTCCCTCAACTTCCTGTAACTGTACCCAGGAAATTTACTGATACCTGCCTCCATCTATTCTCTGTCCCCTGCAGTCCCCATGGAAGAACCAGTCCCCCTCCCATGCAAGATTCATCCTGTGCTTCTTATCTCATCCCACTTTCCCTTTCATGGGCCTCACCCTAATAGTTATTCCTTTTCTCCTCTCTTTCAACCTCACCTGATCTCCTGAGACTTTCACACTCAACCTTAAAGATACTCATTTATTTTATTAAAATAAATAACTAAATAAAAACATTTTCTTAGCTTCCACTATCTCTAATTACAAGCCAAGAATGCTTCTTTCTTTCCAGCCCAATACATACACTGGTGTTTTTTTTTCTTAATTTTCTTTCACTACTTCAGACCATTAGGGAACTGGTAGCATAGTGGTTATGAATTGGGCTGCTAGGCTTTCTGCTCCAGTAAAATTTACAGCCTCAGAAACCTTGTACAGGGTTGCTATGTGTCAGAACCGACTCCACGGCATACCACCACCACCACCACCACCACTTCAGACCATTGCACTTTCCAATTTTTGTTGCTGGTATATAAAAACAAAATTGACAGATAATTAGAAACTATTGAGGAAAGGACATTCTAGGCAAATAGAATGGTGTATAAAATGACCTGGAGTGGGAATCACAGGTACTCTAGTTCATTTGGGCTGTAAAAGCAAGAGGAGGAACATTTAGAGATGAGGCTGGGAAGTAAGCAAAGATAAAATGATGTAGGGAAGTAGACCTATATCAGATGGACTTTAGGCAATAAATCAAGTTTTAAGAAAGGAAATAACCTAGTTAGACATGAGTTTTAGAGATATATTCCATATGTAGTATAAAGAATATATTAGGAAGAGCAAGGCTAATATTGGGGAGATGTGATAAAAGACTGATATGGTGATCAGGAGTAAGATGACTTTTGCCTGAACTAAAGTAAGAACCAATAAACAACATTCCTATTAATGGAGAAAAAATTGAAGTTGTCAAGGACTTCATTCTTCTTGGATCAACTATCAACACTCATGGAAGAAGCAGTCAAGAAATTAAATGACATATTGCATTAGGCAAATCTGCTACACAAGACCTTTTTAAAGTACTGAAGAGCAAAGATGTCTAAGGTGCGCCTGACACAAGCCATGGTATTTTCAATAACCTCATATGCATGTGAAAGCTGGACAGTGATTAAGGAAGACCATAGAAGAATTGATGCTTTTGAGTTACTTTGTTGGAGGAGAATCTTGAAAGTGCCATGGGCTTCCAAAAGAACCAACAAATCTGTGTTGGAAGAAGTGTAGCCAGAGTGCTCCTTGGAGGCCAGGATGGCCAAACTTCGTCTCTCATACTTCGGACATATTGTCAGGAGGGACCGGTCCCTGGAGAAGGATATCATGTTTGGTAAGGTGGAGGGTCAGAGAAAAAGAGGAAGACTCCCCAGCGAGATGGATTGGCAAAGTGGCAGCATCAATGGGCTCGAATGTGGCAACGATAGTGAGGTTTTCCCAGGATTGGGTAGTGTTTCGTTCTGCTGTGCATAAGGTCACTGTGAGTCGGTACCAACTCGATGGCACCTAACAACAACAGAGTAAGGGCTGGGAGCCCAGTGGTTCCATGAGCTAAGCACTGGACTGAGAACCACAAGTTTCACCAGTTTTGAACCCACGAGTTACTCTGTGGGACAAAGATGAGGAGTTTTGCTCCTATAAAGATTTTTTAGCCTTTGCAACCCTATAGAGAGTTACTATGCATCAGAACTGACTTGATGACACTTAACAACAACAACAAAGGGTCAGGGGAGGGGTTGTTGTTGATCAAGTCAGTTCTGACCCATAGTGACCTTGTATAGGGTTTCCAAGGAGTGGCTGGTGGATTTGAACCACTGACCTTGCAGCTCAAATGGACCTTGTGGTCCAAAGCTTATCCTACAATGCCACACCAGCAGGGAAGTCAGAAAAATGTATATATTTGAGACTGACTCAATAAGATGTGATGCTTCATAAAGGAAGGATAAAGGTAAGAGTGAAGTGAATAATAGTACAGTTTCATGAAATGGTTGGCTAAGTGGACAAAGGTGCCCTCATTAGCATAAGGAACAATAGGAAATAGATGAGGTGTGAAGAAGGAAGTGCCAAGTTCCTGCTTAGACATTATGCACTTGTAATGGTTCTGGAAATTTTATTAGGTGAAGGCTAGTAAATTGTTGCATACATAGACCCGAAGCCTAGGAGACTGCTCTAAGGTTGGTTAATCTGATAGCTAAAAGAAAAGAACAATTAACACCAGCAAAGGATGTGTAGAATTAGAGGAAAGGAGTCATTAGTTAAGAACTTTAAGGCATATTGATACTTAGAAACCAAATGATATAAGTGAATAAACCTATCTCTTTGGTTAAAAAGAGTCTGCAAAGGCAACTGAAAACAAGCCTTTAAAAATGTAGAAAGAAAGCAAAAAGGATTCTGGAAATAAAGAGTTGTCATCAGCATCAAATGCTTCAGAAAGGCCTGATAACGTAAGAACTGAAATGTGTCCATTAGATGTAACCAAATAAATATTTCTGATACTTTCAGCGTAAGTAGTTTCAGGAATATGTTGGAAATACATGTAGGTCCTTGTTTTGGGAGTTTACATTTTACTGAGTAAATACCATTTGTCAGACACTGTGATAAATACTCTTATCACAATTGCTCAAGCTACCCTTTGAGGTTAGTGTCCAAGGCCAGAGTAGGTGAATAACTTTTCTAAGCTCAACAATTAGTTAGTGGCAGATCTGGATTTGAAGCTAGGTCTGTCTTTTAATTTTAAAACCCACATACATATAGCCTCAGAGAGATGTCTCATTGTGCTTGACTTTCAAATTCAATTGGACCTCCAAGAGATTTTTTTAATAAAAGTAATATTCTTTAATATTAGTATGAAACTAGTTTCCAAACTAGTAAATGCCCTTATGTCTGGAAATAGAATCTTTATTGATGTATAAGAATAAGTAATGTTGTAATTTGCCTCAGGATCTATGCCATGGAGCCATCTGAATACTAAGTCTATTTCACATGATTTTCTTTTTGTTATTTCAAATGTAAGATTCTGAAGCAGAATCACATAATAGTCTATTGTAGCAGGAAAAAGGCTTGAAAATAATGGAGGGGTACTGCCAGAGGAGATGATATTTGAACAGAGATTTGAGTGCAATGAGGACAAAGCCATGTGTACTTTTAGGGGTCAAGCATTTTTGAAAGAGGGAACAACACAAGTGTAAGTATAAAGGTCCTAATGTGGAATGGGTTTATTGCAAAACCAGAAGACCTAGCACATGAAGCCTTAATTCTCTCTTTGAAGTACTCAAAATTTACAGAGGATGCAGTTTTGGCCTGCTTTTCCTCTTTCCTAATAATAATAATAATAAATCATTTGAAAAATAAATCTCTGGTCTGGTAAAAGGAGATGGGGACAAGATTCTTTTGATACAATAGTGAGCAATTGTTATCATGACTAGTTGTGATTGTCACAGATGTAATGGTAGAATTTGTGTAACAAAAAGAGGAGAGTAGTTAATCATACATCCCAGGAACAGAGGACCCTAGGAACATCAAGAGAGAAGAGCATGAGTGGAATGTGAGAACATAATCCGAGAAGTGGCGACCAGAGACAGAGTCAGAGTTGAAAGCATGGAGAGAGAGAGCAGCTGAGTACTCTAAATTCATGGAAAGAGAAAACCTGTGTGCTTGCAGAAGTGTCCGTTGGTTGTTTAAATGATTATATATTCTTGCGCGTTTTTGTGTACATTAAAAAAAAAAAAAAA
>NW_006408618.1:6783558-6790201 GCF_000296735.1 Chrysochloris asiatica
AGAAAGAAAGAGAGAAAGAAAGAAAGATCTCACACTTGCAAAAAAATTGTAAGTACAGGGCAGTAATTTTTGAGCAAACTTTCCTCCTTTTTGGAAATAAATTCCTGATTCATTATTCCAAATATTTTAGTATGTTTTCTGCAAATAAATAAGGGTCCGAGTGAGGTATTTTCTCAATGATTTTCCTACTTTTTCTGTATTCCACATACCATCCTTAACTGCCCTGCCATGTGTGAAACTTGTGTATCCCATTATATAAAAAGACCCTAGCCCATGCTCCTTGTGTGGAAAATTTTGACTGTCCAGCTGGCCTCTTCTGGAAACAACTGTTCTTCTAGTTAGTAAATTTTCCTATTTGCAAACCACCTCTTTTCTTTTCTGTGATAAACTAATGTCTCTTGACTCCTGGTTGCTTTTTCAGTCTCTCAGCAGCCACATATGCAGAAGGTTTTCCCTTCTGGGCCTAAACCCAAACAAAAAATGCTATTTAAGATATGGCTAGCTGTGTATTACTATTCTCAGTGACAGACGTAGCATTTTCTGTTGTAGAAGTAGTTGGTTTTATTTAACAATATCCACAGCTTTAGTCTCTATTAGGCAGTTATTTTCAAGTCATGATCACTTAGAGTTCATTTCTTGAAGTACTCAATGTTATTTTGGTTGTTTATACCAAGTACATACTAAATATATATTATGCCATTGTTGTTGTCAAATGCCATGGAGTCATTTCCTACTCATAGTGACCCTATATTGGGTTTCCAGGGAGTGGCTGGTGGGTTTGAGCTGTCAATCTTCTGGCTATCAGTCCAGTGCTTATCCTACAGTACCACACCAGGATTCACTAATCCAGGCATGTCTATAAACTTTGATGGGAAATACATTAGACAGAGTAGCCTTTATCCAGCTTGTAGAATTGTGTATCATTACTTCATATATTGAGCTACATTGAGGAGATAAAAAGGAAGAATGAACAAATAGGAAATGATGGCTCACGTGAAGAAAACAGTTAACTAGTAATATTCCTGGTGTGGCTCCTAGGATCAGCACTGGACTTCGACCCACAAGCTCAGCAATTAAAACCTACTAGCTGCTCCTTGGAAGTCCCACACTGGGTCACTATGAGTTGGAACAGAATCAATGGCACTTAACAACAACACAGTAATATTTTAAAGTGTTAAAGAATAAAGATAACTAGTAATACTTTAAAGTGTTAAAGAACGAAGCTATCAGTTTGAGGATTAAGGTGCATTTGACCCATATCATAATATGTTCAATTGCTTCATATGCATGTGAATGTTGGACAATGAATAAAGAAGATTGTAGAAGAATTGATGCAGTTGAATCATGTTGTTGGAGAATAATATTAAAAGTACCATGGACTGCCGAAAGAACAAAAAATCTGTGTTGGAAGAAGTACAGCCAGAATGCTCCTTAGAAGCTAGAATGGGAAAACTTGTCTCTCATACTTTGGACATGTTATCAGGAGGAACCAATCCCTGGAAAAGGGCATATGGTTGTTGCTGTTAAGTGCAGTTCAGTCAGTTCTGACTCATAGTGACTCTGAGAAGGGAATGTTGTTGTGTGCTGTGGAGTCAGTTCTGACTCATAGAGACCCTGTACAGGGTTTCTGAGGCTGTAAATCTTTATGGGAGCAGAAAGCCTCATCTTTCTCCCGAGGAACAGCTGGTAGTTTTGAATTGCTGACCTTAAGGTTCGCAGCCTGATTTGTAACCACAACGCTACCAGAGAGAAGGGAATAATGCTTGGTAAATGGAGGGTTAGAGAAAAAAGAGGAAGACCCCCAATGATAGGCATTGACACATTGGTAGTAATTTGAACCACTGACATTGCTGTTCAAACTGACCTTGCAATCCAGTGGATGTGACACCATTCCTCTTCAGTTTGGTTTAAATTCATGAGCCACTCCTCGGAAACCCTATACAGAGTTGCTATGAGTTGGAACTGACTATATGGTACTTTACAAGAACAACATGGACAAAATATTGCATGGTGCAGGAAGCACCAAAAGAAGATGGATGGAATACGCAGAGACACTGTTCCAAAAAGAATTGGTTGATGCTCAACTGTTTTAAGATATAGCTTATGATCAAGAACCTATGATACTGAAGGAAGAAGTCCAAGTTGCACTGAAGGCGTTAGTGAAAAACAAGGTTCCAGGAATTGATGGAATACAATTTGAAATGTTTCAACAAACTGATGCAGGGCAGGAGGTGCTCACTTGACTATGCTAATAAATTTGGAAGACAGCTACCTGGACAAGTGGTTGGATAAGATTTATATTTGTGCACATTCTTAAAAAAATGACTCAACAGACTGTGGAAATCATTGAACAATAACATTAATAATAGCACTTGTAAGCAAAATTATGCTGAAGATGATTTAAAAACCGTTGTAGTAATACAGCTATAGGAAGCTTCCAGAAATTCAAACTGGATTTAGAAGAGGATGTAGAACTAGAGATATCATTACTGATATCAGATGGATCTGAATGAAAAAAGAGAGTACCAGAAAGATGTTTACTTGTGCTTTATTGATTGTGCAAATGCATTTGACTATGGAGATTGTAATAAAGTGTGGGTGACATTTCAAAGAATGGATATTCCAGAGCATGAGAACCTGTACATAGAAACAAGAAGCCGTCATTAAAACAGAACAAGGAATACTGAATGGTTTAAAATCAGGAAAGTTATGCACCAAGCTTGCATCCTTTCACCATACTTATTCAATTTGTATGCTGAGCAAATAATTCAAGAAACTGTATTATATGAAGAAGAACTTGACATTAGGATTGAAAGAAGACTCTTTAACAAACTGTGATATGCAGATGGCACAAACTTGCTTGCTGGAAACAAAGGATTTGAAATACTGATACAGATCACGGTAAAGAAAACAGAAATCCTCACAACTGGACCAATAAATAACATAATAATTAAACTAGAAAAGACTGAAGTTGTCAAAAATTTATTTTTTTTAAAAAAAAGTTTTTATTGTGAATTGAGTGAAAGTATACAGCGCAGGTCATCAGTTTTATATTCAACAAATCATATACTTTGTTTCATTACAATGATTATAATCTGCTCCATGTACCTACCATCAGTTAACAGTATTTCTTTCTATTCATTTTAGCGTTTAAAAAACAAAACAAAAAACCACTCAGGCATATATAATAATTTACACCACCGAAGGGCACATTCTGTAAGTCTGCCTCCTGGCCTCCAGCTCTCAGTCCCTGTCTTCCCATGAATCTAGAGTCCTCAGCTGCTCCCTCTCTCCATGTCCCCATCTCTGCCTCCACCTCTGGTTCTCTGGATAAGTTCCCACATTCCGCTTGTGCTCTTCTCTCTTGATGGCTCAAGGGTCCACTGTTTCTGGACTGTAAGATTAACTACTCCTCTGTTTTTTTTACAAAACTTCTGTTTTTACAATTGTGACAGTCACAGTTAGTCATGAAAACAATTACTCACTATTGAATCATATGAATCTTACCCCCTTCTCTTTTTACCAGACCCATCTATAGACAAGATGAAAACTATTCAGTGGGGATTCTATTTTCCCACACACACTCTTAAACTAAACTCCCTCTTGAAACCGTGTAAGTCAGTTACTTAGTGCCTCAAAGACCTAATTTTGCATGGATCAACAATTACTGCTCATGGAAGCAACAGCTAAGAAACTGAAAACATGCTGTATTAGGCAAACCTGCCAGAAAAGATCTCTTGAAAGTGTTAAAGAGTGAAAAAGTTGCTCTGAGGACTTAGGTGGGCTTGATTCAAGCCATGGTATTTTCAATTGCCTCATATGCATGTGAAAGTAGGACAATGAATAAAGAAGACTGGAGAGGAATCAATGCATTTGAAACATGGTGTTGGTCAAGAATACTGAAACTACCATGGACTACCAGAAGAATAAACACATTTATCCTGGAAGCAATACAGTTAGAATGCTCCTTAAAAGTCAGGATGACAAGACATTATCTCTCATACTTTGCACATGTTGTTAGGAGGGTGTAGTTCATGAAGATGGACATCTTGCTTTGAAAAGAGGAGGGTCCGGAAAAAGAAGACCCTCTAGAAGATGGATTTCCACAGTGGCAGCAATAATGGGTTCATACATCATAACAATTTTGAGGATGTTGCAGGACCAGACAGTATTTCATTCTGTTGTGCATTGGAAAGGTATGAGTTGGAACTGACTCGATGGTACCTAACAGCAACAATTTTGGAAATTGTGGAATGACGTCATCTAATAATGATGCAGATATTATACCCAGTTTAGCAACATCCGTTTGTTCTGATCTTAGTCTACTGGTTTGTTTAGATTTTTCTTTGCAGTAATTCAACCCCTTGGATTAGTATCATTTTAAGTACATCAGATTTTTAATTGTTATTTTTGTGTCAAGGAATGTTATTGACCTTTATTTATTTCAAAATAGATAAAGAATATTTACCTTTAGAATATTATGATACTCTTTGAGATCATAGGTGATAGCTGATCTAAGTGTAACAAAACAACCGTGAGAGTTACTGGCCAATTTGTAACACACCATTCACACTTGTGGAATCCTGGTGTGGCACCAGAGAATAAGCAAGATCAGTTTGAACTGCAAGGTCTGTGGTTCAAACTTAGAAACCCTGTACAGGGTCACTATGAGTTGGAACGACTCAACAGCCCTTAACAACAACAACAACAACATTCACACTTGGGAAAAGCCAAAATAAGTGCACCGACTATGCTATCATCACAGATTGCATTCATCTCTAGAGCTAGCCAGAAACATTAAACTCTAACACGACAGAAAAGGGTATCAGGCAAAGAATGCATGTAGAAGTGAGACAGAGCAACAGTATGAAATGAAATATTGATAATTTTTATAGTCAGAGGGCTCTTCACATGAGGATTCTTGCTTAGTGTGTAATTGAGAGAACTTTTCTTGTTGCCGAAATAGTCTGTTAGAGAATGAATGCAGGGTAGATAAAACTAGGAATCGGTAGATTTGGTGGTTGAAAAACAGAAGAGTAGGACTAATATGGCTGACCTGGGACTAAAACCCTCAGTTTAAGAGAAGAGCAAAAGTACTTTGCTTCCTGCTGCTATAAATCACAGTGACCCGCTAATGCCTGGTTTTCAGACTAGGGCAGAGCAGAGGTCAGTCTGACATGTACCCACAGACAGGAGGATCATGCAGATTTATGCAGGGTTTGGAAGATTCTGGCTTTTTGTTGTTATTGTTTCTTTCCTTCTTTTTCGAAACTCCCATTGGAATGTTATAGGGAGTCCTGGATATGTCTCAAAATCCTGCAGGGAACAACTGAACTTAATACAACAAAATCAAATCCAGGCTTATTAGCTAAGGAGTTGAATTTACACCAGAGATTTGTAACTTGGGATGTTTCTGTGTGGACTGAACACATGTAATTGACATTTTCCCCTGCTATTCCACAGATCGACCTACTTTTCTTAGAAAATTCCTCACTAAGGTGAAATCATACTTAGACCTTGAAAGAGATAGTAGACTCATTCACTAACGTAGTAAACACTGATTGATACTGTGCTATGGGTGGAACAAAACCAAATAATCACAGAATGATGCCCTTAAATGTCTTCCACTCTAGGAAGGGAGCTGAAGCCTGCTCACAGGCAATTCTCACACAGGCCTAGATGTTACAATATTTCAGTTGGACCAAGAAGCAGTGTTGTGGGAGGAGAGTATAGGCATTGTAGATGGAGGAAGCTTTACATGCCAATGCAATGAAGTGCAGGTAGTTTGGGGAAATAGCTCATCCATCCACTCATTCATTCTTTTAATCACTATTTAAAGAGCATCACGTATGTACCAAATCTTTATTATTCTCATGAGACTTACATTCTGAGAGGCAAGGAATAGACAGTAAAAACATAAATTAGATAACAGCAAGTATTATGAAGAAGACAAAACAGAGTAATGTGATAGAGCCTGAGTCAGGTGGCCATTATTACATCAGGTGGTAAAGAAGCTGTTTGATTTGACTGCAGTATAGGATCTGTGAATAGGATTATTCAATGGAAAACTGTTCTTAAGTGCTGTCAAGTCAGTTCTGACTCAGAGTGAGCCTGTATAAGGTTTCCAAGGTGGGTTTGAGCTGTCAGTTTTGCAGCTAGCAGTACAGTGTTTATCTTACAGTGCCACATGAGGACTATTGTTGTTGTTAGGTGCCATAGTGACCCTGAGCACAACAGAACAAAACACTGCCCAGTCCTACAACAACATCACAATCGTTGCCACACTTGAGCCCATTGCTGTTGCCACTGTGCCAATCCATCTAGTTGGGAAGACTCCTCTGTTTCCCCAACCCTCCACTTAAGCAAACATGATATCCTTCTCCAGGGACTGGTCCCTCCTGACAATATGTCCTAGGACAGTATGAGAGATAAAGTCTGGCCATCCTGGCTTCCAAGGAGCATTCTGGCTGTACTTCTTCCAACACAGATTGTTTGGCTCTTTTGCAGTCCATGATACTTTCAATATTTTCCTCCAACACCATAACTCACTGCAAACCTTAAGGTCAGCGGTTCAAAACTACCAGCCACTCCGCGGGAGAAAGATGAGGCTTTCTACTCCCGTAAAGATTTACACCCTCGGAAA
>NW_006408618.1:6796548-6797065 GCF_000296735.1 Chrysochloris asiatica
ATACCTTCTTTAGACAGCATAAGAGACAATTATACACATGGACCTCACCAGATGAAATACATAGAAATCAAATTGACTACATCTGTGGAAAGAGATGATGGAAAAGCTCTATATCATCAGTCAAAACTAGGCCAGGGGTAGATTGTGGAACAGACTATCAATTACTCATATGCAAAATCAAATTGAAGCTGAAGGAAATGCAAATAAGTCCATGGAAGCCACAATACGACCTTGAATATATCCCACCTGAATTTAGAAATCATCTGAAGAACAGATTTGATACATTAAACACTAAAGACCAAAGACCAGAGAGTTGTGGAAAGACATCAAGAATATCATACAAGAAGAAAGCAAACAGCCATTAAGAAGACAAGAAAGAAGGAAAAGACCAAAATGGTTGTCAGAAGAGACGCCGAAACTTGCTCTCCAGCATAGAGATGCTAAAGCAAATGGAAGAAATGAGGAAGTACAAGAGGTGAACAGAAATTTTCAAAAATTGAGAAGACAAAGTCAAATA
>NW_006408618.1:6797165-6810957 GCF_000296735.1 Chrysochloris asiatica
CCACTCCGCGGGAGAAAGATGAGGCTTTCTACTCCCGTAAAGATTTACACCCTCGGAAACCCTGTACAGGGTCGCTATGGGTCGGAACCAACTCGATGGCACTTAACAACAACAACAACCATAACTCAAATACATCAATTCTTCTATGGTCTTCCTTATGCACTGTCCGACATTTACATGCATATGACATTATTGAAAATATCATGGCTTGAGCCAGGTGTACCTTAGTCTTCAAACTGACATTTTCAGTCTTCAACACTTTAAAGAGGTCTTGTATATCAGTTTTGCCTAATGCCATACGTTATTTAATTTCTTGACTGCTGTGTCCATGAGTGTTGATGATTGATCTAAGCAAAATTAAGTTGTCGACAACTTCCATCTTTTCTCCATTTATATGGATGTTATTTATTGGTTCAATGGTAAGGATTTTTGTCTTATTTACATTGCAGTGCAACCCATACCAAAGGCTCTGGTCTTTGATCTTCATCAGCGTTTTAAGTCCTCTTAACTTTCAACAAGCAAGGTTGTATCATCTGCATATCACAAGTTGTTGATGAGTCTTTCTCCAATCCTGATGCCACATTTTTTTCATATAATCCAGTTCTTGTATTATGTGCTCAGCATAAAGACTGAATAAGTATGATGAAATAATACAACCTTGGTTCACACCTTTGCTAATTTTAAGCCATTCAGTGTTCAGTTTAAACAACTGTCTCTTGGTCTATGTACAGGTTCTTCATTACCACAATTAAGTGTTCTAGAATACTCATTCTCCACAATGTTTTCCATAGTTTGTCTTGATCCACACACTCAAAAGACTTTGCATAGTCAATAGAGCACAGGTAAACAAACATCTTTTGGTATTCTCTGCTCTCAGCCAAGATCCATCTGACATCATCAATGATATCCCTTGTTCCATGTCCTCATTTGAATCTGGCTTGAACCTCTGGCAGTTCTCTGTCAATATATGTTTGCAACCATTTTTGGATTATCTTTAGCAAAATTTTACTTGCATTCGATATTACTGGCATTGTACGATGACTTCCGCATTCTGTTGGGTCACCTCTCTTTGGAATGGGCACAAATATGGCTCTCTTCCAGTTAATTGGCTAGGTATTTGTCTCCCAAATTTCTTGGCAGAGATGAGTTGGTGCCACACCAGGACTTTGTTGTTATTAGTACCATCAAGTCCGTTCCTACTCACAGCAACACTGTATAGGTTATTCCCAGAGTGGCTGGTGAGCTTGAACCACCTACCTTATGGTTCAAACAGACTTTGCAGTCCAGACATTAGCCCATAGCACCACAGCAGGTCTAAAGAAGTCTCTACCGGAAAAGCTGTGACTGTCAAAATGACCTTGGATGTCAGAACTGATAAACTACTTGTGGTATTCCTGAAAAGTACTTCAGTTCCTAAAGAACTGAGACTCTGCTGCTCATTTTCCTACCAGACCTCTGTGTAAACACACACCTCTTCCTATGCTCAGTAGCTCAGCAGAAAAGGTCATTCTACATGTGGGCACTATTAGGAGCCATTTATCTTTATTCAATTTCTAAAATCCCAAGAGGAAAATCCTGACAAGACTCCTCCAGGGCATCTTTAAGAATTTTTTTCTTTGTTGCTCATGACGTATTTTCAAATCACATTTAGCTTCACTTAATTGTTTTTCCTGTGTTTCACTAAAATTAACTGTCAATGAAGTCAATCCACACGGGAGTTTTGCAAAATTCAACCACTTTTCAGTTACTTTTAAAGAAGTTAAATTTCTACAAAAACACAACATACCTGAACATCATGTTTGAAAAAGCAGAAGGTCAGCAAAAATAAGAAAACCCTCAGTGAGATGGATGGAGACAGTAGCTGCACCAATGGGCTCAAACACACCAACAATTTTGACCCTGAGAGTTACTGTCTCAGGCCTGGGTAGTGATTCATTCTGCAGTACATAGAATTGACAGCACCTAAAAACAACAACAACGTACTACAAAAACAAATGAACCAATACTAATTTTTACAAAAACCCTCGGCCAAATGGATTTATCTTAGATAATCCAGAAGTATAATTTGTCATTTAACAAAAAAATCAGTGTTACAGTTTTCAAGAATTTTAAAAGAAAGTTTTAAGCATGTGAGCTATAGTGGAAGTTCTTGTTTTTTCCTTAACATCAAAGCTATTAATTAACCACTGTTAGGAGTACTGGTGGCACTGTAGGGTAAGCACTGGACTACTAACCACAGGTGAGCAGTTCTTGTAAAGATTTACAGCCTCAGAAACTCTATACAGGATTGTTGTGAGTCAGAACCGACTCAATGTCACCTAACAACATTAACCTTATTAAAGTTGAACTGACTCAATGGCCCCTAACAACATTAACCTTATTAAAGTTGTACAGCAATACAGTTCCTTTAGAGCTCTCAAAGTTTATAAGCTTGTATAGTAGCTATTTAGTAGTGTGTTTTATGAGAACAAAACCGTTTTTCTTGTTGTTGTTAAAGTTTTTATTGTTAATTGATGATAGTTTACATGAGGGAACATCAGTTTTACACTCATCCTATCATATTCATTTCATCACAATCGTATTAGAAGAAAACCATTTTTATATATGAAGCTAAATAACCAAGACATAGGCACTACTGAGATCATTTGCTGACAGTGTGTTAGAAAAGGAAGGCCTGAGAATGGAGGAATGAGACTGGGTTATAGAGAAAGTAAAAAAACATGAGAACAAAAGTAATAGAATGAGGAGTTGTTTCAGGGTTTCGCGAGGTCATACTATCCCAACAAGCCAGGCACTTACAAACTTGGACACTAAGTATTCAAAAAACAAAACAAAAAATCATATCACTGGTTTTTAAAATAAAACTATAGAGGACACTTAAAGAAAGCTAAAGGTAAGATTGGTTTTAAGGTTGCAAATAGTCAGTTGTGTGCAGGCCCCATAATATTGCATGGAATTATTGCCATTCTTAACTTAATGCTTTCAACACTGTCAATACATATGCAGGAATCAAAAACAAACAAACAAAAAAACAAATAGAAAAGGCAGAATTCCTGACACCTGAGGGAGATTTGCAACATTATCTGGCTGGTTCGAGCCTCAAACACATGCTTTCTACTAAAAATGCTAGTGAAGACCAGTTCACATTATCATTTTTTTAAAATTTAAAGAGTTGGAATTGACTCAAGGAAGTGATGGGGTCCATATAATATGTGAGGGAATTCAAGATGTTCATAGGAAAATTCCATTATCTTTTAATTCAATTTTCCATGAACTTTTTGAAGCCCCCTTGTACATACTACAAAGGATCACAAAATCATGTGAATAATGAGTAAACCAAAATCAATCCCATTGCCGTGGTGTCGATTCTAACTCATAGAAATCCCAGAGAATAGTGTAGAACTGTCCCAGAGGGTTTCCAATGTTGTAAATCTTTACAGAAGCAGGCTGCCACATCTTTCTTTCAGAGCAGTGGTGGGGTTCAAACCACAGACCTTTAGGTTGGCAGTTGAGAGCTTTGACCACTGCACCACCAGGGTTCCTGAATGATGACTACATAAATAAATATTTATTTCTTACATGGTTTGTGTCATTCCTCAATTCCCTTTGACTTAGAGAAACTACATTTGAATTCAACTTGGTTCTTATAACTACTTTGTTTTCTCAAAATGGTAGAAAAGGAAAACCAACAATAACACAAATAACAATCATTGAGATCATTTCAAAATGACAAGTTCACGAGTGTCTGGCAGTATAACCAGAAAAAATAAAAAAGTAGAATGAAAATACAAACATTTTATTACTCTATTCATTCTTATATTGCTGGTATAAGTGTCATCGAGTTGGTTCCTACTCATAGTGACCCTGTATAGGCTTTCCAAGGAGCAGCTGGTGGGTTTGAGCCATCAATCTTGTGGTTAGCAGTCTGGTGCTTATCCTATAGCGCCACACCAAGACTCTATACATCCTAACATTCATCCATAGTTTAGCCAAATTTTACTGAATGCTGTCTACATATCAGTTATTTTATTAGGTTCTGAATAAAATAGTAGTGTTTTGGAACTCTTGTGGTGGGAAATGCAGACAAATGAGATGATTAGAATATAGTGCAGTGTGATAGCTACTATCCTAGAGATATGCACAAGTGTTACTGGAACACTTACAAGGGTCACCTTTCCTAGATGGAAGAATTAAGGTAAATTTTCTGAAGAAAGTGACATATGAACAGAAAGATTAAGAAGAAAAACAAGCCATGGGAAGGCACAGAGTTGCAGAGATGATATTACAGGCACGGGTTCAGAGGCATACCTGAGTGATAACATGGAGCTACATGTGGCTGAGTGCAGCTGGAGTATAAAGTTAGAGGTAAAGGGGAGGGGAGAAGTTAGAGGAAGAGGTAAGGCTGAGCCAGAATTTTGGATGTCATGCTAATTTGGCACTCTCCTAAAGCCTTAAAATGGTTTTAATGAGTGTTTTGGCACAGCCAGATGTGCTTTTTGAATGACAGTGCTAGCAAAGTGTAGCAAATAAATGGATTAAGGGTGGGGTGCAAGAACCATGGTCTGGGATCAAGTTAGGAAGTATTGCAGTCACCCAGGCAAGAAGTGAGGAGGTCTTGAACTAGACTGTTAACTATTTCCCAAAGACTTAAAAACAAATCTCTTACACAATCCTGGGCCAGATGCTTTAAACAGTTTTTAAAGAGGAAAGTAGATAACTTTGCTTGCAGGCATGCTAATTTCTTTCTTTCTTTTTTAAGTAACCTGTCAATGTAATTTTGAAACCATATGATCTTTTAGAACTCCCTGTGAAAAAGCAGCAGATAAGCAGACATTAAATCATCCACATTTACAGTCTACTCCCTTTTCAGGCAACCATATGGAAATTAACCAGAACCAAGTCCATAAATCTTAACCATAACATACGCTCTGTCATCAACCAGCAGATTTTCAAGACTATGCAGGTATGACCCTATGCCACGATGAATGAATGACTTGGAAAGATCAAAGTTATTCTATCTGGTTCTGTGATTTATAATTTCCAAATCACCATGAAGAGAAAATAGCAGGCATCAAACATCCATCTATGCTCATACCCGGTCATACACTGTAATTCTATCCAAGTACAAGTTTCCATGGTAAACAGGGCAGGATTTGCCAGTACTTCACAGGTTTCCAAAAAGCAGCTATGTCCCTCTCGGGAGAACTTTGTAACTGGAAAAGAAAATCTTTATGGACAAAATCTCCAGCAAAATAAAGTCACAGACTGTATTTCTGCAGTACGCCTTTTGCCAAATGTCTTCTCAACAAGTATGGCGCTGGCAGGGATGTGTCCAATGGAAGAGGTGGTAAAATGCTCCCGCCAAACCTTGTTTTCATTTGCTCACAACTTCCTAGAAAAAAAAAAAGTCATAGTTTGAGTTGAAATTTTCCATGTTTCATCCCAGTCCAAAGGTGACTTTAAAAAAAAAAAAAATTTTTTTTTTTCCGGAAAGTTGAATTAAGTTCAAGTAAAATTTGTAAAGTTTAGTCATTTGGGGATCTATGTGTACACAAAGATCTCACTGGGTAACACCAAAAAATTTCCTTTTCCTTGTGACTTTGAGTAGGCTAACGCTTTTTGACTGGTCCTTTAAAAAGGATTTAACCCTTTCCAGTTATAAGGGTAGGAAACCAACCATTTAATAATTTATTCATACAGACTTTTGTCTCTGAAGAATGACTAAAGTAATATTGTATATATCATCCACTAGTGTTTTACTTACAATTTTTTTTAGAATGAGTTTTGGAGCCCTGATATGGCTGTAGGTGTGTATTCTGCTGTGGCGCTGTAGGGTAAGCACTGAACTGCTAAACCACTAGGTAAATGATTAAGCCCACCAGTCACTGTTTGGAAACCATGTTGTTTTTAAGTGCTGTCAAGTCCGTTTCTACTCATAGTGACCCTGTATAGGGTTTCCTAGGAGTGGCTGGTGGGTTTGCAGTCCAGTACTTATCCTACAGCATCACATCAGGACTTTGAAAAATTCGATATAGGGTCTCTATGAGTCAGAACTGACTCGATGGCACTTAACATCACCACCACCACCACATATAATTAATAGAAAAAGTCTTTTAAAATAAGTTTAGTTTAATTAAATTTAATAAATGAACCAAGTGGCAAGGGGCCCTGGTAGAGTAATGGATTATGAGCTGGGCTACTAACCTCCAGGTCAGCAGTTGGAATCTACCAGCCACTCTAGGAGAAAGAGACGATTTCCACTCTTATAAAGATTTACAACCTCAAAAACCCTATACAGGGTTACAATGAGTAGGAACTGACTCTATGGCATATAACCACCACCATTAGGTGCCAGGCTCTGTGATCAGTATTTGGTGTGGCAATATAAAATAAGTACTGGACTGCTCACTGCAAGGTCAACAGTTCAAACCCATTAGCTGCTCCTTGGAAACTATACAGGGTTCCTATGAGTCGGAACAGACTCAGCGACACTTAACAACAAAGATGAAATAAGGCAGTTCTAACACTCAAGAAATGTATTATAAATTATTTGTTAGTGGAAAATGACAAAATCAATAACATAAGGCAGAATATGTTGTTGTTGTTAGGTGCCATCGAGTTGGTACTGACTCGTGGTGACCCGATGCACAACAGAATGAAACACTGCCTGGTCTTGCGCCATCTTCATAATCATTGCTACACCAGAGCCCATTGCTGTTGCCATTGTACCAATCCATCTCACTGGGAGTTTTCTTTTTCTCTGACCTTCTACCTTACCAAACATGATATCCTTCTCCAGGGATTGGTCCGTTCTGATATGTCGAAAGGATGAGAGATGAAGTCTGGCCTTCCTGGCTTCCAAAGCAGGATATGTTGTTGCTGTTGTTAGGGGCCATCGAGTCAGTACCGACTCATGTTGACCTTATGCACAGCAGAATGAAACACTGCCTGATCCTGGGCCAACCTCACTACTGTTGCTACGCTTGAGTCCATCGATGCTGCTACTTGGTCAATCCATCTGTTTGGGGGTCTTCCTCTTTTTCTCTGACCCTCCACCTTACCAAACATGATATCCTTCTCCAGCAACTGGTCCCTTCTGACAATATGTCCAAAGTATGAGAGATGAAGTTTGGCCATCTTGGCCTCCAAGGAGCACTCTAGCTGCACTTCTTCCAGCACAGATCTGTTGGTTCTTTTGTATGATATAGTATGTGCTAAAGCAGAGGTATGAGCAAAGTGAGGTGGAACCACAGAGGCAGGAGAAATTAATATGCGCTAGAAGATAGGAATAGTTTGTTCTGGGTTCTGAAGGACTAAGGATGACAAAGATCAGTGAGTTAGAAGAAAGTTCCAAACTAGAGACTAAATTGAGCAGAGTCACAGAAATATAGCTAGTCAATGTGGCTGGAGTGTTGGATGTAGGAGAGGAAGGAATAAAATTAGAAAGGTAGTCTGAGAGTTTCCCAGTGGGTATGCTATTGGCATTTGGGTAGAATGATATTTTGTCATGTGGCATCCTCCAGTTCATCTCAGGAACTGTATATCCTTGGCCCTAGCCTTTGAAAAGCCAGGGATGCTACCCTGCCACTGTGACAATTGGAATTGCTCCAACATTTCCAGATACCCTTTGGGTAGGCAGTCATTCCTGTTGGAAACAACTGAGGAAGCCTAGAATACTGGGTTTGAAGGAAGAACTTAAATCTATAAGTAATGAGGGTCTACTAACTGGTTCTGACCGGAACAAGGACATGATCAGATTTATAATTCAGGACAGTGATTCTTGAGATTGAATCAGAGGAGGGGGACAAAATGGAAGCAGGATTACCAATTCAGAGTCTATTGCAATAGTCTAGGCAAGAGTCAAAGAGGATAAGAACTATACAATTTCATCACCCTCATGCCTGAAAACATTAATAGCCATTTTTTTTGGAGCTATTCCTCTTGCCTCTGAAACTCCATAGTACTGCATTGCAGAACTCTTTGTGCTGTAGCTGCTTTCCTGTTTTTTTCTTTGCCCAAATTAATATCATATGGTAAATTCAGTATTGCAAAAACAAGATTTTTAGAGGGTGATCATAACACCCTTTCTACAACACACTTTCTAATTATAGAATAAACACACGGGGGATGGAAAGCTCTATTGAAAAAACAAGACAAAGAGAAGGCTATTTCTCTGTTTCATTTTAGATAGTGTTTTGATTCTTTCATTTATTTACTTTCTTTTCTTTTAAGGAAGCCTCTGTTGACAGTGGATTGAATAAGTCTGAATCCCAGATGTCAGTGCTGTGGAAACTGGAAGTGGATAGGCAGATCGAGCCTGTCAGAAGTACCACTAGTGGCCAAAACAGAGAATGGTGCCCAAGTTACAGGAGAAAGCAGTAGTACCACAACTTTAATATGTGTAAGAAATCCACAAGACTAGTGGTGAAGGCCAGAGAAGCATGGCTACCCTCACAGAGCACCAGTTTATACATATCAAGAGAGTGTCCTGACTTACCACAAGAGTTGTGATCACATCTTGTAATCTTTCTCCCCAACTCCTGCCTCCTAATATACTGACAGAAGAGAAACCACAGATATTTATACTTAGATTTCCCCTAAAAAACCCTCTTCAGGAACTTTTCAGGTGGTGTTTTGTTAGTAACAAAATGGGATTTCAGCACATTAAGCAGCTGAAAACTTGTACCGCATTTACGCAGAGGCTGTAGGACTGGGAGATCACAAATTCAAATCTGATTCTATCCATTAGTGGAACTCTCATTCTCTAAACCTCATCCTTTGGACCTGGTTTCTGTTGGCGGTTTCCAAGACTGGCTTGGGCCCCCACCCAGATTTTTCTGTGGCTATCTTTCCATCAAATTTTCTTGTGCAAAACTGTTAATTCTCTGCTTTGTTAATGAGGAATATAATGAAGAATAATAATCATAATACTTTCAATTTCCCTGGTACTCTATATATTACCAAACATCTTCATATACATTGGCTCATTAAGTTCTTCGAAGCTCAGAGAGTTTAAGAGACTTACCCAAGGTCACAGAATGGGAAATCCAGAACTCAAGTTCAGGTCTTCTGACTCCAAGTCCATGTTGTTCCTGATACAGCTTACTGTTTAGTGACCACCACTCTGATCCCCTGAATTGACGGTACAGGGAACCAGTGACTACTGAGCAATAAGACCTTCCAGTTCAGACCTAGGGTAAGCGGCTTCGAATAATGAGTATCAGTCCTGTGGGCAGTTCCCAGTAGTGCCTTTTAGAAGTAGTTATTGATGCCACTGGCCAGGTTTTGTGGATCATGGCCCTGAATGGCATTTTCTGTTGGCTGTGGTAACTCCCAGTTGCTCCGGTCGGCAGCTCTTGAAAGGTCCCCTGGGTCATTTCAGAGTCTCTTGCTTCCTGGAAATGCTCCTTGGCAGATAGATAGCTCAGCGTCACAATTTCAGCACCACCTCTAACTGCAGCTTGTGGGTTTGGTACTCCACAGTTCTTACCAGAACTTCTTCAGATTGACCCCCAAAGTCAAAAGGCTATAGGGACAATTGGACTTTTAGGGGAAGAGCCTTTAATTTTTTGGTTGTTTTGCTGGACTTGAAGACATTTAGGCCCACTGAATACCCACTGGTTCAGAGTAAGTACCTTGACATACTTGTCAGAGAAGTCATATATATAGTCAGTAAGATTTCTCTTTTCATGCTCCCTCTTTATTTTGTTGTTTTTTGTCTTAATTCCTAGTGCTGCTGTAACAGTCATATAAAAAAAGTGGCTATAAAGAAAAGAAAGGGTTTTCCTCTCAGTTAAGGAAACTAGGAATCTGAATTCAGGGCACTAGCTCTATAAGTCTCTGTTTCTCAGCTCTGGTTTTCAGAGACCCTTGTTTCTGCAGTCCCAGCATTCCTCACTACCTTGACAGTTTGTTGTTGTCAAGTGCCGTCAAGTCGGTTCCAACCCATAGCGACCCTACATAAGGTTTCCAAGGAGCGACTGGTGAGCTTGAATCACTGAGCTTGTAGTTCAAATGGCTCTGCAGTCTGGCGCATTAACCCACAGCGCCACACCAGGACAGTTTACCTTCCTCTATTTGTTCTTGTTTCTGTGTCTAGGATACTCTTTATAGTTCTCAGAAATGATTAGGTTTAAGATACACTGTCCAATGTAATCTCGTTAACATCGCAAAGAAAACCCTACTCCCAAAAGGAATTACATCCACAAGTACAGGGGTCAGGAATCCAACACACAGTTTCCCTTACTGCCATTGAGTCAATTCTGAGCAACTTATATAGGGTCTCTGAGACTGTGCATCCTTACGGGATCAGGCAATATCATCTTTCTCCTGAGGAGTGACTGGGGGGTTTGAACCACTGACCTTGTGTCTAACAGTCCAGTGCTTATCCTATAGTGCCACTATAGTTCCTATAACACATATTTAAGGTGACACAATTCAATCCATAGCAATGCACTTTTGTGAAACAAGTCCCAGAAACTATCCTAATTAGATTCATATTTCCAGGTTTCCTGATTCTCTAATATTGGCTCTGGGATATATGTTGTTAAGTGCCATTGAGTCAGTTCCAATTCATAGAGACCCTGCATAGGGTTTCTGAGGAGTTCAAACTGACCTTGTGGTCCAGTACATTAGCCTGCTGTGCCACACCTGGGATATACAGAAAGTCACAATTGGTGCTGGTAACCACTTGTTGTTGTTAAGTTCCATTGAGTTGGCTCCAACTCATAGTGGCTCCTACTCAAATCCTATACAGGGTTTCCAAGGAGAAACTGGTGAGTTTGAAGTGCAGACCTTGTGGTTCAAACCAGCTTTGCAGTCCATTGCTTTAGGATTAATAATAAACCATGATTCATTTAGGGTCTACTTCACTCCATGTTTTGCTCTAAGCACTTTACATTAGCTTTTTAAATCCACACAATACACCTGCGAGGAGAGTCTTGTTATGAATCCCTTTTTACAAAGAAAAGGAGGCTTGGGAAGTTAAAAACTTTGCTGAAGGCTGTAGAAGAAACGAATAGAGATCTGGGTTTCAACCTCACATGATCTGTCTTTAGAGTCTTTGCTTATAGATAGTACTAGATTGTATTTCCCTATACTTCTCTCTGGAGTCCTGCTGTGGCGCTGTGGGTTAATGTGCTGGACTGCAAAGTCATTTGAACTGCAAAGTTGGTGGTTCAAATTCACCAGCTGCTCCTGGGAAACCCTATACAGGGTCACAATGGGTCAGAACCAACTTGACACAACATACTTCTCTGGGAGTCTTGGTGCTGTGCTGGGAATAATGCACTGGACTGCGAGGTTGTTTTGAACCATAAGATTGGCAGTTCAACATTCACCAGAAGTTCCTTCAAAACCCTACACAGGGGCACTATGGATTGGAACCAACCTGAAGTCAATTGACAACAATAACAACAACGGATACTTCTCTAAGTACAGATAGAGCCACATAAAGAGAAAACCTTTGAGTCCTTTGTTTCCTTTCTGCTTTGATATATTGAAACAGCTGCTACATGGGTCTCCGGCAGCTCCTGCCCATGAGATTACAAGCTTTAGGACAAAACCTAATATTTTGCACATAACTAAGTATAATAATAACAAAAACAAAACCCCAGAAAACCTGGGTCTTTGTTAGTAACATTGAGTCACCAAATTAGCCCTAGGAGAATGTCTGGATTTATCATGAAGGCAACAATGAATGTTCTTATAGTTATGCCAACTGAAAATGTGAGTAATATGTGCCAGTCACAAGTTGTTACTGCTTTGTGATGCGATAAGACCAGAAATAGAGAGAAAAAAAAGTTTAGATATTTTTATAGTACTTTGATGTCAACCTGTATTGAAAAGAAAAATAAAATCACCTTCAATATCAATAGCTTATCACTCTTAACAGATATTTAGTTGAGTTTTCTTACTATCAGCTGAGTTTTACCAACTTATTGTTGTTGTTAAGTGCCATCAAGTTGGTTCTAACTCATAGGGGCTGCATTTAGAGTTTCTAACGAATGGCTGGTGGGTTTGAACTATCGACCTTGTGGTTGGCAGTCCAATACACACCAGGACTCCATTACTTACAGACCTAGTGAAAATATAAGGTTGTGCCCATATGACTGAGGTACTCTCAAATATAAACAGATTAATTATACCAAATTCTGTTAGAGACTTAGACCCATCAGACCTTTTGCTTCTAAGCTGTCTTAATAAGTGATCTAAAAAGAAAATCTCTCCATTTTATCTAATTATTTTGTGGTTGTCACACTTTAAGGGTAAAGACAAGTCATTGGAGATGAGAGCAGGCTGGCAGGTATCATTTATTAAATATTGCAAAAGTGTGAAGTTGGTGACATTCAGAGGGTTTTCCTGTCCAGTTAGCATGCTGGTCTTTCTTTTTTCTCTCCTTCTCTTGTCTTTGGTCTCAGCCTGACAACAAGTAATCTTTAATAAGGTTTCAACAAACAAGCTCCCATAAGATCACTTGAAGCTTCACAGTTTTAGGAAAATCACTAGCCTCTCTAAGTCCAGTTTGTAAAATGAAGATAATATTCCACCCTATTATATATGGCATTCTGGTGTGACATTATAGGGTAAGCATTGGACTGCTAACCCCATGGTCAGTGATTCAAACCCACCTGTCACTCCTTGGAAACCCTGTATGAGTCAGAACTGACTCGACAGCATGTAATAACAGTTCTATAAGTAATAATATCAAACATGTATTATTTGCTTACAACAAGTTTAAGCCCTATATAAGTATGATCACATTTAATTTTCTTAACTTTATGATAAATCTGCTACAATTTTATCTTCATTGTTAGAATGAAGATTGTGACCCAACATCACACAACTAGCAAAAATGGTATAGTTTCAATGCCCATATCTGCCACTAAAGTCATCATCCTGGCCCACTATACCATTGTTTCTTATCATAAATATAAGGAATTATCAGTATCATTTGATGATAAAAACACTGGATGTTTTTGCTTCTGTGCACCACCCATTCACATAATTGTGTTAATATGATTAAATATGTAGTAATGAGCCACTTCAGAAAACTGGAAAAAAAAACAAAAAGGAATCAGCTGGAATATTTGATTTTTGGTTGACTTCCTCTTCAGGAGTTTCCTAAAAGTAAACCTAATTATAGTGTTGATATTAGCAGATTAGAACATGGCTATCTGGGAGTGTATTGCCAATCATCAGGCTGATCACTCAACAGTGAGAGGCAGGGAGAAAGTCTATTTCATTCCTTGGTAATCAGCCTATTTAATGGTTGGTAGATCTGTATGCAGGAAACATACAAGACCAGGAATCAGGAAAACTGACAACCAGAGATGCTCTTTTACCACCTGGCAAAGTGACACTGGGCAAGTCACTTAACCCTTTCAAGTTTTGACTTTCTTTGTTAAAACTCAAATGAAATAACAGTGGAA
Source organism: Chrysochloris asiatica (assembly GCF_000296735.1). Lineage (NCBI taxonomy): Eukaryota > Metazoa > Chordata > Mammalia > Afrosoricida > Chrysochloridae > Chrysochloris > Chrysochloris asiatica. The sequence goes on from NW_006408618.1 coordinate 6,810,596, forward strand.
AAATTTGCTTATAAAATGTAAAGTCTTATTACCGTATTTTTAACATGCATTATTTATACTTATAGTAGTACTAAGAGTTCTGATATTAACACTGTGATATATTTGGACAAAATTGTGCCAGTGAAATGTGCTCAACAACTAATCAAAATGTTGGCAACATAAGTCATTCAGAAAAAGTTCTTGGAAGAAAGTTCTGGTAATCTACTTCTGAAAATTCTGCCATTGAAAACTTTATGGAGCACAGCTCTACTCTGACACATATGAAGTCACAATGAGTTAGAATTGAATTGATAGCAACTGCTTTTTAGCAGGTTTTAGTGAACATTTAGTGAAATTATTAATGAATTGTTGTTGTTGTTGTT
>NW_006408618.1:6814002-6817954 GCF_000296735.1 Chrysochloris asiatica
GCATCAGGATTGGAGGAAAACTTATTAACAACTTGTGATATGCAAATGATACAACCTTGCTATTAATAAATAAGGAAGACTAAAGAAGAATTGATGGCTTTAAATTATGGTGTTGATGAAGAATATTGAATATAATATGAACTACCAGAAAAACAAACAAATCTATCTTGGAGGAAACACAGTCAGAATGCTCCTTAGAAGCAAGGATGGCAAGACTTTAATCTCACCTACTTAGGACTTGTTTTCAGGAGTGACCAGTCACTGAAGAAGAATAGCATGCTTGATAAAGAGGGTCAGCAAGTAAAGATGCAGACCCCCAACAAGATGGATTGACACAGTAGCCACAAAAATGAACTCAAATGTTGGAATGATTATGAGGATGGCATGGGATCAAGCAATGTTTCATTCTGTTGTACATAACATTGCTAAGAAAAGACTCTTAGCAGCAACTATCTCAGGAGAGATGCAATCTGGGTTTCAATCTTATTCCATCTTCAGTCTTCTGTGAAACTGTTTCCTAACACAGAAAATGGGGAATGTGTGTAGAGGAATGGTTTTTAAATTATCCCCAGGACTGTACCATTTGATAATCAAACATTCTGAGATATTTTCTTCAGATATTTATTAACAGCTGTTGCTCCTCTCATATTTCTACAGAGCTGAAGAATGTTTTCAAAACACAAGAGGGGTGCTTTTCTGATACGTAAAAGTAGACTGCACAGTCATGGATCAGAGGGGTATCAAACAAACAAGCCCAGATGTCTTCTAGCCTGCCTGCTATTCAGAGAATGCTCAAATACCTTATTGCTATTAGCAGAGTGGTGCGAAAGGATGTTCAAATCCCCAAATGAGGCTAAGTATAGCAGTATCAGCCCTGCTTAGAGTATCAGAACTTCAAAGGTCTATGTGGAGAATGAGGAGACTGAGGTTGACAGAGAACCCATGATTTACCCAAGGTTACATACATAATCAGAGTCCTGGTGTGGCACTGTGGGCTAATGCACCAGACTGTAAAGTCATTTGAACTGCAAGGTCAGTGGTTCAAGCTCACCAGCTGCTCCTTGGAAACACTATACAGGGTTGCTATGGGTCGGAATCGACTAGACGGCACTTAACAACAACAGATAATCAGTAGCAAGTGGAACTGGATCCTGGTTTCCAGGCTGGTCCTATGTATCCTTATTTACTAAAATGACATTACTAAAGGTATTCAGAGAAACTGCTCAAAGAAATGACCATAAAATCCCTCTAGGACACAAGACTTGTGAAATACTTAGGCAATTTTTGTATTTTCCACTCATCTGATCTAAGTGGTGTGGATATTTTAGCAATCCTGCTCCCTTTTTTTAAAACTAACATATAACATGCACACATAATTCAACAGCATTTCTTTCATCATATCTCAGAGTTATATACAATTGAAAAGATGATATTTTCATATTAATGACAAAACTTTAAAAGATTTATCTTTTTGATGTTCTGTTTCAGGGCATCTAAGGCAGTTATCTGAAAGAAGCCTTTTGTATTAGTTGGAGTGTATTACAAACACTTACTCTAGACAACCACAAGGAAACAGGTAGTGATAACAAACCAACTTCAAGGGGAATGACATGCTAGAAATCAAGACCTTAGAGTCAATGGCAAATTATCAGTCAATAAACTATTACAATGACTTATTGTAAAAGCAAATATTATGCTTGGACATTTCAAGTGGAGAAAGCATTATTATAGCTGGAATTATAGTAATTTTTCTATTATGGTCAATATTTGCCAGTGTTTTAATTCAGTGTTGAGTTTACTTTTGCACTTCTTGTTTTCCGGTAAATTGGATAAGTAACAAAGGGACAGTGGAAAAGGGGACACTCAGTGATTAAAATGTAAAAGAGAAAACCTTTCCATAATATGAAGGATTATTATAGAATATGTTATTAGCGGCTAGAAGAGGAGGGAAGGTAAGATGAGATATCAGAAAGGAGGCCTAATTAGCAAAATTCATTGAGAATTAAATACGAAAATAGAGCTAACATCTATTAATTATATATTATGTCCCAGACACTGTACTAAGTTTATGCATGACCCCATTTAATCCTCATAACAAGCTATATGGTAGCTACTATTATTATTGATGTTTAATAGGTAAGGAAATTGAGGCTGAATGATGTCCAGTAATCTTTCCAAAATCACATGGCTTAGAAGAGACTGGATGAATGCTGGTCCTAGTGTGGCTGTAAGATAAGCACTGGACTGCCAACTGCCAGGTCGGCTGTTCAAACTCTCCAACCACTCCTCAGAAAGTCTATGTAGGGTCTGTCAGTCTGCCAAGAGGGAGTAGTATCACTGTGGTCTTGTTTTGCATCTTTCTAATGGTGAACGCCTTTGAACATCTTTTCATGTGCTTCTTGGTCATTTGTGTATCCTCTTTGTTGACGTGTCTGTTCAAGTCCTTTGTTCTTATTTTTAACAAATAAATTGTTTATAATTTTCCAAGCTTCCTTCCAATATTTATATATTTATATTTTGCATAGCTCAAATCACAGAAGGGGTATATATTTTCATTCTTCTTCTTCTTTTTAATAACATTGCATCAAAAATTGCACACATTCTACATATTTTTAATAATGTTATTGTTGAGTGCTGTCAAGTCAGTCCCAACCCATACCAACCCTGTATAGAGTTTCTAAGGAGTGGTTGGTGAACTTGAACTGCCGACCTTGTAGTTCAGACCGACTTTGTAGTCCAGTGCATTAACCCACAGTGCCACACTATTTAAAAATCATTTTGTTTTTATTGTTGTTAAGAATATATACAGCCTAGAGGACTTCCGGTACAGCAGGACAGCCAGGAAAGGTAGGGATGTGCTCCCGTGGGAAAAATGAGTGAGATCTCACAAAGGAAACATTCATAGACCAGTCCCATGGCTTTTAAACTGTCATAAACTCTCCTGGACTCACATTTTTGAGAAATCATGCTAATAAGGATAAAGAAAAGTGCGTATTTTGGGACTCTTGCCTGCGGGGACTGCAGGTCACTCCCGCAACAGCAGAGTTTAGAGGGCGGGGCCAGGGCTGGCCCATTTGGAAAGTAGCATCTCCCAAAAGGGCTAGAGGCGATATAACTTCCTCCCACCCCAAGTCTCCCCACCCTGACTTGAGACCTCAATAAAAATTGGCCAGGTGCAGCTCACCCATGCACGGAGAGTGTGAGAAAGTATGGAGAATGTGAGAAAGTCTGCGGAGGCTTCTTGACATCATCCACCATCCCCCATCTGTCGCAGCAGCTAAGGCCCCTGCCCCTCCTCCTAGCTAGCAGTGGGATGTCACAAAGGAGACGTTCATATACCAGTCCCACAGGTTTTAAACTATCATAAACTCTCCTGGACTCACATTTTTGAGAAACCGCGCTAACAAGGATAAAGAAAAGCAAGTATTTTGGGACTCTTTCCTGAGGGGACCGCCGGTCACTCCTGCGACTCCAGAGTTTAGAGGGCGGGACCAGAGCCAGCCTGCTCGGAAAGCGGTGTCTCCCAGAAGGGCAAGAAGCGATATAACTTCCTCCCACCCCAAATCTCCCCGCCCTGCCTTGAGGCCCCAATAAAAATCGGCTGGGTGCAGCTCACCCACACATGGAGAGTGTGAGAAAGTCAGCAGGGACAGGGAACAGAAAAAGTTAACAAAAGCCACATATCTGCTCCAATGTGGTGATTTCTGTCCACGCGTTTATATTACTTCTGCTTTTAGTCTTTTTGACTACACATCCCTCCTGGAGGTGGAAACTTATCCTCCCTACGTCCCATAGGAAGAAGTAGCAATCGTGGCCATATAGCCAAGCTACAACATAATACTCCACCACTTAGAGGAGACCCAACAACATTTGCTACGCATTACAGACGAAAAGGGAAGCCCATCTCCTCATCACAGTGATAATAATAATAATAATAATAATAATAATAATA
>NW_006408618.1:6818345-6820113 GCF_000296735.1 Chrysochloris asiatica
AACTAGCGAGCTGGAAGACAGATCTCTCTATACTGCCAAGGTAGAAGAACAAGCAGCTAAAAGGATAAAACAATCTGAAGAGAGTCTAAGATTCATGCTGGATAACATGAAGAGGAATAATGTAAGAATTATCAGCAATCCGGAACAAGAAGAAACAAAGAAATCCACAGAAGAGATCGTGGAAGAGTTTCTGGAAGAAAATTTCCCTAACATCTTGAAAGACGAGAAGATAAACATTCAAGAAGCCCAACGTACTCCAGGAAGGATAGACACCAAAAGAAAATCTCCAAGACATATAATAATCAAGCTTTCAAAAATCAAAGACAAGGAAAGAATATTAAAAGCAGCCAGGGAGAAGAGAAATATAACCTATAAAGGCAAGCAAGTAAGATTAAGCTCTGACTATTCAGAACAAACCATGCAGGCGAGAAGACAATGGGGAGACATATACAAAGCTCTGCAAGAAAAAAAAACTGTCAACCAAGAATCGTCTAGCCAGCAAAATTATCAATCAAATATATGGTTCGATCAAAACATTCCAAGATAAACAGAATTTGAGAGATTTTATCAAAACCAACCCAGCACTTCCAAACATCCTAAAGGGAGTTCTGTGGATAGAGAACCAACAAGAACAGATAACAAACAGAGATTGACAAGTATCTCAACACCACCTGGAACACACCCAACAGATATTGGAGTCCAGAACAGAACAAGAGTACAACGACAAAATCAAAAGAACAGGGAGATCAACTGAAGACCAAAAACATATCAATATCAAAGCAGGGACAAACGCAGCAATGGAAGCGCAGGTGGTGAGGATGCCAGGTAAATTATAGGTTATAATGGAGTATCCTAAATGCAGAGAAAAGTTAGTAGACTACAAGGTAACCCCAAAGAAAGCTAATGCTCCACAACATATCATAAAAACGAATTCCAAAGGAGATCAAGCAAACAGAGAAACTAGGAGGAAACCGAGCAAAAACAACTCAGAAGATATAAAGCCAACACAAGAAAGAAAGCTGAGCCAAAGACCGATCAGCACTGCCAAAAAAGTAACAAAATGACAGCAATCAATTCGTACTTATCGATAATTACACTGAATGTCAACGGATTGAATGCACCAGTGAAGAGACAAAGAGTGGCAGAATGGATAAGAAAACAAGATCCATCAATATGCTGCTTGCAAGAAGCACACCTTACATACAAGGACAAAAGCAGACTAAAAGTTAAAGGATGGAAGAAAATTTACCAAGCCAACTGTAACACTAGACAAACAGGAGTCACCATATTAATCTCCAACAGAGTAAATTTTAAGATGAAAACCAGCATAAGAGACAAAGAAGGACAATATCTCATGATTAAAAGGTCAATCGAGCAAGACAACATAACTATAATAAATATATATGCCGCCAATGAAAGAGCACCAAGATACATGAAGCAAACCTTAATGGAATTGAAGAAGGAAATAGATAAATCCACAATTATCGTGGGAGATTTCAACACACCACTCTCAAAAATGGATAGAACAACCAGAAAGAAACTCGACAATACTACAGAGGAACTTTACAACACAATCAACCAACATGACCTCATAGATGTATACAGAACATTCTAGCCAACAACAGCACAACATACATTCTTCTCCAGTGCGCATGGAACATTTTCCAGAATTGACCACGTGTTAGGACACAAAGCAAGCCTCCATAAATTCACAACCATCAAAATTCTACAGAGCATCTTCTCAGACCACAATGCCATAAAACTAGAA
>NW_006408618.1:6820213-6821175 GCF_000296735.1 Chrysochloris asiatica
TTTAAAAAGGTCTTGTGCAACAGTTTTGCCTAATGCAATATGTTGTTTGATTTCTTTACAGCTGATTCCATGAGTGTTACTGGTTGATCCAAGAAGAATGAAGTCCTTGACAGCATCATTCTTTTCTCCATTGATAAGAATGTTGTTTATTGGTCCAGCAGTGAGGATTTTTGTTTTCTTTACATTGAGATGCAATCCACACCTAAGGGTGTGGTCTCATCTATAAGTTTGTTGTATTGTGATGGCTTGTGAGTTACTGTGATTCTGGAAGCTATGCCATGGGTATTTTAAATACCAGCAGAGTCACTGCTGGTGGACAGGTTTCAGATGAGCTTCCAGATGAACACAGACTGGGAAGAAGGAGTGACGAACTATTTCTGAATGTTTAGTCACTGAAAACCTTATGAATAGCAGAGAAACACTGTCAGATATAGTGCTGGAAAATGAGCCCCTCAGGTTGGAAAGCATTCAAAATGCAACTGAGGAAGAACTGCCTCCTCAAAGTAGAATAGACCATAATGATGCTAATGAAGTTAAGTCCATGGAAGTAAAGCCCATGGGACCTTCATTTGCTGATGGAGCACAGCTCAAAATGAAGAGAAACAACTGTAAACATCCATAAATAATCGGAACATGGGACGTACGAAATATGAATCTAGGAAAATTGGAAACTGTCAAAAATGAAATGAAACTCATAAAAATCGATATCTTAGGCATTAGTGAGCTGAAATGGACTGGGATTGGCTATTTTGAATCTGATAACCACATGGTTACCATGCCAGGAATGACAAATTATAGAGGAATGGTGTTGCATTCATTGTCAAAAAGAACATATCCGGATCATTCATGAGGTACAACGCTCTCTGTGATAGGATAAAATCCACGCGTCTACAGGGAAGACCAGTTAATACCACTATTATTCAAATTTATGCAACAATCACTAAAGCCAGTGAGGATGAAAT
>NW_006408618.1:6825887-6836919 GCF_000296735.1 Chrysochloris asiatica
AACAGACACTGGAGGGGGAGAGAAAGGAACAACCAGAAATATCAACATGGAAAGCTTGTAAGCCCGTCTTCTGCCTATAACTGACTGGAATACCTAAAATGGGGCTACAATGTGTCCAGTGAAGGAGGTTTCCTGAGGAGCCTCTGCATTACATGGGAGTATAGGTGGAAGCCTGAACCACATCCAGACATTCAGAGACAGGAAATTTTTCCACTTGAAAGGACAAGCAGACCAGCCGGGAGCAGCTAGAAAACCAGCTGGGAGCAGCTAGAAAGGAGGACCTACAGGAAAAATACAAAACAATAAGGGCAGTCCAACTGTTACCACAAGAACATACAGGTGGCTTGCCCAGGAGACATCAAGGCAAGCAGTCGGATCCTCTCAGTGCAAATTCTCTTCCAAGACTAAGACGTAAGGGAAATATATGCTTTGATTGACAACCACGCACGTCACCCAGAAGGGCGAGCTAAGCCCTACATCGTTCAGCAAACTACTGTGAACCCAGGTGGAGACCTGGTTGGCCAGTAGTGAGGCAACATCTGGGGACTCATGGGCTCAGAGTCAATGACACAGCCACAGAGGTCTAGAGTGGAGAGTGGGGCAACCAGCTGATAAAAAGAGGCTGGACAGACATAAGAACACCCACACTTGCAGATGATACACATTTGACTGGATTTCAATGACTGGATAAACAGAGCTCAACCTGAAGAAGAAAGAAGAGGAAAAAAGCGTCATCTGATACAATTCGATAAACATGACCTATACCTGTGAATGCAGTAGCTCAAAAGAGGAAACAAATCCCTGCTGCAAGAACTATTCCCAGCCCCTCCACACAAAGGGTAGACAGGGTTGGGCAACTTGGACATTGGCTACCCAAAATGGGGGGAGGATATAAAGGTAAGAAGTGACTGGCTTAACAATCTTTCAAGAGGGAACCTATATCCAAAGGGCATGGAGGAAGGTAGAGTCTCCAGTGAATAGTGTCCAGCCTGTCTAGGAAGGGCTGATGAAATGAAATACAGATGGGTCTCTTGTGATGCAATGGTGAATAATTGTTATCAGGACTGATTGTGAGAGTTGGAAATCTAAAGATGGACATTTTGTAGCAAGGAGGGGAGTGATTAACTTTTCAGTCTAGGAGCGGAAGACCCTGGGACCATCAATGGGGAAGAGCGGAGAGCGGGATCCTCAGGCCCAGAGAAGCAGTGAGGCCTGAGATGGAGGCAGAGAAGACAACGTCAAGAGATGCTGTGGCTGGGAACTCGGGATCAGGAGATGGAAAGGGGCTGAGGACTGTGGTGGTGGTGGGGAGGGTGCAGGTTTACAGGGTACACCCTTTGGCTGGGTGAGGATGCATGGATGGGATGGTAACTATGCCAGTGAAATGATAGATGATAGAATGAATGTAAAACTAATGTTCTCCCATGTAGACTATCACACAATTCACAATAAAACATTAAAAAACAAAAAACAAAAAAAGAGTATACACGGCCTAAAATACAACAATTTTATCATTTCTGCATAAAAATGCAATAATTTTGATTATATTCTTCAAATTGTGCAGTCATTGTCAGCCTTGTTTTAAGAATTTTTTCTTCCTCATTAATATAAACTCATTGCTCCTTAAGTTCCTATCCAATTTGTCTAGTTGCTGTTGTCAATTTGATTTCATATCTTAAGATAGCACAGTACTCAAGGTAGATATTCTTTACTAGTTAAGCTAAATTTTTGTTTGGTTTCAAGAAGACTTCAAGGGATATTTTTGGTTTAAAGTTTAAAGATGAACTCAAGGCAATAGTTTGGGGGGTGGTGTTCATCAAATTTCAATGGCTCCAAAAAGTCTAGAATCCATGAGTATTTGAAAATTTGTTCTGTATTTTTTCCCTTTGGATGAGGATTCTTCTACAGAATCTTGGTCAAATACTTAGTAAAGGTTGCCAGGGACTATTCAGTTTTGGTGTCATGGTAAAGGGGGCAACTTTTTTTATGGAGACTATTAGCCATACGTTCCACTTGCTCCTCCTATTCCAACTTTCCTTCTTTCTCTGTTGTTCCAGGTGAATAGAGACCATTGTTGTACCATGGATAGTTCTTGTAAGCTTTTAAGATGCCAGGCACTATGCCAAGACGTAGGAGGTAGAACAGGAACACTAAATAAACATGGTTATAGGCCAATTAACTGGGATATTCCATGAAACCTTAACCCTAAACCTTCAAACCAAGCAACCAGATCTCATGAATTTTGGGGTTTAGTTGTACATAAACCTCCTCAGAAACTACTTTTATCATTATTTTTTGTCATCATAAATACATCTATTGCACAACATTCCAATTTAACTTTACACAGTTGTACAACTTATCGACAATAATTATACTCACAGACTGTGCAACCCTCCTCCTAACAATATGAGTTTTCCATCACCATAAACAAAAACTCAGTGCTTCAGAAGCAATAGTCCTTTCTTCCCCACTGCCTTCTAACCCTGGAAACTACGAATAAACGTTGGTCTCTATACATTCTCTTTCTCTTTTTGTCATGTTATATAAATGAGGTCATCCAATATTTGTCCTTTTGTGATTGACCTGTTTCACTCAGTGTAATTTCTGTCCATATCAAGGCTTCATTCCTCTCACTGGCTGAGTAGTATTCCTTTGTGCATACATATCACTTTTTTGTTTTTCCATTCATATTTTGACAGACATTTAGGTTGTTTCCACCCTTTGGCTATTGCGGATAGAGAGGCAATGTATGATGGTGTCCAAGTCTCTGAGTTTCTTTTTTCAAGTCTTTTGGATAAGGAGCTCTGGTAGCATAGTGGTTACGAATCGGGTTGTGAACCGCAAGGTCAGCAGTTCGACACTACCAGCTGTTCTGCGGGAGAAAGATGAGGCTTTCTGCTCCCGTAAAGATTTACAGCCTCGGAAACCCTGTACAGGGTCGCTATGAGTTGGAACCGACTCCACGTCACAAAACAACAACAACAACAATTGGCAGTGGAATTGCTGGATCATATGATAGTTCTATTTTTAGTTTTTATGAGGAACTGATACACTATTTTCCACAATGTCACACCATTTTGGAATTCCATCAGTATGGGTTTTGTTGTTGAGTGCCATGGAGTCGGTTCTGACTCACAATGACCTTTGAACCACTGACATGTGGTTTGCAGCGCAGTGCTGATCCAATAGTGCCACACCAGAAGTCTATCATTATGGATAAGAGTTCCAATGTCTCCACATCCTCACTCCCACAAGAATAGATAAGATTAATATATACATTAACATGATATTTATTATTCATCCTGTTGTTGTTGTTGTTAAGTGCTGTTGAGTTGGTTCTGACTCATAACAACCCCATATAGAGTTTCCAAGGAGCAACTGGTGGGTTTGAACTGACCTTGTGGTTTACAGTCCAGGCCTGATCCTGTAACGCCACACCAGAAGTCCATTAATCACCTTGTTGTTGCTGTTGTTAAGTGCCTTCTAGGCGGTTCTGACTCATAGCCACCCTGAATAGGGTTTCTAAGGATTGACTGGTGGGTTTGAACTATCTACCTTACAGTTAGAAGTCCAGTGCTTATCCTATAATGCCATGCAGGACTCCATTAGTCATCCTAGTGGGAGCGAAATGATATCTCATTGTGGTTTTGATTTGCATCTTTCTGATGATTATGATGTTGAACAGTTTTTTTCCATGTTTTAATTGGATTATTTATCTTTTTGTTGTTTAAGTTGTGGAAGTTTTACATGAATTTTGGTTATTAGATTGTTAATAGATGTATCTGAAAATATTCTCCAAGTTAGTATTTTATCTTTTCACTTTTTTTGGTAAAGACTTTTTTTCCTAAAAAACCCTTTTTATGGTGAATCGAGTAAAAGTTTACAAAGTTATCAGTTTTACGTTCAACAAGTAATACACTTTATTTCATCTCAATGATTGTAATCCTCTCCATGGAACAATAATCATCCTGCTTTCCTCCCTATACCTCCTATTTCCACCCCACCCACCTTCCCACCCCTTCTCACCTTTGTCCTTAGGTACATGTTGCCACTCTGATTTTGAATGATTGACCATTCCATCATTCATAGTCAGCATACCTTACTAATGTTGTTGTTCCCTCTATGTAATTGTCTACTGCTTGACTGAAAATTGGGCCACGAGGGTGAGTTCCTTTCCAGACCTGAAGGGTGATCGAGGGCCAGAGTCTTATGTTCCTTCTAGTTTCTTTCTGACCAGTTAGCCTGTTTTGTTTGTTTGTTTGTTTTGTTTTATTTTTAATAATTTTGAGTCTTGTTCCACATATTCTGGGACTTTCTAATATGATTCCTTTCAGAGCAGTTGGTAGTTGGGCACCATCTAGTTCTTTTGGTCTCAGAGTTGTGGAGATCGATGTTCATATGTGCCATTAGTCCATTGTACAAATTGATTCCAAACATCTTCAATTCTCATTACTCTTCTTTCTTCTGCACATGGATAGACCAATAGCTGGACCTGAGATGGTCACTCATGAGCTTTTACTATCCCAGATGCTACTCATATAGATGCATGTAGCAAATAGAACATTGTCTTAGTGGACTATCTTATGCCAATTGACCATGGTGTCCCCTGAAATTATGTTCCTGAGCCCCAGGACCACCAACTCATTGCCTAAGTTGTTTAATAATATCCAAGAATTTTTCATCATTTTGATTGATGTATGCTCCATTTAGTAAAGACTTTTGATGAAATTCTATTTACTTATTTTGTCATTTGGTTTTGCTTTTTAAAATTATATTAGAAAATTCATTATTAAAAACTGACAGCATTGTCCTTGCTTGGTCTTTTAAGAATTTTGGAGTTTCAGTTTGAACATTTAAGTCTAATCCATTTTGAATTATATTGTGTTTATGGTATAAGGCTTTGGCCATTTTTTGATTGAGTTGTTTGTCTTTTCATTGTTAAGTTGTAGAAGTTTCACATACAAGTAGTCCCGGACTTATGACAGGGCTCTATTCTGAAGATTCCATCATAAGTTAGTTCTAACGTAAGTTGAATACCTCTTTTCTTCTTTTAGTTTTCATTATTATTGATTTTTATCAGTATTTTTAGAAAGCTGATCCTTATTTGTGTTTAGGTGTTAGAAACATTTCATTTGTTTTTTCATGTCTTTTTTTCCTCCAATTATTTAAGGCCTTTATTAACAGGTGCTTGCAGTTTGTTGACTTAAAAAAAAAAAAAAAAATCAAGCTGTAAACTTTTATTACAGATTAAAAACGAGGTTCTTAAAAATCTTAACTTGACCAGATATGAAACAATTAAAAAACCTTTAAAGGTGTATTGAGAAAAACCAGGCTTTTTATAAAACACGTTTGCCATTACCAAAAAAAGACGTCTTTATTAAAAATAATAAAAAACCCATGATGCAGATAATTCTAGTTATCTGGTCAAGGGGCAAAAAGCAAGCACTTTAAGTTCTTCAGCTCCAATCTTGTGTTCATTTCTTATTTCTGGAATTTCATATTCATTTCTTCTTGTTGGATGACTAAACCGATGGTAGAGATGGTAAGCCGGCATTTACTCAGCCCTGCCCTGCTGAGTGGCTTGGTTGTTTTCGTCTGTTTGCCATTGTGTGGTTTACGGTTTTTTGGGCGCCTGCGTCGTGTCTTGTCGTAGTCGGTAGTTGAAGTTGCTGCGGAATCAACGCTGAGGGGGCTGCTGAGCTTGGCTCTCATCTTGGTTTTCCTTATCCTGTACACTGCTGTCCTCTCTAGGCTGTCTTTGGCAAAGAGGGCCTTGTTCTCCTGCACTCTGGTTGTCAGCACCCTCCTTCACCTCTCCCTGCACTGGAGGCTTGGAATACTGTGGTCACCGCCCATAGGGCCTCCTCAGGTAAGGTGGGAACCCTTGCCTGCAGTAGGGCCGTTGCTGTTGGGCCTGGCCTTCGAGAGCACTCTGTGATCCTTCGTTTTTCTCTCCGCGCTCACTATTGTGGTACTTTTGCTGGTAACTGCGTGGAGGACCCCTACGATATGGTAAACGTCTCATAATGATTATGGTCTGCTGAATATTTACTGCCTTGCACTGGAACTCCACCAGGGCCTGTAACGTTTGCTGCCTCCGCACCTTTTTCTCCTTCAACTCCACAGTCTCTTCATCTCCTACACAGCGAAGGTATTTCCTGGGGTTATTCTTCTTTATGGCAGTCTGGTGTACAAATACATCTTCCTTGGTGTCATTCCTGTTGATGAAACCATATCCTTTCCTTACATTGAACCATTTTACTGTTTCCAAAACCTTCGTTGCGATAACTTTGTGGCCCAGCCGGCAGGTGCTGCGGATGTGAGGCCACCTGGGCCGCCGCTCCCTGCGCGGCTGCCCGTTGTGTACGGCTTGGTGTCGGCAGTGCTCAGGGCTGGGGACGGCGGGCGGCTGCTGGGTCTCGGCCTCACTGCTCAGGGTTGTAGTGGTGGTGACTGGGGTCGGCCATGGCAGCTGCGGCTCCTCCCAGGATGTGATGGTAATTAGGCTGGTGGTGGAGCGGTGGGGCTGCACAGGGTTCTCGGGGTCCCACTACCCATAGAACTCTTCCATGTCTTTTTTGTAGAGGGTCCCTACCGCCTTCCTGCCCAGTCTACCATCTTTCTTCTTCCTTCAAGAATTTTTTTTTTAATCGAAAGAAACGTAAGTCCTAAGATTCAAGTGTGACATTGTAGGATAAGCACTCAGTTGTAAGGTCAGTTTGAACTTTACAGTGGCAGTTCAAATTCACCAGCCGCTTCTCAGAGACCTTATATAGCGTCGCTAGGAGTAGGAACCGACGCATAGCGACCCTATATAGGGTTTCCGAGGAGCAGCTGGTGATCTTGAACTGCCGACCTTGCAGTTCAAACGGCTTTGTAGTCTGGCGCATTAACACACAGAGCCACACCAGGATTATAGACATACTTTAATGTGACTGTTGTGTGCCATTGAGTTGATACCAACTCTATAGTGACCCTGTATAGCAGAGTGAAACTGTCCTCAAGGGTTTATTACATTGTAATCTTTACAGGAGCAGGTTGTGGTCTTTTCTCCCTAAGAATGATGGGTGAGTTTGAACTGCTAACAGTCAAATGCTTAACCATTGTGTAACTAGCCCTCAGGACAACAAAAACAGTAAGAATATAATAAAGCCACTTGGGGAAAAAGACAAATAACCAACTAAGGGATGACTGACTGGCCAGAGACTTCAACAGGCAACCATGGACATTAGAAAACAGTGGCATAACATTTTCAAAGTAGTAAGAGAAATACTGGTGTGGCGCTCTGGGTTAATGGGGTTAATGCGCCAAACTGCAAAGTCCTTTGAACTGGAAGATCGGCGGTTCAAGCTCACCAGCTTCTCCTTGGAAACCCTATACAGGGTCGCTATGGGTCGGAATCGACTCGATGGCATTTAACAACAGCAATAACAACAAGAGAAATAAACAGTGAAACCAATGAGAGCAGGAAATTGAGAGGACTGCTTTATTTTTCCAGGTCTCGAAAGATTTCTGCCTTTGATAGGGTGCAACCTTACCACTTTCCTATTGCTCGTTTTAGTGGGATAACTTTGGTTTTCCATCTCTGACTCACATGCGTTCTGGATTTTGCAGGTTTTACTGTAGTAGCCTAAATTCTACAGCCAATTGAAGTCTGTTTTAAGAATCAAGTATCTTCTCCCCGTTAAACAATTCTCAAACAAAAATAAGGTTGAAAGAAATGACCACAAAATAATTGTGCTGAATGGACTGCTGAAGGATGTGATTTTGGAGGAAGAAGATTGAACGAAGACAAATTTAAGAAAGAATGCTGAACAAATGTTCTGCTGTATTGTGTCTTACTGCTTCCATAGGATTAGGTTGTAGGACTGAGGATGGAGGCAAGGTGGGCAGACAGGATTCTATTGCTGCACATTTATTTCTGCGCATTATCTAACACATTTCCCCATGGGAAAAGAGTATACATAGTGATTAGTTTCTTGTGCTGAACCTTCAAATCTACTGAACTTATAAAGCTACTAATGTATAGAAATATCTGATGAAAGAAATATTTGAGTCCACACACACAAAAAATTAAACAAAAAGATCAAGAGATTCCTGAGTTACTGAATCCACAGCTCTAGGGTTGTGCCAGTGGCATTTGTGATGTACATGAACTTCACGCTTCATCTAGATTCTTGTTTTGATAAACATAAGACTTAACCCAGGATTATAAATAGAGCTTTCTTTTCATTCAGTGGTTACTGACAATAAAAATGGAAGAACAATGGTACTGGAAAATAGATGATCAAAAAGGGATATAATTGCCAGTAAGTCTTTGGATTTCACAGAAATGGCTGTTTCAGGCAAACATTTCTTTAACCTAAGGGCCCCGCTGACTTGTCTGAGATACTCTTACATGTTGAATTATTAGTTGTTGTTGTTGTTGTTTTTTAATGAACTCTTTGGCAGACCGATGATTAGATGATTCTGCAGACATGCAAAATCCAGAGAGATGCTGGACAGAAGTACCTGAGCCCAGCAGGGAGCAGGCACTAGAGGTCAGAGTAAGGGTGAGAAAACAACAGATGCTCTGAGTTGGTGTTAATGGTCTGCTGCAGACGGGCCTATAAACATTTACGAGCTTGATCCTTCTGCGGGTAGAGGGCAGGTGTAGCACAACAGGAAATACCAGTGTTGCAAAAAGGAGAGATTTTAGGAAAGAGAGACAACCAATTTTAAGACATCCTAGTACCGACCTTCACACCTAAATGAAGGTGGGTTCAGTAGTGTTACAGAGGAAAACGGAAGTCTGAGTACATCAAGTGAAGTCAGTTTTGTGAGGAAAAAACAAAAATTACCAGAAGGAACACAGAACCAATATCCATCTTGTTATTGTAGTTTGAATGTTGTTGTGGACTTCTGGTGTGGCTCTGTAAGATCAGCACTGGACTGCGAACCACAAGGCTGGCAATTAAAAGCCACCAGCTGCTCCTCTGAAATCCTATATTGGATCACTGACTATGAACTGGAATTGACTTGACAGAACTTCACAACAACAATGTTGTTGTTGTGAAGTGCCATCAAGTTGGTTCTGACTCATAGTGACCCTACATAAGGTTTCCAATGAGTTTCTGGTGGGTTTGAACCACTGACCTTGTGGTTAGCAGTCTAGTGCTTATCCTATAGCACCACACCAAGATGTTCATTGTTTTGTTAGATGTCATCAAATCACTTCCATTTCATACTGACCCCATGTACAACAGAACAAAAGAATGGTCCTATGCCATCCTCACAATTGTTTTCATGTCTGAACCAATTGTTGCAGCCATTGCATCAATTTATCTCATTGAAAATCTTCCTCTTTTTCATGGACCCTCTATTTTAACAAGCATGATGTATTGTTGTTTTTGTTATTGTTGTTAGGTGTCCTCAAGTCTATTCCAACTCTTTGCCAACTTATGCACAATAGATTGAAACACAGCACAGTCTTGCACCATCCCCACAAGTGTTATGCTTGAGCCCATTGTTGTTGCTATGTTAATCTCCTTGAGGATCTTCCTTTTATTCATTGACCCTCTACTTTACCAAAGAGGATGTCACACTCCAGGGACTGATCTCTCATGACAATATGCCCAAAGTCTTACCATCTTTTTTTTTTTTTTTTCAAGGTGCTCTTTAACCCCATCACGGGGTCTTTTTGTTTGTTTGTTTTATTGTGTATTGAGTGATAGTTTACATGGGGGAACATTAGTTTTATATTCATTCTATCCTATATCGTTTCATTGCCTTAGTTACCCCACGGTCCTCAGCACCCAGCCCCTTTCCCTCTCTGGGCACTCCATCTCTTCACGTTGTCCTTTCTGTCTCCATCTCAGGCCTCACTGCTTCTCTGGGTGGGGTCCCACTCTCCATTCTTCTCCGTTGATGGTCTCAGGGCCCTCTGCTCCTAGATTGAAAGGCCAATCACTCTCCTCCTTGCTATAAAATATCCACCTCTACATTTCCAGTCCTTACAATCAGTCCTGGTAACAATTTTCACCATTGCATCACATGAGACCCGTCTGTATTTCTTTTCATCAGCCCTTCCTAGACACTTACCATCTTTTTTTCTAAGGAGCATTCTGGATGCATTTCTTCCAAGACAGATTTGTTTGTTCTTGCAGTCCATGGTACTCTCAATAGTGTTTGCCAACCCCATAATTCAAATGCATCAATTCTTCTGTAGTATTCCTTACTCATTGTCCAACTTGCTAGTGCGTATGAGGTAACTAGAAACCACCATGACTTGGTTTAGGTGCACCTTAGTCCTCAAAGTGACATCTTTGCACCTTAACATTTTAAAGTAAAAAGGCTTTTGCAGCAGATTTGCTAAATGCCATATTTTGATTTCTTGACTGCTGGTTTCATGAGTATTGATTGCTCAAGAGCAAGTTTCAGAGTCTCTTCTGACATCCATTTTGGTCTTTCCTGTCTTTTGAATGTCATTTTGCTTTCTTCCTGTATGATGTTTTTGTTGTCATCCTATAACTCTTCTGGTCTCTGGTCATTAGTGTGTAATGAATCAAATCTGTTCTCGAGAGGGCCTCTAAATTCAGATGTGATATGTTCAAATTTTTACATATTTTGGTTCTCCTAGAATAGACTTAATTTAATTGATTTAATTTTCGTCAGCTTCAGCCTGAACTTGCATGTGAGCAGTTGATGGTCTGTTCCACAGTTGGCCCCTGGCCTAGTTTGGTTGATAATATTCTTTTGGTTGATAATATTGTTTTGGTTGATAATATTGAATTGCTCCATTGTTTCTTCTCACAGATGTAGTCAATTTGAGTCCTGTGTATTCCATTTGGTAAGGTCCATGTATATAATCCACTTTTGTATTGTTGAAAAACTGGTGTTCACAATAAATAAGCCATTGGTCTTACATAACTCTATAATGAGATTTCCAGCATTTTTTCTATCACCTAGGCCATATTTTCCAAGTGGGGATTCCTTCTCTTTGTTTCCAGGTATTCACTGTTGTACCACAAGAGTCTTATCCCTATTTCCTTTC
>NW_006408618.1:6843064-6844137 GCF_000296735.1 Chrysochloris asiatica
GGAGATAGGCTTCCCTTTTCGCATGTAATGCTTAGCAGATGTTGTTGGCCTTTGTCTCAGTGGTGGAATATTACGGGGTATGCTTATAGCTTGGCTATATGGCCATGATTGCTGTCTCTTCTTGGGTAACGTTGGAAGAAAAACCTCCTACTTCCAGGAAAGATGTGTGATCAAAAGGACCAAAAGCAGAAGTAATATAAATCCTGAGACAAAAGCCACCACTTTGGAACAGAAATGAAACTGTGGTCAACTATCCCGAGCAACACAGGCCATGTGTGTGCAAGATAGAAGCCTCCAGCAGTGGTTGAGGATGTCTGCTCTCTCAGGCCTCTCCTCTAGTCACTATGGTAGAGGTGTGTAGGTAGAGATTGAGCAGTTAATGGGAAAAAGATTTTCCACTATTTTTGTCTCTGAAGGAGAATTAGATATCTGCGTGTGCACATCGCAATTCTTGGGATGGTTGAGTCCTTTCATGTTGGGGTTTTACAGATTGCTTTGTGTGGGTCCTGTGCAGGGAGCTCAGGCAGTGCAGTGGCCACAAATGGGGCTACGATCCACAAGGTCAAAAGCTCGAAACCACCAGCCGCACTGCATCCAAGGTGCACAGTTGCCAAAGGTCCCGCCAGAGAAAATTTTTGGGCTGTGTCTCTGTGGATGATGTCATAAGTCGCCGCCAAGCTCCCTCTCTCTGTACTGTGGGAAAACTGTCCTGCCTTATGTTGTCCGGGCTGAGCAATGAAGGCGGGTCATGGAAAAAGAGGGAGAAATGTGTAGTCTCCCGCGCCTCTTTATTTTGCAAATGTCTCTGCACTGCTTTTAGTGCCGGTTTTCTGAGCCAGACTGGCTGTAACCCCACCCCCTCTAAGCTCTGCCAGGGCAGCGTGGCTGCGGAGGGAGTCCCATCTCCAGATTCCTAACTCACAGTATTTTCCTTATTATCATGATTTTTTTCACTTGCAAGTATGGGAAACTGACATCCTGGATCTTATGGTAGATCTGGAGCTCTGGAGTTGTTCTATAAGTGCTTCCTTCATGGGTTCCCAGTCCCTTCACAACGGAGAGTCCCCTACTTG
>NW_006408618.1:6845122-6847991 GCF_000296735.1 Chrysochloris asiatica
TTACTCACTATTGAATCATAAGAATCTTATCCCCATCTCTATTTACCAGTTCCATCTAGACAAGATGAAAACTATTCATTGGGGACTCTATCTTCCCTAATACACTCTTAAGCTAAATTCGCTTTTGAAAGCCTGTAAAACAGTCACTTTGTGCCTTTATGACCCCCTCATTTTAGGTAGCTAATGTCTAAGTTGCCCATCCCCATCTACCCTGTGTACAGAGGGGATAGCATTGATGCTTGATGTGAAGACTCTGTCCCTCTTTGTTGGTATTTAGAGTATAGGTCAATCCACTTCATTTTTGGATTACTTATAATTTTTCTTCCCTCTTTGTTGGTATTTAAAATATAGGTCAATCCATTTCATTTTCGATTACTTCCAATTTTCCTAGATTCAGACTTATTATATTCCACATTAAGATTATTAATGAATGTTTGAAGCTGTTTCTTCCCATTTTGAGTTGTGCCCCAGCAACAAATAAATGATTTGTGAAGGACTTGAAAGCGTTGATCCATTCCATCATTAAGATCACCTCTATTTTGAGGAGGCAGTTTTTCCTCAGTCATATTTTGAGTGCCTTTCAACCTGAGGGGCTCATCCTCTGGCACTATATCAGGCAATGCTCTGCTGCTATTCATAAGCTTTTTAGTGGCACCATTTAGAAGTGATCCACCTCGCCTTCTTCCTATCCTGTCTTAGTCTGGAAGCTCCACTGAAATGTGTCCACCATGTATGACCCTACTAGTGTTTGAAATACCAGTGACATAGCTTCCAGCATCAGAGCAATACACAAGCCACCACAATACAACACACTGACAGATGAACTGTAGAAGCATGATGTCAGTTTTAAAAATCAAAATGCAGTTGCCAGACTACAATTTAAAAAAAAAAACATCTTAAATTTTTTTTTTATCAGATTAGAGATAGTGTTTGGTATGGTGCAGTCAGATGAAATGAGAGATCAAGGAGCCATTAAAATAGACTGCTTTTCCATAAAGGTTTTTAATTTAATAAAGCCCAGCAGTAAAAAAAAAGAGTTAATATTCTAGAAAGGTACTGACAAGCTTAATTAGCCTTTAATTGGTGAACAGGGATGTCATAATTACGGAGCTAGGCAGAATGAGAGCTGAGGAGTTGGCTTGAAGGGTTTTGTTAATTTGAAAAGTAATTTATGCTATATGATAATTCTACCTCTTGAGTTCCCCACCTCCTCCCCCTTTTCTTTCTTTTTTGACTCACAGAGAAAATAGGGAGACTGGATTCCTATCCATTTCCTCTTTCCCTCCTTCGCATCATAATCACCACCTCTATTTACGAAGATAGTTTTTTTTTTGTTTTCCCTTATGAACCTTTTATTCCAGAAGGAATCTTTGTACAAGAATTCAGAGAGATACATCAGTTCAGTTTAACAAATATTTATTGAATGTTTGCTATGCCAAATGATGCACCAGAGCCTGCAGCTATAAAGATGGGATGACATAAAGACAGGGAGAGAGGCAGGCAGGTAGAATGAGCTGTTTAATATTTTGAGGTGGAAGATTAAAATGACTGAGGAAAGCATTTTATGTAGCCTAGGGGTTTGTTGTTAAAAAAGGCCTAGTATTTAGGACTAAACCAAACCACATGCTGTTGAGTTGGCATGTTTTTCAACACCTGTTTCTACCCATGTATGTCACAGTAGTACTGTGCAGCATGGGATTTTTAAGGCTGTGACTTTTTGGGAGCAGATGGCCAGAACTTTCTTCCATGGCTCCTCTGGGTGGATTGGAACAGCCAAGATTTTTGTTATTAATCATGCATTTAACCAATTGTATCTTCCAAGAATTTCTAGCACTTAAGACAATGGCTCTCATTTTGGGCTGCAGATTAGAATCACCTGAAGATAATTTAAAAAAATGGTCTCCAGTAAAATCTTGCTAAAGATAATTCAAAAACGGTTACAGCATTATATCCACAGGGAGCTGCCAGAAATAGGAACTGGATTCAGAAAAGGACATGGAATGAGGAGTATCATTGCTGTCACCAAATGGATGTTGGCTAAAAGCAGGGAATATCATTAAGATGGTTACTTGTGTTTTATTGACTATGCAAAGGCATTTGATTGTGTGGGTCAAAACAAACACTGGATAACATTGCGAAGAATGGATATTCCAGAACATTTAATTGTGCTCATGAGGAACCTGTACACAGACCAAGAGGCAGTTGTTTATACAGAACAAGGTGATATTGAATGGTTCAAAATCAGGAAAGGTGTGAATCAGGGTTGTATTTTTTACCATACTTATTCAATCTATTTGCTGAGTATCTTAGGCTGGGTTTTCTAAAGAAGTATAACCAGTGAATATGTATGTATGTATATATGGAGAAGTTTATTATCTTACAATTGTTGAGTCCCAGGTCACTCGTAGAAGAGAGGGAGAAAGAGAGAGTCCCTTCTGCATGTCTATTATATTGGAAGCAGACCACACCCCTTTCAATTGATTGGCTATTTACAGCTGCTCATCATAGAGCTAACTATGCCTGTATTAGGTTTCATCACCATGGTGATAAACACATTCCCAACAGCTAAACCTATGGAAATCCTGGTCTAGTAAAGCTGACAAAAAATCCTAACTACTACTTTCCACTCTTATCAAATTGATAAATATAAACTATATGCACAATCTCTAAAATTGTATAGTCATACTTGCGCCTAACATGATATAACTAAAGTATGTACAACTGAAAACACACTGGCCCCATTTTCATCTAAAATGTCACAAACGAACAAAGCAAAAATACTTGATGCACACATATAAAAAAACCAAAACACTTATATTCATTTAAATGTCCAAAGTACACATTCTGCAAACCAGCCTCCTGCCCATAG
>NW_006408618.1:6849281-6850207 GCF_000296735.1 Chrysochloris asiatica
GTTCACACAACTCCCTAAACTTCAAATCAGCCAGCCTTCCCACTCCTCTTAGCTCAAGGTCAATGGGTGTCAATAGAACACATCCAAACTCAGTCCATGTCTTTATTGCTGCATTTTCCCCAATTCCACTCACATGGACATTCAGATGTTCACCAGTGAGCATACAACTCACCAGTTCCCTTTCAGTCCTAGAAGGGGTTTTCTCTGATGGACCGACTTTACTTGCTTTGATGCCTCCAAAATTCAGAACTCTAAATTGTTCAGTTTTTTTTTTTTTTCCTCCTGCTTGAATCTCCTATTCTCAAAGCAGTTCTGGTTGTCCTGCATGTCTTTTCAAATGCAAATGTACCAACTCAGAAGGTTCTGGGTAGGGCTCAGGATTCTACCTAAGGCTCTATAATCTACAAAGATTTAGAATGAGGAGTCTATTTTTTCCCAGGCAAATTCTAACTCTCCTTTTAGCAAATCCAGTCACGTATAGGCAGAAAGTGGGCTTATAAGCTCTCTGTAATCATAATTCCCAATATTCCTATCACACACATATATATATATTTTCCAAAATTTTAAGTGCCATTGAGTTGATTCCAACCCAAAGCGACCTTGTATAGGTTTCCAAGGAGCAGCTGGTGAGCTTGAATTGCCGACCTTGAAACTCAAATGACTTTCCACTCTGGCACATTAACCCATAGCACCACACCAGGACTCCTTTACAATAATGTAGTTGTTATTGTTATGTGCCCTGGAGTCAGTTCCAGCTCATAGTGACCTTGTACAGGGTTTCGGAGGCTGTAAATTTTTTCTGGAGCAGAAAGCCACATCTTTCTCCCACGGAACAGTTGGTAGTTTCAAACTGCTTACCTTGAGATTAGCAGCCTGATTTGTAACCACTATGCTACCAGAGCTCCTTTTTACAATAATGTTGTTGT
>NW_006408618.1:6850367-6851370 GCF_000296735.1 Chrysochloris asiatica
GTAAATCTTTACGGGAGTAGAAAGTCTCATCTTTCTCCCGCGGAGCGGCTGGTAGTTTATAATACAATAATAGGCAGGAGAAAGCAGCATCCATAAGGCAGTCAAACACATAAACCTTTAAAAATACTCAAGTTTAATCTTTTCTTCTCCCTTGGACTAACCCAATTCATATGCATATGGCTTTGGGCCTCTGGCTGGGTAGATTTCCTGTAGGCCCAGGCCCAGTTTATTAGCTATCCTTTTTAACCAGCATGTCATCCACTCCAGGCAACTCCAGAAGCTGCTGCTCTCCCCTCTGCTGAAATATTTTATTCCATGCCCCTTCATTCTTTCTCTTATAAAACCTCATAATTTCATAGGTCTGGAGCCATTATTCACAGAGAATCCTGTTCACAGAGCCAACAGCTTAAACTAAGTGAGGAATATGTCTGACTTCCTCTGACTCCACAAGACGGAAAGAGGACCAAATTCAAAATCAGCCCAAGGCCAATTTCTATGAAGTAGAAGTCAAACATGTCTCCACCCTGTATCAGCGCTTTTAAAATTAGTCAGATCTAAGAGTCAATTTAAGAAAACTCATCCTTATGATTTTGTTTGTCCTGAATCCCACTCCAGGCCAGATTTTCTAGAGGCACAAAACCAACCTTATACAGGGTCACTGAGTCGGCACTTAACAAACAACAATAATAAATGGAGAAGTTTATTATCTTAAAATTGTGAAGTCCCAAGTCCCCAGTGGAATAGAGTGAGGGAGAGAGAGAGTCCCTCCCACATGTCTGTTATATTTTAAGTAGTCCACATGCGTAAGGACGCATCCCTTTAATTGATTGGCTAATCACAGCTGCTCATCATAGAGCTAATCATGCCTGTATTAGGTTTCACCATCATGGGAATAAGCATTTCCCAACTGCTAAACCTTTGGAAATCCTGGCCTACTCAAATAAGCTGAGAGACTGGATTTATATGAAGAACATTGCATCAGTATTGGAGGAAGACTAACAAC